>NC_136336.1:6719157-6831787 GCF_964198595.1 Lampetra fluviatilis
ACAATACTTGCAGTCAAAATGCAAACAAAAACACGCTATGATAACGCTGGTCAACACACTTTTTCTGGCATAAGGTATTCCAACTGTTTTAAGGTAATTTTGGGGTGCTGATTCCAAATCTGGCATCAGTTTTTGTCTATCACATCAGGTTTTTGAGATATCAAATATTGCATTTTCAATAAAAACTGCAGAAGAAAAATATTAAATAAATGTGGATATCAACATAAAATTATATTATAAACACTATCCTACAACACCATGTTTTAACACTAAAGCAGTCACTGACTCGCAACAACTTGCAATCATAAGTGACAGAGTTAATTTAGGGTAAAATAAATGAAAATGGGGTATGCCGATAGCATAAAAATGAGATGTGATAGAGCAAATCTGAGATCAGATTTGGAATCACCACCCTGAAATTAGTCTAAAACAGCTGCAAAAGTCCAGGCCAGAAAAAAATAGTTTTTTTGTTTGTTGACCAGTATAATATATGCATTGTCCTTGAAACTGATTGGTCCACACCAAGGGACGGCTTTCTTTGAGACTCGACCCAATTGGTGCTCGACCAGAGGACGCCAAAAGGCGTACAGCTCAAAGACAAGGCCACCATCAAAGTAATGAGGGCTCGGGGTGAGCATCTCAATCATTAGACCTACTTTTGCCAGTACCAAAGTATAATAATAATAGGGGTTTTCCCCTTTTTTCTGGCAACAAAACTTAAACCTTTTTACGAGGAATCGTGTCTGCATTAACCACAATTCTTGTGGGTTGGTCAAAATGCAAACAAAAAACCACACTCTGATCATATATGCATTGTCCTTGAAACTGATTGGTCCACACCAGAGCCGCGTGTTAATTGGTGCTAGACCAGAGGACGCCAAAAGGCGTTTTTTGTTTGCATTTTGACCACAAGTATTGTGGTTAATGCAGACACGATTCCTCGTAAAAAGGTTTCAGTTTTGTTGCCAGACAAAAAGGGGAAAAACCCCGATTATTATATGTTGGTGCTTTTATACAGGTAACAAGCTGAGATTAGGAGCACTCCCTTTAAGAGTGTGCTCCTAATCTCAGCTCGTTACCTGTATAAAAGACACCTGGGAGCCAAAAATCTTTCTGATTGAGAGGGGGTCAAATACTTATTTCCCTCATTAAAATGCAAATCAATCTATAACATTTTTGACATGCGTTTTTCTGGATTTTGTTGTTGTTATTCTGTCTCTAACTGTTCAAATAAACCTACCATTAAAATTATAGACTGATCATTTCTTTGTCAGTGGGCAAACGTACAAAATCAGCAGGGGATCAAATACTTTTTTCCCTCACTGTACTTTATGAATCCGTAATCTCTGCCATTACATACAATGAAACAATAAATGGTAAAATAAAACAGAGCAATGTAATACAATACACTATTAGACATTGTAAAAAATAAATAAAAAGTCCATCCCATGTGTGAGTGAATTTTTTAAACATTTTAGGCAGGAAATGAGTTTTCTAATTTAGATATTTTTTTCTGGGTTGGGACCCCCAGACACCCTGGAAGATTTGGTCCCCCCCAATGTTGACTCCATGGCTACGGCCTTGCATTACACATACACACACACGCGCCCGTGCGCGCGCACACACACAAGGCGCTTGCCACAAATGAACCACAATGCCTCGCTGCTCATCTCGTCGTGGCAGCATGAAGCATCGTCACGTGACACGATACTCGTCGCAGCAGCAGCAGCAGCGTCTGTTGGCTGCCGAGCCATCGATCGAAGGCGGTAATCACCGCATCGCTCGGCGCTTCCAGATCCGCTTCCGCGGCCGTCTGGAACGCTCTTCCCTTCCGAGCATGAACCGTCAACTTTTCAAATATAAATTGAAATCGAATTTCTTGAGAAGCGTTTTGTTTTTTTTGCGTGCGCTCAGTTTGTTGCCCCTTTTTGCCGCGCCTCCGATTGGCACGGTTAGCTAAGTACGGCGCGAAAGAAGTTCAACATTGCATTACTACCTCGCCTGTGTATAGCAGGCGAGGCAGTGAGCATCTCTCGCCCGTGTTACATCAGGCAGGCCCCACTCCGAGCGTGTATATCACTCGCTCGATCCCAGCCTGCCCCCTGAGATAGGCATCAGACAAGCCGCGGGGAGCTGAGTGGTGTGTAAATGCTTGAACTATTTTTAAAACCACACACACACACGTGTGACGGCCAGGTTTATGGACCAGAATGTGCCCAATCTCGTCCGAATCTCGGAAGCTAAGCAGAAGCAGCATCAGCAGCACCAGCATCAGCAACAGCATCAGCAGCATCAGCAGCAAAATAGAAGTTTGGGGGCTTGGGTTGTGAGGTTGGCAGGCTGAGAGATGGTAGACACAGCAGTGGAATTATTGAATCTATCTGTGTGGAGCGTTAAGTGCGTCCCCGCCACCCCACCAGTGTATGTGTAGTGGATTTTCTTTCACCCAGATTTTTTTTTATTATATTTGGTCACTGGGTGTAGGGGTGGATCATTGACCAGGGCGGATAAGTGATGATAATGATGACGATTGATTATCATGTTGATGCTGTGGCTGCTGCTGATGACGATGATTATGCTGAATACTAATTATTTGATTTATGATGATTAATACTGTCCTGTTGATGGTGTTACCGATGACGGTGATGACACTGCTGATGATGATTATGACAGGGCTGATATCAGAATCAGATTATTCATTGACACTGGAGGAATCCGATGCCCTATAAAGTACAGTAGATAACGATACCACTTCTCAACCCGGATTCGGCACGCGATCACGTGTCCCCCCCCCTGATCTCACAGCCGGTGTCACCACCACCACCGCCACCCCCCTCTTCAACCTCATCGATCGCCAGCACTCGTCAACTCGAGTGGCATCCATACTACACGCGACATCAACATCGCCGCTGCCACCACCGTCATCATCATCACGACTCGCACAGCGACTATCACCAACCACCACAATTCATTACGATCATCAGCACTATCAACACCATTGCCACCATCGTCACAACTTGCACAACTATCACCATCACCGAAAGACAAAGATCCCTCGTGTAGCCTTAACAGACTTTTGGGGCAAGTGCTGTTAGCGAGCAGCACCTATGAAGGCCGGCACGGTACACGAGGGGGTGGGTGGCCCACACACATGTAACATGCAACTATCACCAACATCACTATCATTACGATCCTAAGCACCACCATCAGCACCAGCACCATCACAACCACCACGACTAGCACAACCACATCTATCACCATCACCAAAAGATAAAGATCTCCCGTATAGCCTTTAACAGACTGCTGGGGCAAGTGCAGTTAGCGAGCGCCTATGAAGGCCGGCACGGCACACGAGGGGCTGGGTGGCCAGCACCACGCCAGGCCGCCTTTGTCTCCCTAGCGTCGATGTTTATTACACACCGCACCGGATACCCAATTACAGTAGTTGGAGGCCCAGGACAAGTGCGGACACAACTCGCCACTGTTATGAGCCATGGCCGTGATTGTGGTGCGGTGTGCAAACAGCTGCACCACCACTCACGCCTCTCCCCCTCCACCCTTCTCCAAAATCCCAGCCCCAGGGCTTGAACCCAGGGTGGTCTTGAGAGTGCTGGTTCAGACGCCAACAACAGCCACCACCACACTTCTTCGTCTTCCTGAGATACAGCTGCCCACAGGGCTCGAATCCAGCATAGCAGGCGTGCCGGCTGAGAAACACCAAACACTCGTCATGCTCCTGAGATGCAGCAAGCCACCAGGGATCGAACCCAGGTTCCTATTAGGTGCTGGCGCATTTACCCCCTTAGCACCCATAATCCCCGTGAGATATTCTTAGGTTTTTTCGGTAAAGTCACGTAGGTAAAAAATTAAAATTGATAAAAGTAAAATAAAAATAAAATAAAAATCACGACGTTTTCGGTAAAGTCACGTAGGTAAAAAATGAAAATTAATAAAAGTAAAATAAAAATAAAATAAAAATCACGACGTTTCGGAGGCAACACAAGCTTAATAAAAGTAAAATAAAAATAAAATAAAAATCACGACGTGTGTTGCCTCCGAAACGTTGTGACAAGCTTGTGTTGCCTCCGAAACGTCGTGATTTTTATTTTATTTTTATTTTACTTTTATTAATTTAAATGTTTTACCTACGTGACTTCACCGAAAAAAACCTAAGAATATGAATCCTTGCAGTCACGAAAGCTTCAAATCTAGAATCCCCGTGAGAGTCAACCAGGAATTGAACCGAGGTTTCTCAGGTGTGCGTGTTGTCACGACTCGCATTCATCATCGTCATCATCGTCATCATCATCGTCGTCGTCGTCATCATCATCATCGTCGTCATCGTCGTCGTCGGCATCATCATCGTCGTCATCATCATCATCATCGTCGTCGTCGTCGTCGTCATCATCATCATCATCATCGTCATCATCATCATCGTCCTCCTCTTTCTTCTAAACGACTCCTTCAAGACTCCTCGTGACAGCGGTTGAACTCAGGTCCTTGAAGGCGCAGGGGGCTAAGTTTCCCGACGCACACACGCGCACGCCTATAGCAGTACAGCAGTAGTAGGGCAATGATATCGTTACACCGGTGCAACAGTAAACGTATAATCCGCGTATTGTTTCCCTAACTCGCTCTGTAATCGCGCTCAGGTCGATGTAAACACACAGTTTGCCCGAGCCAACTTTTGCTGCACGGGAGTTACAATTTAGGTGCCGGCCATAAATGACGTCACGCGATTTTGGACGATTTTTTACCCCCCCCCCCCTTCGTCACACGGCGTTACAAAAAGTCAGACCCCCCCCCCACTCAAATATGACGTCACAAAGCTCTGCCCCCCCCCCAAATAAAACATGCTTCAAATCGCTTTAAACTATTGTCATTGTAGTGCGTATTTAATGTGGCGCTGCACTCTGATGTTGTAGGAGAAAACATTTATTAAAGTCTATATAATTAAGTAGAACGTGTTGTCGATATTTATTTAAAGTTGAACATCTTGATTTGACGTCACATTTCTCAACCCCCCCCCCCCCATCGTCACACATCGTCACAAATGTCTGACCCCCCCCCCCTCCCTCTAGGTGCGTGACGTCATTTATGGACGTGACGTCATTTATGGCGGTCTTGTTAACGCAATATCATCGTACGACGCGATTGCTTTCGCTCAGATTCACAATGAACATCATCATGATAACACTGGTCAACACACTTTTTCTGGCATAAGGTATTCCAACGGTTAGAAGGTAATTTTGGGGTGCTGATTCCAAATCTGACATCAGTTTTTGTCTATCACATCAGGTTTTTGAGATATCAAATATTGCATTTTCAATAAAAACTGCAGAAGAAAAATATTAAATAAATGTGGATATCTACATAAAATGATATTATAAACACACTATCCTAAAAATACAGCATCATATTTTAACACTAAAGCAGTCACTGACTCGCAACAACTTGCAATCATAAGTGACAGAGTTAATTTCGGGTAAAATCAATGAAAATGGGGTTTGCCGATAGCATAAAAATGAGATGTGAAAGACCAAATCTGAGATCAGATTTGGAATCAGCACCCTGAAATAAGTCTAGAACAGCTGCAAAAGTCCAGGCCAGAAATTATTATTTTTTTACCAGTGTTATTAATGATGCACATGCATTTACAAGGAGCCTTGTCAGAATGAGGACCAGGAAAGGCCCAGGGAGACGGAGGAGCTAAGTCGGACTAAGCCGACTTCAAGGAGATGCGGGTTTCAAGTCGAGACTTAAAAGCCCCGCGGCATCGTCGGGATGCACGTGGTTCCAAGCAGAAGGGCATTTTCAAACCGTGGCACACGGACACCGGCAATCCACCGCTCACCCCCCCCGCTCAGCCCTCCCCCGCTCAGCCCCCCCCCCCCGCTCAGCCCCCCCCCACGCTCAGCCCTCCCCCGCTCAGCCGCCCCCCCCCGCTCAGCCCCCCCCCCCGCTCAGCCCCCCCCCACGCTCAGCCCCCCCCCCCCCGCTCAGCCCCCCCCCCACGCTCAGCCCCCCCCCCCGCTCAGCCCCCCCCCCGCTCAGCCCCCCCCCACGCTCAGCCCTCCCCCGCTCAGCCCCCCCCCCCCGCTCAGCCCCCCCCCCCCCGCTCAGCCCCCCCCACGCTCAGCCCCCCCCCCGCCCGCTCAGCCCCCCGGAATCGAAGTTACGCACACAAAGGGGGAGGCAGAGACTGCAGATCTGAACTAACCTTGAGAAGGGGGTTAATGTAGTCGCTTCATTTGCTGTACTCTTCCTCTTGGTTCTTTCGGTAAAGTCACGTAGAATGGAAATAATAAAATAATAAAAATACAACATAATAAAATAGTATTTAAATAATTGTATATTATTTTATAATGTTTTATTTTTATTATTTTATTATTTCCATTCTACGTGACTTTACCGAAAGAACCAAGAAGATGAATCCCTGCAGTCACGAAAGCTTTAAATCGAAATTGCTGTACTCTGTTGTTGCTGTCACATTTGGTTGATGACCACCCCCTGCCCCCCACCCACCCCCACCCAAGTCTGTCTGGAGTTGAAACCCAGCACGGTTAAAATAAATATATAAAGAGGTTTTTGGGGGGAGAGAGGTGGTTAGAGCGCGTAGGATTTACGGATGATATTGGTCGCGAAAGCGGACGTGTTCAACCAAAAGAAACACACTTGAAACAGTTGGATCGCTTCAACCTCTCAGAGAGAGAGAGAGAGAGGCACACCCAGAGCCTCAGGGGTTGAACCCAGGTCGCTCACGTGTACTGGCTCAGTGACCGCACACATTCAAAACACGTCCTCGTTCATCACCCCCCCCCCCCTTTCTAAAGACTCCGAACTCGGAAAATCGAACCGCTCACCGCACCTCCGCGCATCGCACTCACCACACCGCCGCTCACCACACCGCCGCTCACCATTCTTGCCACAACTCCACTCACCACACCGCCGCTCACCACACCTCACCACAGCAAGCGCCACGCTATTCTCCGTGCGACGTTTCCGACTGGATTCACCGTCTCGTGGCAACGCTGTCCACAGCGTGGCACGGCGTGACACGGCGTGCCGAATCCCAGCTGTGTCGGCTGCGGTGTTCCCGACACGGACATTATGACCTGACACCCACCCACCCACACACCAACCCCGCACCCACCCACACACCCACCTACACACCCACACATCCACCCACACACCCACCCACCCACACACCAACCCACCCACCAACCCCGCACCCACCCACACACCCACCCACACACCCACCCACCCACCAACCCCGCACCCACCCACACACCAACCCACCCACACACCCCGCACCCACACACCCACACACACACCAACCCACCCACACACCCACAGACACACCCACCAACCCCGCACCCACCCACCCACACACACACCCACCAACCCCGCACCCACCCACACACCCACACACCCACCCACACACCCACAGACACACCCACACATCCACACACCCACCCACACACCCACCAACCCCGCACCCACCCACCCACACACCCACCCACCCACACACCAATCCACCCACCCACCCACACACCAACCCACACACCCACCCACCCACACACCAACCCACACACCAACCCACCCACCCACACACCCACCCACACACCCACCCACCCACACACCCACCCACCCACACACACACCCACCCACACACCAACCCACACACCAACCCACACACTAACCCACCCACCAACCCACCCACCCACACACCAACCCACACACCAACCCACACACCAACCCACCCACCCACCCACACACCCACCAACCCACACTAACCCACCCACCCACACACCAACCCACCCACACACCCACCCACCCACACACCCACCCACACACCCACCCACCCACACACCCACCCACACACCCACCCACCCACACACACACCCACACACCCACCAACCCACACTAACCCACCCACCCACACACCAACCCACCCACACACCCACCCACCCACACACCCACCCAGACACCCACCCACCCACACACACACCCACACACCCACCAACCCACACTAACCCACCCACACACCCACCCACCCACACACCCACCCACACACCCACCCACCCACACACACACACACACCCACACACCCACCAACCCACACTAACCCACCCACCCACACACCAACCCACCCACACACCCACCCACCCACACACCCACCCAGACACCCACCCACACACCCACCAACCCCGCACCCTTCCCCCGGCAGCTCCGATTAGCACGGTTGGCTCCATACAGTGCGAAATAACTTCAACACACAAGCTTCGAGTTTTAGTTGAAACTTCCGTGACTGCAGGAATGCATATTCTTTGGTTCTTTCGGTAAAGTCACGCAGATATAAAAAAATGAAGTGAATAAATGATGACGACCGCTTGTGTTGCGATCGAAACGTCGTGCTATTTTATTCACTTTATTTTCATTTTATTTTCCTATCGAAGTGACTTTACCGAAAGATCCAAACAATATGCATACAAACCCCATACCCACCCACCAAACCAACCCCATACCCACCCACCAAACCAACCCCATACCCACCCACCCTACCAACCCCATACCCACCCACCAAACCAACCCCATACCCACCCACCAAACCAACCCCATACCCACCCACCCAACCAACCCCATACCCACCCACCAAACCAACCCCATACCCACCCACCAAACCAACCCCATACCCACCCACCAAACCAACCCCATACCCACCCACCAAACCAACCCCATACCCACCCACCAAACCAACCCCATACCCCACCCACCAAACCAACCCCATACCCACCCACCAAACCAACCCCATACCCACCCACCAAACCAACCCCATACCCACCCACCAAACCAACCCCATACCCACCCACCAAACCAACCCCATACCCACCCACCAAACCAACCCCATACCCACCCACCAAACAAACCCCATACCCACCCACCAAACCAACCCCATACCCACCCACCAAACCAACCCCATACCCACCCACCAAACCAACCCCATACCCACCCACCAAACCAACCCCATACCCACCCACCAAACCAACCCCATACCCACCCACCAAACCAACCCCATACCCACCCACCAAACCAACCCCATACCCACCCACCAAACCAACCCCATACCCACCCACCAAACAAACCCCATACCCACCCACCAAACCAACCCCATACCCACCCACCAAACCAACCCCATACCCACCCACCAAACCAACCCCATACCCACCCACCAAACCAACCCCATACCCACCCACCAAACCAACCCCATACCCACCCACCAAACCAACCCCATACCCACCCACCAAACCAACCCCATACCCACCCACCAAACCAACCCCATACCCACCCACCAAACCAACCCCATACCCACCCACCAAACCAACCCCATACCCACCCACCAAACAAACCCCATACCCACCCACCAAACCAACCCCATACCCACCCACCAAACCAACCCCATACCCACCCACCAAACCAACCCCATACCCACCCACCAAACCAACCCCATACCCACCCACCAAACCAAACCCCATACCCACCCACCAAACCAACCCCATACCCACCCACCAAACCAACCCCATACCCACCCACCAAACCAACCCCATACCCACCCACCAAACCAACCCCATACCCACCCACCAAACCAACCCCATACCCACCCACCAAACCAACCCCATACCCACCCACCAAACCAACCCCATACCCACCCACCAAACCAACCCCATACCCACCCACCAAACCAACCCCATACCCACCCACCAAACCAACCCCATACCCACCCACCAAACCAACCCCATACCCACCCACCAAACCAACCCCATACCCACCCACCAAACCAACCCCATACCCACCCACCAAACAAACCCCATACCCACCCACCAAACCAACCCCATACCCACCCACCAAACCAACCCCATACCCACCCACCAAACCAACCCCATACCCACCCACCAAACCAACCCCATACCCACCCACCAAACCAACCCATACCCACCCACCAAACCAACCCCATACCCACCCACCAAACCAACCCCATACCCACCCACCAAACCAACCCCATACCCACCCACCAAACCAACCCCATACCCACCCACCAAACCAACCCCATACCCACCCACCAAACCAACCCCATACCCACCCACCAAACCAACCCCATACCCACCCACCAAACCAACCCCATACCCACCCACCAAACAAACCCCATACCCACCCACCAAACCAACCCCATACCCACCCACCAAACCAACCCCATACCCACCCACCAAACCAACCCCATACCCACCCACCAAACCAACCCCATACCCACCCACCAAACAAACCCCATACCCACCCACCAAACCAACCCCATACCCACCCACCAAACCAACCCCATACCCACCCACCAAACCAACCCCATACCCACCCACCAAACCAACCCCATACCCACCCACCAAACAAACCCCATACCCACCCACCAAACCAACCCCATACCCACCCACCAAACCAACCCCATACCCACCCACCCACCAAACCAACCCCATACCCACCCACCAAACCAACCCCATACCCACCCACCAAACCAACCCCATACCCACCCACCAAACCAACCCCATACCCACCCACCAAACCAACCCCATACCCACCCACCAAACCAACCCCATACCCACCCACCAAACAAACCCCATACCCACCCACCAAACCAACCCCATACCCACCCACCAAACCAACCCCATACCCACCCACCCACCAAACCAACCCCATACCCACCCACCAAACCAACCCCATACCCACCCACCAAACCAACCCCATACCCACCCACCAAACAAACCCCATACCCACCCACCAAACCAACCCCATACCCACCCACCAAACCAACCCCATACCCACCCACCCACCAAACCAACCCCATACCCACCCACCAAACCAACCCCATACCCACCCACCAAACCAACCCCATACCCACCCACCAAACAAACCCCATACCCACCCACCAAACCAACCCCATACCCACCCACCAAACCAACCCCATACCCACCCACCCACCAAACCAACCCCATACCCACCCACCAACCCTCTGTTAAAAATTGCTTCATAGCTCATCAGATTTCCCCCCAAGTGTGAACAAACATACTGACCCCTACCCACCCACTGATCCCCTACCCATCAACCCCCTGTCCACCCACCCACCGACCTCTATCCACACAAACGCTCGCTCGCTCACTCACTCACGCTGATCATGATACACATACATGCGCAAAGGGACCCCACCCCCCGTATAGCCTTTAACAGAGTGTTGGGGCAAGTGCTGTTCGCGAGCATCTATTAAAAAAAAAGGCCGGGAACGGCACGTGAAGGTTGGTGGAGTTTGCCAGCACCGCGCCCGGCCGCCTTTGCATCCCCAGTGCCGATGTTTGCCCAGAACGCGCCAAGAACTCTCGTCTTTGAGGGCCGAGTCGACCTAGGCGAGGTCCGAGCAACGGTTCAAGATGTTCGGTGGTGGCCGCGAACGGCCGGGTTCGTGGGGCAGCGCGCTAACCGCTGCGCCACCGCTCCCCCCGCTCGCCCACTCAGTGGTGGCGCTAGACAAAATTAAACCAAACGCAAAAGGGGTTTAGGGGCCCCAAATAGCTCACGAATTATAGGGGTGGGGTGGAGCACAGATTATAATCAATCTCGAACGTTGATCCTCAGAACAATGAATACATCCGAAGTTATCATTGTTCGGTGCGTACGCAAGAACTTCTTTCGCACCGTACGTAGTCAGCCGTGCTCATCACCGGGAGGTGCGATACCTTAACGACCGCTCAGCTACGAAGGATCATGGCCCGAAACGTCGCGTGCGTCGGCACCGCACAGACGCGGCACGGCGAACACGGGGGCATTCCCTCCCTTCGTGATGTTGGCACTCAAAAAAAAAAATCCCTGCCCCCCCCCCCTCTATACTCACCCGACAACAGACTACTGTCAACCACGTGGCAACAACAGCACCACGTGGCAACAACAGCACCACGTGGCAACAACAGCACCACGTGGCAACAACAGCACCACGTGGCAACAACAGCACCACGTGGCAACAACAGCACCACGTGGCAACAACAGCACCACGTGGCAACAACAGCACCACGTCGCAACAACAGCACCACGTGGCAACAACAGCACCACGTGGCCGATCAGACCGGTGGAGGTGAGAACAATCACCGATGACACTGCCCCAACGCAACCACGCTACGTTCTGGAGGAACCAGCGGGCTGCTCCACTCAGCTACCCCAACACAACCACGCTACGTTCTGGTGGAGCGAGCGAACTGCCCCACTCAGCTACCCCAACACAACCACGCTACGTCCTGGTGGAGCGAGCGAACTGCCCCACTCAGCTACCCCAACACAACCACGCTACGTTCTGGTGGAGCGAGCGAACTGCCCCACTCAGCTACCCCAACACAACCACGCTACGTCCTGGTGGAGCGAGCGGACTGCCCTACTCAGCTACCTAAACACGATCACGCTACGTTCTGAAGAAACGAGCGAACTGCTCCACTCAGCTGCCGTGTGGGAATGGCTCACGACATTAAAAAAAAAAAAGCCGCGACAATCGATAACTTTTTTCTCTCCTCTTGACTTTTCTTTTCCAAAACTGCACGCGCAAGGCACCAAAAACAAAACGGAAAAACCCGACAGAGGTTTTCATCTCTCGGGGGAGAGGGTGGGGGGCGGGCGCTCACCGTGGGCTGGAGAGGTGACCTCCGTCTCGCTGACACCACCTCGGTCACCTTCGTGCACCACCACGATGATAGTGGGCCTCGGGTCGGCGTGACCTCGCGGGGTCACGTCGACCCCGACCTCTCCAGCCGGGCCACCCGCCCGCGATCCGGGTGACGATGATGCAGCAGCAGCAGCAGCAGCGGCGGCTAAAGCTGCCGACGAGGACGAGGAGGTTTCCGCCGCACAAGCCGCCGCCGTCGTCGTCGTTCCATCTGCGTCTTTACGCACGAAGATTCTGCTGAGCAGCCTCCTGATCCTCCCGTCGTGGTGCGTCGCGCCGAGTGAGCCGGGGCTGCCCAAGACCGCGTCAATCTCGTGGCCGTCCCAGGTCCTGTTCCTGCCCTGGCGGTCCCTGGAACGCCGCGAGAAACGCCGCTGAAGAAACGAGGACGATGCCGACGATGCTGACGACGACGGCGGCGGCGGCGATGATGATGACGGGGAGGAGGTGGTCGTGCAGGTGATGTCGGAGGCGGCGATCGTTTCGCCTCCGCAGCCCGTCTGGCGAGGGACCAATCCGTTGTGCGAGGCGCTCCCGTTGGCCGCCCTCGGCTCCGCCGTTGTCCACATTCGCCTGCCGAGGACAGGAGAGGCGCACGGGCTGCTTGGGCCATGCGGCCTGCTGGGCCGGCCGCTACCACCACCGCTGCCCTTGAGTCGGAAGCTGAAACTCTTCCTGATGAGTCCCACAAACTTCCACTCCCCAGCCTGCTGCTGCTGCTGCTGATGATTGCTACAGTTCTGGCGCTGTTCTCCGTTGTTGAGGGTTCCATTACTGCTGTAGTGGTGGGAGTGATTGTGATGATGGTGGTGGTGGTGTTGGTGGTGACATCCATCATCACGATGATCACGAAGAGGCGTTGAGTGCGCATTCGGCCGTTGCTCCTCAACACGACCTGGGGATCTGCAGGTGGCAACTTCTTCACAACGTCCACCATCACCACCACCATCACCACCACCACCACCACCACCACCACCACCACCGCGTCCTCTCGCAGAGGTTCCGCGCGCCTTCTTGAAGCTGGCGCTCAGAGCCACGAGGCGTCGCGCGAACCTCCACGGATCTGCGCCCTCTCTCCTCGTGTCGACGGGAGGCTTTTCGGGCCTGGTAGTGGGCTCCACCATCAGGCTCATGGGCCGGGTCCTCCTCCTCTGCGCTGCGCCTGCACCAGCGCCATCATCCCCACCGGCGCTGCCACGACGCAGGATCTCTGCGTCGATTTGACCGGTGAAAGACGAGGCTCTGTGACGACGAATTGGCGCTGCGACATCGTCGCCACCACCACCAGCAGCACCACCAGCACCAGCAGCAGCAGCAGCAGCACCACCACCAGCACCACCAGCACCACCAGCACCAGCAGCAGCAGCAGCACCACCAGCAGCAGCAGCACCACCAGCAGCAGCAGCAGCACCGACAGCGGCTGCATCAGTGGCGGGTGTCGCACAGGTGCTGTGCCTCGCGAGGTCTCCCTCTGCCCGGCTGCTTGCTCCCGAGAAACAAATGCTCCGTGGACGTCGAGGCGTGGGGCTCTTCGCCGGAGGCTCGGGTATGCTGCGGAGTCCGGAATGGCCCAGAGCGCCGCTCGCAAGCTCCGGGTGGCTGTACAAACTCGCAGGACGCGGCCGAGGTGCGGTCTGCTGATGCAGCTGACGCCGGTCACCGCGTTGCTGCCGCTCGAAGCTACTTCTCCTCAATCTCACGTCCTGTTGCTGCTGCTTGAGACCTCCTCCCATGATGCTGGTGGTGGTCTCGCCCCGCCTCGCGTCTTCAAGGCCGAGGCATCTCGCGGTCACGCTGCCAGTCGACGACTCTGACGACGAGCCCGTGTCAGACTCACCCTTGTTCAGGAGCTCTGCTCTCATTCCTACTCCCGTTCGGATCTCCTCCTCCTGCTGCTGCTGCTCCACGTCTCTCTCCTCCTCCTCCTGCTGCTGATTCACGTCTCTCTCCTCCTCCTCCTCCTGCTGCTGATTCACGTCTCTCTCCTCCTCCTCCTGCTGCTCCACGTCTCTCTCCTCCTCCTCCTGCTGCTCCACGACTCTCTCCTGCTCCTCTTCAACCTCCTCCCAGCCCTGCTTCTCAACCTGCCCCCCCACTTCTCCCTCCTCCACCTCCTCCTCGTCGATCTCTCGCTGTTCCTCCTCCTCAACCACCTCGTCCGCCGCCTCGCCACCCCCTGGGGCGCCGAAATCCTCTCTCCAAGACGGACACTCCAGGTCTGCGCAAAACTGCCCGATCACTTCCGTCCACGCATTGCGGCTGTTCTGCAGAATCTCGAGCGCGAAGTTGGACTCGCGCAGTGGACCCGGTCCGAGCTGGTAGCGGCCGGGTTCGATTCCCTCGTTCTGCTCCACTTCCTCGCCGTTCTTCCCCTCCTCTTCCCCCTCCTCCTCCTCCTCCACCTCCTCCACCTCCTCCTCCTCCTCCACCTCCTCCACCTCCTCCTCCTCCCACCCGACCACGACGGTCTTCGCCGTTTCGCTGCGACGTTGTGCCTCCAGGTCTCGAGATGTGTCCACTCTCATCGATGTCGCGACAGCATCCGCAAGACCATCATCGATGCGAGGTCCGCGTGCGTTTCACTCTCTCACGACGTCCCCAAACTCAAGAGTTTGCTCCGCAGAAACACGTTCGCACGTCGTGATGTTTAACTCTGCCGGGTTAACAATTCGTTTCGGATCTAGGCCCGAATTGCTGCTGACGGCCGCAAAGTTTCTCTCTATCGGGACGAACAACATGGAACTTCCGTGGCGTCAAGGGCGCACGTGGGCGACTCGAGAGGGAGCGGTGCCATCTCGCTGCGCCAGAGGTCGTCCCGCGGATGACGAGGAGGAGTTGCGCTTCAGGGTGGAGCACTTCAGGGTGACGCACGTACCCAACTTCATGGGGAGACAAAACGCGATCTTCGTTGGGGAACCCCTCTGGCCCTCTTGGCCGTGTCAGACCGATGCTCACACACGGAGACACGCACCCACCTGGCTCTCGGAGCTCGTGTTCACGCGGAGGGACGTTGATTCATCTTCGACGCACGACACCTTCTCACCGACAAGCCGCATTGCCCAGCTTGGTGAAGTATGGTGGAGCACTACCCCCACAACGGCGCTCATCCACCAACCCACAAAGGTGGAGTTGCCGGACCGGACTGGGATCGTTTCCTTTGCCTTCCTCTTGGGGTCCAGTCTCTCCACCACCCACCGACAACACCAGCCTCTCAAACTAAAATAAACTAATACAAACTCTTCGTGAACTATATAAACAACATATATATATAGAAGTCTTCTTGAGCAGTAAACAACTCCGTCGGTCTTGTGTCTTCACGCGACGGGGAAATGAAGAGGAGGAAGCCGAGACGAGCGGCTCGGCGCTTACTGCGTTTGCAGAGTAATCGCCGCCACCACCATCACCACCATCGTCAACATCATCACCACCGTGGCCTTCAGAGAGACGCACAAGGGAACTTCTGCGCGTAACTCATTTCATATTTCCTCGTCTGAATCATCATCATCAGCAGCAGCAGCGTCGTCGTCATCATCATCATCATCAGCAGGACTCTCTGGTTGTCACTGGAACATAGTCACCCCTCGTCCCATCCTCGCCTGCGTCACCAGCAGCGGACGAGGACAGAAGAGCCCCCGATGAAGGTAGAGGACTTCGACGATGACGACGACGACGATGACGGCGATGATGACGACTTCACCGTTACGGTCAAGGTGGCTACGTCTCTTGACGATGTCGTGGCTGTGGCACCGGCCGCGCGTGAAGAGAGACCCCAGCTGTAAGGTGCGTGCGCGCGTGTGTGAACGTGTGTGTGTGAACGTGTGTGTGAACGTGTGTGTGTGTGTACGTGTGTGTGAACGTGTGTGTGTGTGTGTGAGTGTGTGAACGTGTGTGTGTGTGTGTACGTGTGTGTGAACGTGTGTGTGTGTGAACGTGTGTGTGTGTGTACGTGTGTGTGAACGTGTGTGTGTGTGTACGTGTGTGTGAACGTGTGTGTGAACGTGTGTGTGTGAACGTGTGTGTGTGTGTGTGTACGTGTGTGTGAACGTGTGTGTGTGTGAACGTGTGTGTGTGTGTACGTGTGTGTGAACGTGTGTGTGTGTGTACGTGTGTGTGAACGTGTGTGTGTGTGTGTGAACGTGTGTGTGTGTGAACGTGTGTGTGTGTGAACGTGTGTGTGTGTGTGAACGTGTGTGTGTGTGTGTGAACGTGTGTGTGTGTGAACGTGTGTGTGTGTGAACGTGTGTGTGTGTGAACGTGTGTGTGTGTGAACGTGTGTGTGTGTGTGTGAGTGTGTGAACGTGTGTGTGTGTGAACGTGTGTGTGTGTGTGAACGTGTGAGTGCGTGCAGGCGCTCGCCAACAACAACACTTGCCCCAACAGTGTGTGAAGGCTATCTATTATGGGGGAGCATCTCCTGTCGACGTGTACTACATCTGTAGCGATGTGGGTGTGTGTGTCTAAGCGTGTCTTAACACAGCACTTGCTCTTTGTCTTTGTTAACACTGCAGCCAGGCTGCGCAGATTTCTCTCGCCACATCTGATGATGATGATGAAGATGACGACGCCGCTGTGCGCGTGGTGCCGGGGTTCCTCCTCGATTGTGGCGACTGGGATCCGGGCGGGGTCGAGTCTCTGACTAGGGGCGGGGCTGTGGGCGAAGGGCGGGGCTGTGGGCTGAGGAGGGGTGGAGTTTGGGAGTTTGTGTGGGGGGGTGGAGGAGCGGTGGGGGGAGCGGTTAGCGCTACATTGCGCTACGAACCCGGCGACCCGGGTTCGATTCCCGCTCACGGCCAACACCACCAGTGACGATTATCTCGAACCGGTCCTGGGGCCTCGCCTAGGTCGACTCAGCCTCAAATAAGTACCTGGTGCGGTGTGTAAACATCGCCACTGGGGAGACAAAGGCAGCCGGGGCGTGGTGCTGGCCACCCACCCCCTCGTGTGCCGTTCCGGCCTTCAAAGGTGCTGCTACTCGCCAACAGCACTTGCCCCTACAGTCTGTTACAGGCTACACGGGGGATCTGTGTCTTTGTGGAGGGAGGGGGTGGAACAGAGTTGGTGAGTGGGGGCTTCATAATGATTCACCCCTCCCCTCCCCCCACACACCAAAGACAAAGATTCCCCCCACCCCGTATAGCCTCTCCACTGTTGAGGGCAAGTGCTGTTAGCGAGTAGCAGCGCCACCTATGAAGGTCAAGAGGAGGTTGGGGTGGCCAGCACCACGCCCGGCCGCCTTTGTCTCCCCAGTGTCGATGTTTACCACACCGCACCGGGTACTCATTTGAGGCCGAGTCGACCTATGGGAGGCTCGGGTATAGGGGTTCAGCGGGGATTAGAACTCGGGCAGCCGAACTCTGCCCGCGGGGTTCGTAAGGCAGTGGGTGCGCTAACCGCTGCGCCACCGCTCTCCCACTCCACCCCTCTCACCCAACTCACTGCCACATTCTCATCTCGCCAGCCAATTCGATGAATGATGCACACAAACAAAAACACATCCAGTGAAGGTCTAGGCCACACCGTGTCGGGCATGGAGTTGTTTCCATTTAAAGCTTTCGTGACTGCAGGGATTCATATTCTTGGTTCTTTCGGTAAAGTCACGTAGAAGGGAAATAATAAAATAATAATAAATTCACATAATACAATAATAAAACATAATAAAACAAAATTCTCACGACGTTTCGGCCACAACACTCAACCCAACCATTGAACCCAACCACTGAACCCAACCACTATCCCAACCACTGACCCAACCACTATCCCCAACCACTTAACCCAACCAGTTAACCCAAACACTTAACCCAACCACTTAACCCAACCACTTAACCCAACCACTATCCCAACCACTGAACCCAACCACTATCCCAACCACTGACCCAACCACTATCCCCAACCACTATCCCCAACCATTGAACCCAACCACTGAACCCAACCACTTAACCCAACCACTTAACCCAACCACTGAACCCAACCACTTAACCCAACCACTTAACCCAACCACTATCCCCAACCACTTAACCCAACCAGTTAACCCAAACACTTAACCCAACCACTATCCCAACCACTGAACCCAACCATTATCCCCAACCATTATCCCCAACCACTTAACCCAACCACTAACCCAACCACTAACCCAACCACTATCCCAACCACTATCCCAACCACTGACCCAACCACTGACCCAACTACTATCCCCAACCACTTAACCCAACTACTAACCCAACCACTTAACCCAACCACTATCCCAACCACTATCCCAACCATTATCCCCAACCACTTAACCCAACCACTTAACCCAACCACTAACCACTAACCTAACCACTGCACCACAGCTCCACCGCCGAACAAGGATAACGACTACGCATCTCCGATGAGCACTGCTGGCTACGTACGCTGCGAAAGAAGTCCAACACACACACATGCGACGGCTGGCCTCGACTCACCACGAGGTGTCATCTCGTGTGGTGAGTTTGGGTCGTCTGTGCACAGATTCGTTGCTCCATTGCACCGAGTTAATTGTGGCTCGCTGGCTGTTTGTTACTGGCCGTTTGGCGTCTGTGGAGGGGGTGCGGGGGGAGTCTCTGGGCTGTCGCGTAGCAACTGCACGAACAGACACGCGTGAACACGGGGCGATTAATCGATTCCTGTTCGGCAAGTGGCCGGGTAAGTGCTGGGGTGAGTGGTGGGGTGAGTGGCACGTGTATACTTGGTCTAAGTGTTGTTGGGTCAATGCTTGGGTGAGTGGCGGGGTGAGTGGCGGGGTGAGTGGTGGGGTGAGTGGTGGGATGAGTGGTGGGGTGAGTGGCATATGTATACTTGGTGTAAGTGTTGTTGGGTCAATGTTTGGGTGAGTGGCGGGGTGAGTGGCGGGGTGAGTGGTGGGATGAGTGGTTGGGTGAGCGGGGTGAGTGTTTGCGGTGAGATGAGTGTTGGGGTGTGTGCTATGTGCTGGGTGAATGTTGGGTGAGTGTTGGGGTGAGTGCTGGTTGAGTGTTGGGGCGAGTGCTGGGTGAGTGTTGGGGCGAGTGCTCGGTGAGTGTTGGGGTGAGTGTTGGGGTGAGGTGAGGTGTTTGGGTGAGGTGTTTGGGGTGAGCGAGGTGAGGGCGTGGTTTTGAAAGTGCCCCTGCCCCTCCACGTTCTTGGAATTACAGAGGACCCCAAGGTAAGTGATGTGGGTGGGGGGTAGAGGGTGGGGGGTAGAGGGGAGGGGCTGGGGGGGGGGCTGGGTGGGGGGGGGAGACCACTGCAGACATTCAGCATCAGAATCTTCATTCATTCCGGAGAAATGCGCACGGGGTGAGGAAAGGGAGGTTCTCATCCAGCAGTCGATAGAACACGTGCACGACGGCAGGTACAACTACACAAAGACAAAGACAAAGATCCCCCGTATAGCCTTAACAGACTGTAGAGGCAAGTGCTGTTAGTGAGCACTTATGAAGGCCAGAACGGTACACGAGGGGGTGGGTGGCCAGCATCACGCCCGACCGCCTTTGTCTCCCCAGTGGCGATGTTTATACACCGCACCGGGTACTCATTTGAGGCTGAGTCGACCTAGGGGAGGCCCAGGACCGGTTCAGATAATCGTCACTGGTGTTGGCCGTGAGCGGGAATCGAACCCGGGTCGCCGGGTTCATAGCGCAGCGCGCTAACCGCTACACTACCGCTCCCCCCCCTACACACACACACACGTGTACACACACACACGTGTACACACACACACACACACGTGTACGCACACACACGTGTACACACACACACGTGTACACACACACACGTGTACACACACACACACACGCGCGCACGTACTACAATGACACCACAGCCTTCACAGGCTGTTGGGGCAAGTGCTGTTAGAAAGCAGCTACCTACGAAGGCCGGCACGGACACACGAGGGGGTGGGTGGCACGGCAACCACGCACGGCCGCCTTTGTCTTCCCAGTGCACACACACACACAAAGACAAAGATTCTCCGTGTAGCCTTAACAGACTGTTGGGGCAAGTGCTGTTAGCGAGTAGCGCCGATGAAGGCCGGCACGAACACACGAGGGGGTGGGTGGCACGGCAACCACGCACGGCCGCCTTTGTCTCTCCCGAAGCGGCGATGTTTACTACGACGCCGGCAACAGGTTACTCGTTTGAGGCCGAGTCGACCTAGGCGAGGCCCAGGACCCGGTTCAGATGATCGTCACCGGTGTTGGCCACTGCGGCGCAACAAACACAATCGGAATGCACAAAGCCAAAGGGGTACCCTCCTCCGCGTAGGCCTCAGACTTTTTGGAGCAAGTGCTGTTAGCGAGCACCTATTAAAAGTCGACACAGCGCACGTGGGGGGGGGGGGGTTGTGGCCAGGATCACGAGACCCCCTCCCCCACAGCTCACCCCTCGTCCCCTCCCCCACAAACCCCCCCCCCCTCCCCCCACAGCTTAAGATGTTCACCTGAAAACAGCTCCCCGAAGACGTGAAAGCGCATTCCACATCTCGGAAAGGTGAAAGGTCACCTGGGAAGTAATTTCTCAAGTCACCCCCCCCCCCACGCACCCCCCACTCGCACCCCCCCCCACCTCACCATAACTCACCCCACCCCCTCCCAACCGGCTACATGAACTCACAACCGCAACATCGTGGGCCATGATCAATCCACTGCTAGATGAAGGTCATCCTCGTGCAACGCTCGCCACTCAGCTCATTCCTTCACGCGCCACCCAACTCATTCCTTCACGCGCCACCCAACTCATTCCTTCACGCGCCACCCAGCTCATTCCTTCACGCGCCACCCAACTCATTCCTTCACGCGCCACCCAACTCATTCCTTCACGCGCCACCCAACTCATTCCTTCACGCGCCACCCAACTCATTCCTTCACGCGCCACCCAACTCATTCCTTCACGCGCCACCCAACTCATTCCTTCACTCGCCACCCAACTCATTCCTTCACGCGCCACCCAACTCATTCCTTCACGCGCCACCCAACTCATTCCTTCACGCGCCACCCAGCTCATTCCTTCACGCGCCACCCAACTCATTCCTTCACTCGCCACCCAGCTCATTCCTTCACGCGCCACCCAATTCATTCCTTCACGCGCCAGCCCCAACTCAACAAAGATCCCCCGTATAGCCTTAACAGACTGTTGGGGAAAGTGCTGTTAGCGAGGAGCAGCACCTATGAAGGTCAAGAGGAGGTGGAGTGGCCAGCGCCACGCCCGGCCGCCTTTGTCTCCCCAGTGTCGATGTTTACCACACCGCACCGGGTACTCATTTGAGGCCGAGTCGACCTAGGGGAGGCCCCGGACCAGTTCGGAGAATCGCCACCAGTTGCTAGTGGTCGTCGTGAGCGGGAATCGAACTCAGGTCGCCGGGTTCGTAGCGCAGCGCGCTAACCACTGCGCCACCGCTCCCCACTATCCTACAAAATACGCGATGCGCGTGCACCGCTCCAATGTTCTAAGGAACTGACCCCAATATCTTCTTGGTTCTTTCGGTAAAGTCACGTAGAAGGGAAGTAATAAAATAATAAAAATAAAACATAATAAAACAATTCTCACGACGTTTCGGCCACAACACAAGCAGCCGTCCTCAGGTGAAAACCAGGTCTGTCGAGGCGACAGCGTCTGAATGAAACAGCACACGTGCTTGGAACATATATATAAGCTGGGTTGGAAGGGGGGAAAAGGGCGCCTTGACAAAAGAATATGCATATCAAGAGGCATTTAGCATATTTATGGGAAATCTCAAGCGGAGCAGCATCCTCCTAAAACAAAAAAAAGTATTGATGATGGGGCAGAGGCTTTTTCCTCGGCAAGTCAATAAATAACCTCCGTCATAACTCTTTTGGTTCTGTCGGTAAAGCCACGTAGGTACGAAACAAAATAAAGGTCAACGTTTCGGGCGCAACACACACAAGCGCCCGAAACGTCGCGATTGATTTTATTTTTCTACCTACGTGGCTTTACCGGAAGAACCAAAGAGTATGGATTCCTGCAGTCACGAAAGCCTCAAATCAAGATTGAACCTCGGTCATCATCATCATCACTCGATCATTACCTCTCTCACCAGGCATCATTAATACCCGAGTGCACTGCAGGCGACTCATCATGACCACCCACCCGTCAACCACAGGCAATCAGGTTCAGAGGTCACTTAACCGGGCTGAACAAGGATCCAACTCTCTCGGCTGTGTTAACGATTAGACAATTATTAGCCGTGTAACATCCATCACACCCCTACCACAACCCCAACCCACCACGGCCCCCACTACAACAAGAGCAGCAGCAGCAGCCACCATCCGCCAACAGCAAACACAGTTATTTTCCCCACTGGCACATCCGAGCCGAGCCAGCTCGGTACGGGCTGTGTTTTGTTCCACTGCAGACGTTAGCCGAGCAGAGGCGTAAACATGCGGGATAGAGGCTGCGACCGTCCGGCCAGGGTCGTGGGTTATGATGCATTACGATTGACGTCAGACAGTAAACCGTGACAAAACAAGGACAAAGATCCCCCGTATAGCCTTAACAGGCTGTTAGAGGCAAGTGCTGTTAGCGAGTAGCACCTATAAAGGCCGGCACGGCACACGAGAGGGTGGGTGGTCAGCACCACGCCCGACCGCCTTTGTCTCCCAAGTGGCGATATTTACACACCGCACCGGGTACTCGTTTGAGGCCGAGTCGACCTAGGGGAGGCCCAGGATCGGTTCAGATCATTTGGTCACTGGTTCTTGGCCGTGAGCGAGAATCGAACCTCGGGTCGCCGGGTTCGTAGCGCAGCTTAGCGGCTGACCGCTACACCACCGGCTCCCAAACTCACACACACCGAGTTCCCCACGCACGCACACACAGGCGCGAGAAGCGAGTGACGAGTGAATGTGACGAGGGAAGGAGCGGTGTGTGTGGGGGGGGAGTGAGTTAGAAGGAGTGCGAGCGAAAAGCAACGCTCCCGTTACATCGCAGGCTCCCGGCAGAGGTGATGACCGCCTTGGCAGGGGGTGGTGGAGTGAGTAGCATCAATCTAGCAGCGGGGTGACTACGGGCTATATTGTGCAGGCACTCGGGAACCGAGAAGCTGTGGAGGAGGAAGATGAGGAGAGTCCCCCTGTGTGTGTGGGGGTGTGTGGGCTAGAGACGCGGGGTATGCGGGCAGCACTGTACAGTCTGTACGAAGGGGAGGGTGGTGGTGATACGGCGCTGGCAAATCTCGCCAAACTCGCTCCGAGGTCTCACAGAGAGAGAGAGAGAAACAACGTAATTACTGATCCCACAATCACCGCCGCCACCACCACCAATCACCCCGTCTCCACTGCTACGAAGCGGGAGCCCACCACCCTGGGCTGCGAAGCGTCCACCCGTGGAGTTGTGTCCGCCTCGAACGGTATTCGCAATGGGTGGTGTCCACCACCGCGGGAATTGTCCACCGCGGAAATTGTCCACCGCGGAAATTGTCCACCGCGGAAATTGTCCACCGCGGAAATTGTCCACCGCGGGAAGTGTCCACCGCGGAAATTGTCCACCGCGGAAATTGTCCACCGCGGAAATTGTCCACCGCGGGAAGTGTCCACCACTAAAATTGTCCACCGCGGAAATTGTCCACCGCGGCCAGTGTCCACCAAATGTTTCCTGGACATCCGAACAAAGATTCCTATTCGGTTTAGCTGTGGCCACGAGAGAGAGAGACACCCATTAACAACGTTTAGGGGCAAAAATTCGCGATGTTCGTCTGCATGGGTTCCCCCCCCCCCTCTATCTCTCTCGCCAGCGAGGGAGGTTGCGTGAACGCCAACTGGGCTGACCATGGGGGCAATACGGTGGCTAGGAGATGTTAACTACCTCGCCAGGTATGCAGGAGGTCGTGGCTTCGATCCCGACCCTGACGCCTGCTGCTGTATATTTGGAGTTTTTGGTGTCTCTCTCATCATCATCATCACGGTGGCTAGGAGATGTTAACTACCTCGCCTGGTATGAAGGGGGTCGTGGGTTCGGCCCATGCTCTGACGCCTGCTGTGTATTTGTAGTTTGCGTGTCTCTCTCTCATCATCACGGTGGGTAGGAGATGTTAACTACCTCGCCAGGTATGCTGGAAGGTCGTGGCTTCGATCCCGACCCTGACGCCTGCTGCTGTATATTTGGAGTTTTCGGTGTCTCTCTCATCATCATCACGATGGCTATGAGATGTTAACTACCTCGCCTGGTATGCAGGAGGTCGTGGCTTCGATCCCGACCCTGACGCCTGCTGCTGCTGTATATTTGGAGTTTTCGGTGTCTCTCTCTCTCTCTCCCCGCGGGCGCGTGGATTTTTCTCTGGGTCGTCCGGTTTTTCCCCCTCCACATTTGGAACCAACGTCACGAGTTTAGTTTTTGGCTGCTGCTGCTAAAGATTGCCACGTGGTAATGATAAGCCACTGAGATCAGCCATCACTTGCGATGGCCAAGTCGCTTCTAAAAAAAGAGCTGTGTGCCAGCTCAGTGGGCCTCACCTGGTAAACATAATAACACAGGTTGCTTTAGTTCAATTGGCAACTCGACTTTAAGTTTTCAAAAGCGCGATGAACACAGTTTACGGATACATTTCGATTTAAAGCTTTCGTGACTACAGGCATTCATTTTCTTGGTTCTTTCGGTAAAGTCACGTAGAAGGGAAATAATAAAATAATAAAAATTAAACATAATAAAATAATTCTCACGACGTTTCGGCCACAACGCAAGCAGCCGTCATCAGGTGGAGAACAGGTCTGTCGAGAAGACAGTCAGACTGTCTGTCTGACTCTGGCCGAAACGTCGTGAGAATAATATTATTATTTTATTATTTCCATTCTACGTGACTTTACCGAAAGAACCAAGAAGACAGTTTACGGATGTTAAAAATGAACACGTGACTGACACGGCGTGGCTCATCATCACCACGTGGTAATTTACAGCGGCAGCCAAATAACTCTGAACGCGCGGTGATGTTGCTTCTAAACATGGAGGGGGTGGGGGAACCGGGTACCCGGAAAAAAATCCACGCGACCACGGAAAGAAAGAGAGAGAGAGAGACACGCAAACTACAAATACACAGCAGCATGCGTCAGAGTCTGGACCGAACCCACGACCTCCTGTATACCAGGCGAGGTAGTCAACATCTCCGAGCCACCATGATGATGAGAGAGAGACACGCAAACTCCAAATATACAGCAGCAGGCGTCAGAGCCTGGACCGAACCCACGACCTCCTGTATACCAGGCGAGGTAGTTAACATCTCCTAGCCACCGTGATGATGAGAGAGAGAGAGACACGCAAACTCCAAATACACAGCAGGCGTCAGGGTCGGGATCGAACCCACGACCTCCTGTGTACCAGGCGAGGTAGTTAACATCTCCTCTTTGGTGGGGGGCTAGGGAGCGAGTCTTGGTGGGGGGGGGGGTTGAGTGTGATGGGGCCTTGAAATCCCACAGCGGCTGCCAGCTGCGTGACGTCAGCCTCATCGCCACAGTTCAGCAGCAAGCTGGCGTGGGGAGGCGAAATTCGTGAATAATCCACTCCGTACCCACACACAACCGTTCCCTTAGTAGTAGGTTTATACCCTTTCAACTGGTACAAAACCGACACCTTTATACAAGGGATCATGTTTGCAATAACCACCACACAAGCAGTTAAAATGCAAACAAAAAGAAACAACTCTGATAATGATAATGATATGCACTGTCCTTGAAGTTGATTGGTCCACACCCGAGACAGCTTTTCTTAGAGCCTAGTCTCACATGGTGTTGGACCAGATGACGCCAAAAGGCGTGCAACTCAAAGACAGCGCACTATCAGAGTATTGAGAGCTCGGGGTAAGCATTTACACTATGAGACATCTCCTTTACCAGTGGCAAAATATAGTAGTAGGGTTTTACCCTTTAAACTGGTACAAAAACTGACACCTTTATACAAGGCATCATGTTTGCAATAACCACCACACAAGCAGTTAAAATGCAAAAAAAAACAACTCTGATAATGTATGCACTGTCCTTGAAGTTGATTGGTCCACACCCGAGACAGCTTTTCTTAGAGCCAAGTCTCACATGGTGTTGGACCAGATGACGCCAAAAGGCGTGCCAATCAACTTCAAGGACAGTGCATATCATTATCAGATTTGTTTCTTTTTGTTTGCATTTTGACTGCTTGTGTTGTGGTTATTGCAAACATGATCCCTTGTATAAAGGTGTCAGTTTTTGTACCAGTTGAAAGGGTAAAAATATATTACTATTTTTTGCCACTGGTAAAGGAGGTCTCATAGTGTGAAAACCGTTCCCTTATAAGTATGTGTGTTGGTGTGTACGTTGAACATATTTCGCACCTTACTTAGCCAACCTGCGTTAATCGGCGGTGCAGTGGAAGCACAACAATCTAAACACACAAAAATCCAGTTCTAAAGAAATTAGTTTTTCAATGTAGATGATGATGATGATGGCGATTTCAAAGCGAGCAGCTCCCAATGGCTTCCCGACATCGGAAGGGAAGAGCGTTCCAGACGGCCGCAGAAGCAGCACGTTTGAAAGCGCCGCGCGACGATGATGCGGTGACCGCCGCCTTTGTCGAGAGACAATGTGTGTAGCACACCTTGGGGCAGGGGGGGGGCAGGGTGGGGGGGACAGGGTGGGGGGAGCAGGGTGGGGGGGACAGGGTGGGGGGGGGGCAGGTGGGGGGGGCAGGGTGGGGGGAGCAGGGTGGGGGAGCAGGGTGGGGGGGCAGGGTGGGCGGAGCAGGGTGGGGGGTGGGGGGAGCAGGATGGGGGGACCAGGGTGGGGGGCAGGGTGGGGGGGAGCAGGATGGGGGGGGGGATGAGCAGAATGTTCGCGGTTCGAATTCCAGAGGCCGCCCGGATTAACACCGCGCGGGTTGTACAACCATCACCAATCCCACACTGGAAGTGATAAGATGTGTACGGACCGCATACGTAGCCAACCGTGCTAATCGGAGGTGCGGATACCGCCGCAGACGCTGCTGCTGCTGCTGCTGATGATCATTATTTTACTTTACCGAGTGTTAACATCCCCAGCGTTTAACAGTACTCTCCTTTTTGTATTTGATTGTCAACCAACACTGGGTTAAACAACATGGGCATTTTCGTTCTCTTCTAGCATGTACACCAACAGGTGCATGTACACCAACAGGTGCATGTACACCAACAGGTGCATGTACACCAACAGGTGCATGTACACCAACAGGTGCATGTACACCAACAGGTGCATGTACACCAACAGGTGCATGTACACCAACAGGTGCATGTACACCAGTTGTTCTATTTTAGCCCCTCCCCTCCCAATACGTTCCATTCATTGGCTAACACATTCACATAAGCTCCTCCCCCTTAACTTGTATTTAAGAACTTGTATCTTGGAATCTCTGCCTCACTTGATGCAGCTAATTCGGCTGTGACGATCCCACCTGATGACGGAGACTTGTGTTGCCTCCGAAACGTCGTGATTTTTGTTTTATTTTATTTTCATTAATTTTGATGTTTTACCTACGTGACTTTACCGAAAAAAAACCTAAGAATATGATTCCTTGCAGTCACGAAAGCTTCAAATCTAGAATTAAGTTGGTGTTACAGGCTACATTGACCTCACACGTCCTCCTGCTGCTGTTGCTGCTGCTGCTGGCCCGTTGAGTCCTTGGCATATTGGATGGTGCCAAAGTTGGGATCGCACCTGTGGCAAACCATTGCCCCAACCCCCCCCCCCCCCCCAGGTGACTGCGAAAACATGGCAGGACCCTCTTGAAAACAGTCACGAGACTCGCCTAGTAGGACAGGCGCAAGTTTAAGGAACGACACCAAGAGGCGCGAGTTGAATTAACGACACCAACAGTCGCAAGTTGAATGAACGACACCACGAGGGGCAAGTTGAATGAACGACACCACGAGGGGAAAATTGAAGGAAGCACACCACGAGGCGCAAGTTGAAGGAACGACACCACGAGGCGAGTTGAATGAACGACACCACGAGGCGAGTTGAATGAACGACACCACGCGGCGCAAGTTGAATGAACGACACCACGAGGCGCAAGTTGAAGAAACGACACCACGAGGGGCAAGTTGAATGAACGACACCACGAGGGGCAAGTTGAATGAACGACACGAAAAAAACCAAACCACCACCACCACCACCTGGCCTGGCCACATTCCTGGCGCGTGGCCTCCGAGGAGGGGAACTCGAATGGGCGACTTTCCTATCCCACGCGATAGACACACACAGGTACACACAGGTACACACACAGGTACACACACACACAGGTACAGATGCACACACAAGTACACGCACACACACACTCAGGTACACACACAGGTACACACACACACACACACACACGCACACACACGCACACACACGCACACACACGCACACACACGCACACACACGCACACACACGCACACACACGCACACACACGCACACACACGCACACACACGCACACACACGCACACACACGCACACACACGCACACACAGGTACACACGCGCCCCATAACACCCGCGCGCGCCTTCCTTGCGAGCCACGTCACCCCATCTCTCAGGCTAATTAATGAATTATTTTGTTGACGGAAGACACCCGCGGCCTTGGTCCTCCCTGTTACCAAGGCTTTGGTAAAACAACAACAACAACATTTAACTCCCATCAGCAAGGCAAGTCTGCAACACTTGGGCAAGAACCCTTCTTAGAAAGGGGAGTCATGAGACTCGGCGTGCCTTTCCCGAGTAAACAATAATACGTTCTAGTAATTATTGTGATCGCTATAAATTATTATTTTAATACATTGTCATTATCATTATCATCACCAACGCAACTCCAGCACTTTCATCCTTCGCTACAATGGAACAACAGCAGCGTGGTCGACACAGCGCCCGGCGCAGTTGCACCGCCTTCGCACTCGATAGCGAGCGCCCATGAGCTCGGGTGAGTGGCTGGGTGAGTGAGTGGGTGAGTGAGTGGGTGGGCGAGTGAGTAGCTGGGTTAGTGAGTAGGTGAGCGAGTGGCTGGGTTAGTGAGCGAGTGGGTCAGCGAGTGGCTGGGTGAGTGGGTGAGTTAGTGAGTGGGTGAGCGAGTAGCTGGGTTAGTGAGTGGGTGAGCGAGTGGCTGGGTGAGCGAGTGGCTGGGTGAGTGAGTGGCTGGCTGAGTAATTGGCTGAGTGGACGAGTGAATGGGTGAGCGAATGTGTGGGCGATTGGCTGAATAGGTGAGTGATTGGGTGGGTGGCTGGGAAAGTGGCTGGGTTAGCGGGTTTGTGGGCGAGTGAATGATTGGGAAAGTGTATGGGTGTGTTGGGTAAACTGGTCGAGTGAGTGTGTGAGTGAGCGGGTGAGGATGTATAGGGTGGGGCGAGTGAGTGGCTGAGTGAGTGTGTGGGTGATTGACTGGATGAATAATTATATTGAGAGTGGGTGATATAATGTATGTGTGCTCAAGTGAGTGGGGAGCGGTGGCGCAGTGTTTGACGAACCCAGCCACCCGAGTTCGATTCCCGCTCACGGCCAACACAGGTGATGATTATCTGAAACCGGTTCTGGGCCTCCCCGAGGTCGACTCAGTTTCAAACGAGTACCTGGTGCGGTGTGTACACCGCTACTGGGGAGACAAAGGCGGCCGGGGGTGGTTCCTGGCCACCAACTCTGCCGGCATTCATGTGCTCGCTATCAGCACTTGCCCCAATAGTGTGTCAAGGATTCGTATTCTTAGGTTTTTTTCGGTAAAGTCACGTAGGTAAAACATTAAAATAAATACAGCTGTCGTGGCAGTGACGGTTCCACCTGAAGACGGAAGCTTGTGTTGCCTCCGAAACGTCGTGATTTTTATTTTTCATTTTATTTTACTTTTATTAATTTTCATGTTTTACCTACGTGACTTTACCGAAAAAAAACCTAGGAATACGAATCCTTGCAGTCACGAAAGCTTCAAATCTAGAATTAAGTGTGTCAAGGCTATACGGGTAGGTGGTGGGGGGGGTCTTTGTCTTTGGCTGGCTGTAGCCCTGCATCAGGGCCTCGTGAAGTGGCGCACATCAGGGTAACCTCACGCGCTGTCCCACACTGCTGTTCCACGTGTGGCTCGCGCCGCGCTAATCATCCCCCTCATCAATCCTCGGGGGGCGGGCGGGGGTGTCCGATCAAGTGAAGTGACTGGGCCTCCACACACCACCACCTCCCTTTGTGCGTAGATGTCAACAGCGATTGCCTCCTGCATCTAAACACAACGGACAAGAAAAGCGATAACAGCAGCCGGAGGAGAGATGCTCCCCCTTTAGAGAAGCCAGATGAAAGAGCCATTGTTCCCATGTCGAGTGCATGCGCGTCCTTGGATGAGTCGTTGTCCGACAAGAAACACGTGGTCTCGGGATACTTTTGTCGGCAGTATCAACGTACGGAAAAGGAAAAATCGGTGACAACCCCTTTTTTCGTGACAATTTTTTATTTTATCTTTATACGTGACTTAACCGAAAGAACCAAAGAATAAACACAACAGGAGTTGCGTTCAGATGCTCGCGCACCGAATAGGTTCAACCTTTTTGCGAGGAATCACGTTGCTGCGTTAACCCCACGCGGTACTCTGGTGGTGGAATATGCAAAAGGAACACGCTCTGATAAATTCATCTATATATATAAATAAGAAATGTGTGAATATGTGTGCTTGTTCGAAATGTTTAGCCTACTTCCCGACATGCAACAAACTTGAAATTTGCCATGTGGGTAGCTTCTAGACTGTACACAATGCAAAAAGTATCAAAATAGACTTTTGTATTTTGGGGGGGGGGGGGGCGCAATAATGCATTTTTTTGCACGGCAAGTGAGCGGTGACGTCACATCTGTGATGTCACCCGCATGCGGCAGCGTCACGTAGTGTGGCTGCTGACGTCACGCAGTGTGCCTGCAGACGTCACGCAGTGTGCCTGCTGACGTCACGCAGTGTGCCTGCTGACGTCACGCAGTGTGCCTGCTGACGTCACGCAGTGTGCCTGCTGACGTCACGCAGTGTGCCTGCTGACGTCACGCAGTGTGCCTGCTGACGTCACACCCCCCCACCACCCTCCGCATAGGCCGTGTATTAATCCAAGTCCCGGGCGAAGCCGGGTAGGGAAGCTAGTGTTATACTGGTAGGAACGAAGTGAACCAGCCTACAACAGATTATATCGTCCGTCCGTCACATGTCCGATTAGGTGTAGCAGCATCGCCCCCTACTGCAAACACTTGGCAGGACCCTACAAAAACCTTTAGACTCAGTGAGGCTTTCCTGGCTAAACAAGTGTAACATTCCCTTATAATTCCCTCAGATAGCTTTTAATTAACATTTAAATCAATGAGGCTTTCCTGGCTAACCAGGTGTAACATTCCGTTATAATTCCCTGAGATAGTTTGTTTTAATTCCCCGAGATAGTTTTTAATTAAAACATTTAAATCAAAAATTAACTCACAGCGGCCTAAAGCCTACAGCTAGGCCTAAAGCCTAGAACTAAGCCTCAAACTCTCCCTTCGTATCGTACCCCCGCCATTTCATTATAGCCATTCATTTGTTCGTTCCTACCAGCCCACCCCGCAGGGACCTGTTATATATATTTATATGATGATGTGTCGTCTTTGAAACCGATTGGCCTGCACCAGAGACTAACACCGGGCGTGAACAACCCGATCCGGGGGTAGGGAGAGCTCCGTCAGTATGTGTCGTCTCTCCCATCTGAAGCTGCTGCGTCTCTCGCCGTGCAGACGACGGATTGATGGAGGCACTCGAAATAAAAACCACATCATGCGATACCTTGTTTGGCAGTCTCAAAGCATTAACACTAGCAGTAGGTCAGATCGCGTTATTGATAAATATGTCGTAACCCTCCACCACCCGACACGGCCAAATAGTAAAAAAAATGTGTCACGTTTTTCAAAGGACAAAATAATTCACTTCTTTAGCCCACCGGTGTGTTAAAGAGAGAATCAACAGCATTTTAAAATTTGAGTAGTACGACGTTTCGCTGGTAATTACAATCATCTTCATCGGGCAAGAACGGTGAATCTCTCCTGTTGCTCCCGGTCTTAAATAGAGCAGCAGAAGGGTGACGTCATCATTTGATGATGATATGAGCCACTTCGCTCAGCTGATGGGTGGCCTTACAATTGTTTAAAATATAAAATTTAATTGTTTCAGTTTGAATCGACGAAAGCCGGGGTTTGAGCGCCGCCGGCTGGACACAACTGTGCACTGTGGGGGGAGCGGTGGCGGAGTGGTTAGCGCACCGCGCCACTTATCTCCATATATATTAAAGGCAAAGTTGTGAATACGTGTGTCTGTTCAAAATGTTTAACGTACTTCCCGACGTGCAACGAACTGGAAATTTGCCATGTGGGTACTTTCCAGACTGTACACCGTGCAAACATTATAAAAATACACTTTTGGGGGGGGGGAGCTTAAGAATGCATATATAAAATAAATAATGAAAATTAAACATAATAAAATAATTCTCACGACGTTTCGGCCACAACGCAAGCAGCCGTCCTCAGGTGAAGAAAAGGTCTGTCGGAAAGACAGCGTCTGAATGGCACAGACCTGTTCTTCACCTGAGGTCGGCTGCTTGCGTTGTGGCCGAAACGTCGTTAGAATGATTTTATTATGTTTTATTTTTATTATTTTATTATTTCCCTTCTACGTGACTTTACCGAAAGAACCAAGAAGATGAATTCCTGCAGTCACGAAAGCTTTAAATCGAAATTTAATGCCTATATTGTTTGCGAGGCAAGTGAGCTGTGACGTCACATCTGTCATGTGACCCGCGCATGTGGAAGCGTGACGCATTGTAGTGTAGCAGGTAGCGCGCTGCGCTACGAACCCGGCGACCCGAATTACATTAAACCCGTTTGAATACCTTATGCCAGAAAAAGTGTGTTGACCAGTGCTATCTATGTAAAACAATATATTGGTATGAGTATAAGGGCCCAGTGAGATACGACTATTTTTCAGACACGATCTGGCTATCATGAATTGCAGCCCATCGAAGTGGGTTGATTCTCGTCGTGTGGAAATGTCTCGTGTCGAGCAGCCAAATGACTCGAAACGCGTGGTGGTGATGTCGATTCCAAAATGTGACGGGGGGAAAACAATCGGAGGACCCGGAGGAAAATCCACGCGACCACGATGAGAGAGATATGCATACTTCATATATACAGCAGCAGGCGTCAGGGTCGGGATCGAACCCACGACCTCCTGTATACCAGGCGAGGTAGTTAACATCTCCTAGTCACCGTGATGATGATGATGATGAGAGACACGCAAACTCCAAATATACAGCAGGCATCGTCAGGGTCGGGATCGAACCCACGACCTCCTGTAGAACAGGCGAGGTAGTTAACATCTCATAGCCACCGTGATGATGATGAGAGAGAGACACACAAACTCCAAATATACAGCAGCAGGCATCGTCAGGGTCGTGATCGAACCCACGACCTCCTGTAGACCAGGCGAGGTAGTTAACATCTCATAGCCACCGTGATGATGATGAGAGAGAGACACACAAACTCCAAATATACAGCAGCAGGCATCGTCAGGGTCGGGATCGAACCCACGACCTCCTGTAGACCAGGCGAGGTAGTTAACATCTCATAGCCACCGTGATGATGATGAGAGAGAGACACAGAAACTCCAAATATACAGCAGGCATCGTCAGGGTCGGGATCGAACCCACGACCTCCTGTAGACCAGGCGAGGTAGTTAACATCTCATAGCCACCGTGATGATGATGAGAGAGAGACACAAACTCCAAATATACAGCAGGCATCGTCAGGGTCGAGATCGAACCCACGACCTCCTGTATACCAGGCGAGGTAGTTAACATCTCCTAGCCACCGTGATGATAATGATGATGAGAGACACGCAAACTCCAAATATACAGCAGGCGTCAGGGATGCGATCGAACCCACGACCTACAGTATACCAGGCGAGGTGGTTAACATCTCCTAGCCATCGTGATGATAATGATGATGAGAGACACGCAAACTCCAAATATACAGCAGGCGTCAGGGATGCGATCGAACCCACGACCTACAGTATACCAGACGAGGTAGTTAACATCTCCTAGCCACCGTGATGATAATGATGATGAGAGACACGCAAACTCCAAATATACAGCAGCAGGCGTCAGGGATGCGATCGAACCCACGACCTACAGTATACCAGGCGAGGTAGTTAACATCTCCTAGCCACCGTGATGATGATGATGATGAGAGACACGCAAACTCCAAATATACAGCAGCAGGCGTCATGGTCGGGATCGAACACACGACCTCCTGTATACCAGGCGAGGGAGTTAATATTTCCTAGCCATCGTGATGATGATGAGAGAGAAAGACACGCAAACTCCAAATATACAGCAGCAGGCGTCATGGTCGGGATCGAACACACGACCTCCTGTATACCACGCGAGGTAGTTAACATCTCCTAGCCACCGTGATGATGATGATGAGAGACACGCAAACTCCAAATATACAGCAGCAGGCGTCAGGGATGCGATCGAACCCACGACCTACAGTATACCAGGCGAGGTAGTTAACATCTCCTAGCCACCGTGATGATGATGAGCGAGACACGCAAACTCCAAATATACAGCAGCAGGCGTCAGGGGTCGGGATCGAACCCATGCCCTCCTGCCTACCAGACGAGGTAGTTAACATCTCCTAGCCACCGTGGCGCCCCCTATCGCGTGTCCCAATGTCACTCACGTCAGTGGCGAGCTACACCTCGAATCCCCGCCACGTCCCTCCTCCACTAGGTCGACTCGGCCATAAATGAGCGGCCTCCTCGTGCGGTGCGTAAAACATCGCTACCGGGGGAAGACACTGGCGGCTGTGCGCTGTTTCCAAGTGCGGTGAGCGCGTAGCACCACCTGGTGTCTTTGTAAGAAGATGCCAATTTAAAACTGTTGATTAGGAGAATAAATAAATATTCTCAAGGAGGCCCACTCTCCCCACTGACCTCTCTGTGCGATGGAGAAGGTCCAGTGCCCGAAACGTCGCGGGTTTGTGTATATATTCGTGCATGCACAGACACTCCGGAGATAGGTTCTACAAATCATCACGAGCCATGGTGCATCCACTGCTGGATGAATATCTCCCCATCATCAGGAGTCATGGACTATCCACTGCTGCACGAAGACTTCTCCATCACCACCACGAGTCATCTATCCACTGCTTCATGGGTAAACGGCCAGAACTAGTGGGGGGTGAAGGCCAGTTTACCCACTCGATCACTCAATCGCCCGCTCACACACTCGCTCACCCACACACTCGCTCCCTCACCCACTCTCCCACCCACTCTTCCACTCAATCACCCACCCACCCGCTCGCTCAGAATCAGCGTAAAACGGCCAGAACTCGTTGGGGGTGACTGCCAGCCTGGAGGAGGCGAATTTCAACGACGCGCAACGTGAACCACCTCGCACGACTCCCCCCATCGTCTTCTTAGCAAAGTCAAAACGTTCTTCCGTCCTCTGGTGGCTCAGCGTGGTAGCAAAAAATCGCGATCGCACCGCCCTGGGCCTGTCCAGGTACGTGCTGCACCACCACGCGGAGCACGTGGTGCACACCACGTGGTTTGGCGAAGACCAGACGCGCGACTTCGTGACATCAACATGGCAGTGTGTGCGCGCGTGTGTGGGATAGCATCGTCAGAATCATCAACATCATCAGCATCATCAGCATCGTCAGCATTATCATCAACATCATCAGCATCATCAACATCATCATCAACATCATCATCAACATCATCATCAACATCATCATCAACATCATCATCAACATCATCATCATCAGCATCGTCAGCAGCAGCCATGGTCAATCCACCGCTGGATGAGAGGCGTGTTGAACTCCGTTTAGAAGCAGTCTACCGTCGCGACCAAAATCGTTCTTGATAAAAATGTATTTTGTTGGGTTAGATTGCGTAAATATAAATGTGTCGTACTCCAACTGTGAACGTCGTAGTGGGTTTACTCTCCGACACACAACCGGTTAGTGCTGTACTAGTCACGAACTGACCACGTTCTGTTTACGTGACAACCCTCACTTACTGGCTGTGTCGGGTGGTGGCGGGTTCAACGACACATTTATATTTTTAACACGATCTAACCCATAACCCCCCCCCTCTCTTCCGTGTTGAACTCCGTTGCACTCACCCTGAAAGCACGGGTTGTGGATGACGAGGGACCGATCTTCGCCCTCACCAGAATCATCAGCATCGCCGTAGCCACTACCGCGGCCGACGAGGTCGCGAGGGTGCTCTCCGTGAAGACATCCAAGCACCGCAAACATCTTCACGCCTCTCTCCCTCTCTCTCTCTTGTTCCCCTCCTCTCTTTACCTGTACGTGTGTTGAACTTCTTTCGCACCGTACGTAGCCAACCGTGCTGAATAGAGCTCACTTCCACGCGATCTCACTCCACCTGCCTTTCGCTCCCTCTCCCTCGCTCTTCCTCTGTCTGCACGATCTGCCTCTCTTTCTCTCTCTCTTCCCTCGAACCCTTTGCTTGCGATCGACCTCGCCACACTCCACAAGCCCTCCACCAGCGCCACCACCTCCCTCCTGTTGCCTCTCTCCCCACCTCTCCACCCACCCTGGTCTCTCTCTCCCCTCCTCTCCACCCACCCTGGTCTCTCTCTCCCCACCTTTATACCCACCCTGGTGTGTCTCTCCCCACCTTTATACCCACCCACCTCCCTCCTGGTCTCCCTCTCCCCACCTCTCCACCCACCCTGGTGTGTCTCTCCCCACTTTCTACCCACCCACTCCACCCTCCCTCCCACCCACCCTGCTCTCTCTCTCCCCACCTCTGCACCCACCCACTTTCCTCCTGTTGCCTCTCTCCCCACCTCTCCACCCACCCACCCTGGTCTCTCTCTCCCCACCTCTCCACCAACCCTGGTCTCTCTCTCCCCACCTCTCCACCCACCCTGGTGTGTCTCTCCCCACCTTTCTATCCACCCTGGTCTCTCTCTCCCCACCTTTCTACCCACCCTGGTGCCTCTCTCCCCAACTTTCCACCCACCTTGGTCTCTCTCTCCCCACCTCTCCACTCCACCCACCCACCCTGGTGTGTCTCTCCCCACCTTTCTACCTACCCACCTCCCTCCAGGTCTCTCTCTCCCCACCTCTCCACCCACCCTGGTCTCTCTCTCCCCACCTTTCTACCCACCCTGGTGCCTCTCTCCCCACCTTTCTACCCACCCTGGTGTCTCTCCCCACCTTTATACCCACCCACCTCCCTCCTGGTCTCCCTCTCCCCACCTCTCCACCCACCCTGGTGTGTCTCTCCCCACTTTCTACCCACCCACTCCACCCTCCCTCCCACCCACCCTGCTCTCTCACTCCCCACCTCTCCACCCACCCACCCTGGTGCCTCTCTCCCCACCTCTCTCCCCACCTCTCCACCCACCCTGGTGTGTCTCTCCCCACTTTCTACCCACCCACTCCACCCTCCCTCCCACCCACCCTGCTCTCTCACTCCCCACCACTCCACCCACCCACCCTCCCCCCTAGCGCACTGCCCCACCAACTCCTCTGGCTGCAGACGGGAGCGGCTCCAGCGAGCGCCGTTGACGCTAGCTCCGTGCGCTCTGTGACCTCCGCATTCATCTGCCGCGTGAGGGCGGGTGAGTTGATGTGGTGGGAGGCGATGGGCTGGGTCGCCGTGTATATTCATTGATCGGATCGGGTGTGTGGGTGGGGGTGGGGGGATATTCATTGATTGAGTGGGGCGGGGGGAGGGGTCGGTGTAGCCAAGCGGTTCGCGCGCTGCTCGAAGGGGCCGTCCATAAATGACGTCACGCGATTTTGGACGATTTTTGACCCCCCCCCATCGTCACGCAGCGTCACAAAAAGTCAGACCCCCCCTCAAATATGACGTCACAAAGCTCTGCCCCCCAAAAAAAATAAAACATGCTTCAAATCGCTTTAAACTATTGTTATTGTAGTGCGTATTTAATGTGGCGCTGCACTCTGATGTTGTAGGAGAAAACATTTATTTAAAAGTCGATTTAATTAGGTAAAACGTTTTATCTATATTTATTTAAAGTTGCGCATTTTGATGTGACGTCACATTTCTCAACCCCCCCCCCCCCTCGTCACACATCGTCACAAATGTCTGACCCCCCCCCCCAAGTGCGTGACGTCATTTATGGACGGCCAACACCGTCACTGATTATGCTCTCTGTACGTCAGCATGCACGTATCGTGAACTTCTTTCGCACCGTACGTAGCCAACCGTGAACATCCGAGCAGCTCATGGGCCCTCCCCTACGTCGATTAATTGATGGGGTGGAGGGAGGGTGGGGGGCGTGGGGGGGAGGGGCGTGTCTGAATTCATTTGGTGGAAGTGGAGGGAATAGGGGCGGGGTGGAGGGGGTGGGTGGGGAGGAGGGGGTGGGTGAGTGGGGAGGAGGGGCGGGGTGGAGGGGGTAGGAGGGGGTGGGTGGGTGTGGGTGGGTGAGGGTGGGTGAGGGTGGGTGTGGGTGAGGGTGACGGTGGATGACGGTGGGTGAGGGTGACGGTGGGTGAGGGTGACGGTCGGTGAGGGTGACGGTCGGTGAGGGTGACGGTCGGTGAGGGTTAGGGTGAGGGTGGGTGAGGGTGTTTGAGGGTGAGGGTGGGTGAGGGGGAGTGAGAGTGAGGGTGGGTGAGGGTGGGTGAGGGTGTGTGTGGGTGAGGGTGGGTGAGGGTGTGGGTGTGAGTGAGGGTGTGTGAGGGTGAGAGTGGGGGAGGGTGAAGGTGGGTGAGGGTGGGTGTGTGTGTGTGTGTGAGTGAGTGAGGGTGTGTGTGTGTGTGTGAGTGAGGGTGAGTGAGGGTGTGTGTAAGTGTGTGTGTCTATGAACTGACTGGGTGGCGGTGCGGGTCGCTGCCGCACCCACGTGGTGGCGACTGGAGCGAGCGGGAAGAGAGCGGATTTTGTGATGAAGAGTTCAGGGGTCGAGGATGGAGGGTGTGGCACACACATTCACCACATTCACCACAACACCACGACACGCGCATACACACAGCGACCGTGTCGACAAAACAATGAGGCAGGACATTTGACACATCACATCAGTAATTTGAGCAGCCCGTTTCAGGCTGTCGGCCTGATGACGCTAGTTGTAATTACTGGCGAAACGTCGTACTCGGATTGTAAATGTTGTGGATTTGCTCTCCAACAAACCGGTTATGATTTACTAGTATACTACACTATACACTACACTACTATAAACTACACTATACACTAGTGCTGTACTAGTGACGAATTGGCACGTTCTGTTCACGTGACAAACCTTACTAGTTGGCTGTGTCGAGTGGTGGCGGGTTTAACCACGCACATTTACGCGTTCCCAAAAAAACCTACACTACGGATATTGCTCGCGAAAGCCGAGAGTCGTAAGTTCAACCGCCGCGCAATAGATGGCAGTGGTGGCATCTACATCTGCATAACGTGAAGAACCAGTGGCATCTACATCTGCAGAACCAGTGGCATCTACATCTACAAAACGCAAAGAACCAGTGGCATCTACATCTGCAGAACGTGAAGAACCAGTGGCATCTACATCTGCAAAACGTGAAGAACCAGTGGCATCTACATCTGCAGAACGTGAAGAACCAGTGGCATCTACATCTGCAGAACGCGAAGAACCAGTGGCATCTACATCTGCAGAACGTGAAGAACCAGTGGCATCTACAGTATGAAGGCCGGAACGGTACACGAGGGGGTGGGTGGGCCAGGCCCCCAGTTAGGGTGACGATGTTTACACACCGCGCCAGGTACTAATTTCAGGCTGAGTCGACCTAGGGGAGGCCCAGGACCGGTTTAGATAACCGTCACTGGTGTTGGCCATGAGCGGGAATCGAACCCGGGTCGCCAGGTTCATAGCGCAGCGCGCTAACCGCTACACTACCGCTCCCCAGGACAGTGAACTGAACCACCCACAACCCCCAACCTCTCACCCACCTCTCACCTCCCTCCTCACCAAGGACTTGCCCTGGCATGCCTAGCGGAGTGTTCGACTGGACACCCATTCGTGAGTTGCAGGCGCCCAGAAGAATTGTTCTATCCAGCAGTGGCTTGAACTTGGATATAAGGCGTGCCCATTTGTTTTAACTGCCGCGTCGGGAAATCGAATCGCACGCAGCTAGAGAAACAATTGCGTAGCTGGTCTTGGCTCAACACATCCCAATGTTGAAAGATTTACGACACACATTTCACTTACACGATCTGGTCTCAAAATCAACGTGGAATCATACTCAATTGTTGTTTCTTTCGGTAAAGTCACGTAGATAGAAAAAAATAATTAAAATAAAAAATACATAAGAAGTAATAAAAGCAAAGAACACGACCAAAATAGTAAAATAAAATTTTAATGAAAATGAATTACAATTTAAAAAATGCAAATAAATGATTATTATATTATTTTCAATTTATTTTAATTTTAATTAATATTAAACATTTTGATTGTGGTTTTTTGCTTTTATTATTTTCAAAAAAAAATTTCCTTATTTTTTTCTATCTACGTGACTTCACCGAAAGAACCAAGAATATTCATTCCTGCAGTCACGAAAGTTGTAAGTCAAAATCCATACTCAATTGGAAACGAAGACAAAGATCACCCGTATAGCCTTTCATCGATTTTTGGGCAAAGTGCACTATTTTTGGTCGTGAACGGGAATGGAACTCAGGTTCGTAGCGCAGCACGCTAACCAATGCGCCACCGTTCCCCGCGTAAAAAAAGACAAAGCCCCCCCCCCCCCCTTATAGCCTCAACGGACTGTTGGGGCAAGTGCTGTGAGCGAGCAGCACCTATGGAGGTCGGCACTGTGGCACACGAGGGGGTGGGTGGCCAGCACCACGCCCAGCCACCTCTTTGTCTTCCCATCTCTGTCTGTTGCACTTACATCTCAATTGGCGCAAATGCGGTTGGGCCTTTGCACGTGTAAATACATCGTTTACAAATGTGCATCAAACGTCGACAAAGGGGCATGCACGAGGGGGCCGGTTGGGCGGGCGAGGTGGCCGTACCCACCACTTTACCCCACCACCACACGCGATCTGCCAATTGAATGACGGTCAATCTAGATTTGAAGCTTTCGTGACTGCAGGAATCCATACTTTCTGGCTCTTTCGGTAAAGCCACGTAGGTATAAAATAAAATAAAAATAAAAAAATAATCACGACGTTTCGATTGCAACGCAACACATCGTCATCAGGTGGGAAAACCACAGGAAAAAAATTCTTGCTGTGGTTTTCCCACCTGATGATGATTGCTTGTGGTGTTGCAATCGAAACGACGTGATTTTTTATTTCATTTTATACCTACGTGACATTACCGAAAGAACCAAAGAGTATATTTGCATGGTTGTCGGTATTCCCTTTATAGACCCTTTCTTTTCAACATGCACGTAGCCTGGTACATACGCAGTGTGTAGTAAAACACCCAGGAGCACATTAGGTAAAGTTATTCGTGTAGTTACATTGTAAACTAACAGGTGCCCACTCCACACACAAATACACAGTATACAAGCAAGTACACATTTACACGCGCATGCACCCATCGCAATGTCAATATCTGGCATTCCGCACAGACTCGCGTCGGTTAGACGACGGCGCTGTGCCAGGAGAAGTGCACATCTAGTTGTAAAGACTCGCTGCAGGCGGGAAGTCACGGGGCAGGCCCAGGTCCAGAACGAGCGAAACGGAGCAATTGAGACAGAGACAAACAAGTTGAACGAGACAGACAATACAAACGAGACAGACAATACAAACGAGACAGACAATGCAAACGAGACAGACAATATAAACGAGACAGACAATACAAACGAGACAGACAATATAAACGAGACAGACAATACAAACGAGACAGACAATATAAACGAGACAGACAATGCAAACGAGACAGACAATACAAACGAGACAGACAATGCAAACGAGACAGACAATATAAACGAGACAGACAATACAAACGAGACAGACAATACAAACGAGACAGACAATACAAACGAGACAGACAATACAAACGAGTCAAAAAATACAAACGAGACAGACAATACAAACGAGACAGACAATACAAACGAGACAGACAATATAAAAGAGACAAAACAATACAAACGAGTCAAAAAATACAAACGAGACAGACAATACAAACGAGTCAAAAAATACAAACGAGACAGACAATATAAAAGAGACAAAACAATACAAACGAGGCAGCAGAACGTGTTTAGTTTCCCCATCAGCACCGCTGATGTAGTGGTATCATGGAAGATTCCCATTCTTTCGGCCCGGGTTCGATTCCCGAGTGGTGCAAGACATCAGAATCTTAGTCCATGTTGGACGAGGTCTTCAATTATTGCTGGGACCTTGGTGATTAGAGAGACCGCATCAAAGCTGACGAGGAAATCATCAGAGGACAGCGAAGTGTGTTCTTGATTAGAGAAACCAAGTGAACTGAGTTAAGTACTGCTGAGGCAGGTCTTGCCAGTGAACGGAAGAAAGGTATCAGACAGAAAACGGGCCAGTTTGTAGGTGGGTGAGTTGATAGTGGAGACGAATGGGCCGAAGCGGAGTTGCCATCTTTATGGATCTTGGGAAGACCATAGAATCTGGGTGGTTTAGCCCAAGCCCGAAGGTTTTAGGGTGAGCCGTTTGACTGGTTCGATTAGAGAAATCGAACTGGTAATGATATTCTATGAGACCTCCTTTACCAGTGGCAAAATATAGTAGTAGGTTTTTACGCTTTATTGCAAACATGATGCCTTGTATGAAGGTGTCAGTTTTGTACCAGTTTAAAGGGTAAAAACGTACTACTATATTTTGCCACTGGTAAAGGAGATGTCTCATAGTGTAAATGCTTACCCCGAGCTCTCAATACTCTGATAGTGCGCTGTTTTTGAGTTCTACGCCTTTTGGCGTCATCTGGTCCAGCACCAATGGAGACTAGGCTCTAAGAAAAGCTGTCTCGGGTGTGGACCAATCAACTTCAAGGACAGTGCATATCAGTATCATCATCAGAGTTGCTTCTTTTTGTTTGCATTTTGACTGCTTGTGTTGCGGTTATTGCAAACATGATGCCTTGTATAAAGGTGTCAGTTTTGTACCAGTTTAAAGGATAAAAACCTACTACCATGGTTGGCAATGATATTGTTGGTTTTTCTACTGGGTCGTACCAGCGTGTGTTAGTTGCACATTCCACTCGTTGGAAATGTTGTACATTCACTCCTCTGCCACCATCACCCCGCACCCTCTCTGCTTCTCCTCCCTGGCTCCTCCCCCCCTCCTCTCTTGCCGTATATAATATCGTGTTACGAACGGCTCTTGTCCACTACAGTAATTGTATTTCTTGCTGTGGGTTTCCCACCTGATGACGGAAGCTTGCGTTGCTTCCGAAACGTCGTGATTTAATGTATTTTTTGATTATTTTAAATTTTTAATTTTTAAAAAAATTATAATAAAGTTTTTAAATTTCATTTTATACTTACGTGACTTTACCGAAAGAAGCAGAGAGTATGGAACATTGCAGTCACGAAAACTTAAGATCTAAACTGAGCCGTCACCACTTCAGCTGGCCTGCATGTGCACCTAGCCGGGTACATCATCGGGATGACATCAGCGCCACTTAGTGGCGGATGGCAGTGATTGTTGTTGCTGTTGCGGCTAAACACGTGTACGTACCTGCACATGCGCACGTGCCTACGAGGGAAAAATGTATCTGTACATGCATGTTTAAAATGTAACTCCACGAACAATTTAAAACATTATGCCACCATGTGCTTGTACTGTACACTGAGTACGTGCCAGGCTACGTGCGTGTTTTTAACGTGGGGTCTTTAAAGGGACTAAAGATAAAACAAGATTCTTGCACCGCCCGGGAATCGAACCCGGGTCGAAAGAATGGGAATCTTCCATGATACCACTACACCAGCGGTGCTTGTGGAGAAACGGCACACGTTCTGATGTCTCGTTTGTATTGTCTGTTTCATATTCTATGGTCTTTTTGGTAAACTCACGTAGAACGAAAAAATAATAACAATAAAATAATAAAAATGTGAATAAAGTGAGTAAAAATAAAAATCAAATATCACGACGTTTCGATCGCAACGCAAGCAGTCGTCGTCAGGTTGTTTTTTTACTCGTTTGTATTGTCTATCTTCTTTGTATTGTTTAAATTGTGTGTCTCATTTGTATTGTCTATCTTCTTTGTATTGTTTAAATTGTGTCTCATTTGTATTGTATGTCTCCTTTGTATAGTTAGTCTTGTTTGAATTGTGTGTCTCGTTTGTATTGTTTTGTCTCTTTTGTATTGTCTGTCTCGTTTGTATTGTTCTGCCTCGTTTGTATTGTTTGTTTGGTCGACCTTTTTCTATTGTTTGTCTCGTCTGCACTTTGTGTTGTCTGTGTCGTCTCTATTTTTATTTTTCGTTTGGTTTGCTTGACTCGTTAAAATTGTCTGTCTCATTTGTATTCTCTGACTCGTTTGTATCGTGTGTCTCGTTTGTATTGTTCTGACTCGTTTGTATTGTTTGAATCGTTTGTATTCTGTCTCGTTTGTATTGTGTCTCGTTTGTATTGTTCTGACTCGTTTGTATTGTCTTTCTCGTTTGTATTGTTTACACCTGTTTCGTTTGTATTATTTTCATATTGTGTGTACATTGTGTGTATACTGTGTGTATTCTGTGTGTATGTTATTTGTGTACATGTCTCTGTCTCGTTCGTATTGTTTAGCCCTGTCTCGTTGTTGACGTGCAATTCGCTCTGGGCCTGTCCCGTGACGTCCTGCCAGCAACGAGCCGTCACCACTTCAGCTGGCCTGCATGTGCACCTAGCCGGGCACAGCGTCGGGATGGCATCAGCGACACTTAGTGGCGGATGGCAGTGATTGTTGTTGTTGTTGTTGCAGCTATATGTGTATGTACCTGCACATGTGCATGTGCCTACGGGCGCAAAATAACGTGTGTACATGCGTGTTTAAAATCTAACTTCACGAACAATAAAAAAAATATTATGCCACCATGTGCTTGTACTGTACATGAGTATGTGCCAGGCTACGTGGGTGTTTGTAACGTGGGGTCTTTAATGGAACTAAAGATAATTATAAAACAACATTCTTGCACCGCCCGGGAATCGAACCCGGGTCGAAAGAATGGGAATCTTCCATGATACCTCTACACCAGCGGTGCTGATGGGGACATCCAAACACGGCCTGCTGTCTCGTTTGTATTGTCTGACTCGTTTGTATTGTTCTGTTTTGTTTGTATTGTCTGACTCGTTTGAACTGTTTTGTCTCTTTTGCATCGTTCTGACTCGTTTGTATTGTCTGACTCGTTTGTATCGCTTTTCTCCATTGTCCTGGGCCTGTCCCGTGACTTCCCGCCAACAGCGAGTCTTCAAAATGTCACTTGGACTTGATGTGCACTCGCCTGGCACAGCGCCGTGGTGTGGTCAACGCGACTCGGTGATGAATGGGAGCTGTCGTTGATATTGCTCAGTGCATGTCTTTGTGTGTGGATACGACGCGTCAAAATAGTGTGATTAAAATGTAACTTCACGAACATGTTAAAATAATATACAAAGCATGTGCTTGTACTGTACAATGAGCATGTACCAGGCTACGTTCATGTTTAGAAGACTGGGGTCTGTCAAGGGAATACCGACTACTATTAAAAACAACATCCTCGTTGATTCTTTCAGTAAAGTCACGTAGGTATAAAATAAAATAAATCACGCTTGTGTTGTGCCCGAAACGTCGTGCTTTATTTTATTTTCTACCTACGTGACTTTACCGAAAGAACCAAGGAGTATGGATTCCTGCAGTCACGAAAGCTTCAAATAAAAATACCACTACACCAGCGGTGCTGATGTGGAATCTAAACACGTTCTGCTGTCTCGTTTGTATTGTTTTGTCTCTTTTGTATTGTCTGACTCATATTCTATAGTTATTTCGGTAAAGTCACGTAGAAAGGGAAAAAAATGAAAACAATGATAAAATAATTAAAATGAGAATAAAGTGAGTAAAATTATAAAAAAATATCACGACGTTTCGATCGCAACACAAGTGGTCCTCGTCAAGTTATCAGAGTGTGTTTTTTTGTTTGCATTATGACCACAAGTATTGTGGTTAATGTACACATGATTCGTTGTAAAAAGGTTTCAGGTGTATTGCCAGAAAACAGGGGAAAACCCCTTTTATTATATTTTGATGCTGGAAAAGGAGGTCCAATGATGCGACTAACGAGAATTTTAAAACAACATTCTTGCACCGCCCGGGAATCGAACCCGGGTCGAAAGAATGGGAATCTTCCATGATACCACTACACCAGCGGTGCTGATTGGGGAAACTCAACACGTTCTACATCATGAGACCTCCTTTGCCAGTACCAAAATATACTAATAGGGGTTTCCCCTTTTTTCTGGCAACAAAACTGACACCTTTTGCAAGGAATCATGTTTACATTAACCACAATACTTGCAGTCAAAATGCGAACAAAAAACAATACTCTGATAACACTGGTCAACACACTTTTTCTGGCATAAGGTATTCCAACGGTTTTAAGGTAATTTTGGGGTGCTGATTCCAAATCTGGCATCAGTTTTTGTCTATCACATCAGGTATTTGAGAAATCAAATATTGCATTTTCAATAAAAACTGCAAAAGAAAAATATTCAATAAATGATGATATCTACATAAAATTATATTATAAACATACTATCCTAAAAATACAGCACCATATTTTAACACTAAAGCAGTCACTGACTCGCAACAACTTGCAATCATAAGTGACAGAGTTAATTTTGGGTAAAATCAATGACAATGGGATATGCCGATAGCATAAAATTAGATGTGATAGAGCAAATCTGAGATCAGATTTGGAATCAGCACCCTGAAATCAGTCTAAAACAGCTGCAAAAGTCCAGGCCAGAAAAATATGTTTTTTCTTGTTGACCAGTGTAATGTGTGCATTGTCCTTTAAACTCATTGGTCCACACCAGAGGCAACTTTCCTTAGAGCCGAGTCTCATGGTGTCCGACCAGATGACGCTCGTTCTGGACCTGGGCCTGTCCCGTGACTTCCTGCCGATAGCGAGTCTTTACAACTAGATGTGCACTTCTCCTGGCACAGCGCCGTCGTCTAACCAACGCGAGTCTGTGCGGAATGCCAGATATTGACATTGCGATGGGTGCATGCGCGTGTAAATGTGTACTTGCTTGTATTTGTGTGTGGAGTGGGCACCCGCTAGTTTACAATGTAACTACACGAATTACTTTACCTAATGTGCTCTTGGGTGTTTTACTACACACTGCGTATGTACCAGGCTACGTGCATGTTGAAAAGAAAGGGTCTATAAAGGGAATACCGACGACTATAAAATAAAAATATGTTTGCACCGCCCGGGAATCGAACCCGGGTCGAAAGAATGGGAATCTTCCATGATACCACTACACCAGCGGTGCTGATGAGGCAGCTACACGCGGCCTGCTGTCTCGTTTGTATTGTTCTGTCTCGTTTGTATTGTTCTGTCTCGTTTGTATTGTCTGACTCGTTGGTTTCGCTTTTCTCAATTGTCCTGGGCCTGTCCCGTGACTTCCCGCCAACAGCGAGTCTTCAAAATGTCACTTGGACTTGATGTGCACTCGCCTGGCACAGCGCCGTGGTGTGGTCAACGCGACTCGGTGATGAGTGGGAGCTGTCGTTGATGTTGGTCAGTGTATGCACGTGTCAACGCATGTCTTTGTGCGTGGATACGATGTGTGTCAAGATAATGAGTGTATACTGTGTGATTAAAATGTAACTTCACAAACATATTAAAATTATATACAAAGCATATGCTTGTACTGTACAATGAGCATGTACCAGGCTACGTGCATGTTTAGAAGACTGGGGTCTGTAAAGGTAATACCGACTACTATTAAAAACAACATACTCGTTGATTCTTTCGGTAAAGTCACGTAGGTATAAAATAAAATAAATCACGCTTGTGTTGTGCCCGAAACGTCGTGCTTTATTTTATTTTATACCTACGTGACTTTCCCGAAAGAACCAACGAGTATGGATTCCTGCAGTCACGAAAGCTTCAAATAAGAATAAAACATGTTTGCACCGCCCGGGAATCGAACCCGGGTCGAAAGAATGGGAATCTGCCATGATACCACGACACCAGCGGTGCTGATGGGGAATCTAAACACGTTCTGCTGTCTCGTTTGTATTGTTTTGTCTCTTTTGTATTGTCTGACTCATATTCTATAGTTTTTTCGGTAAAGTCACGTAGAAAGGGAAAAAAATGATAACAATGATAAAATAACTAAAATGAGAATAAAGTGAGTAAAAATTATTAAATTATCACGACGTTTCGATCGCAACACAAGTGGTCCTCGTCAAGTTATCAGAGTGTGTTTTTTGTTTGCATTATGACCACAAGTATTGTGGTTAATGTACACATGGATTCGTTGTAAAAAGGTTTCAGGTGTATTGCCAGAAAACAGGGGAAAACCCCTTTTATTATATTTTGATGCTGGCAAAGGAGGTCTAATGATGGGACTAACGAGAATTTTAAAAGAACATTCTTGCACCGCCCGGGAATCGAACCCGGGTCGAAAGAATGGGAATCTTCCATGATACCTCTACACCAGCGGTGCTGATTGGGGACACTCAACACGTTCTACATCATGAGACCTCCTTTGCCAGTACCAAAATATACTAATAGGGGTTTCCCCTTTTTTCTGGCAACAAAACTGACACCTTTTGCAAGGAATCATGTTTACATTAACCACAATACATGCAGTCAAAATGCGAACAAAACACAATACTCTGATAACACTGGTCAGCACACTTTTTCTGGCATAAGATATTCCAACGGTTTCAAGGTAATTTTAGGGTGCTGATTCCAAATCTGGCATCAGTTTTTGTCTATCACATCAGGTATTTGAGAAATCAAATATTGCATTTTCAATAAAAACTGCAAAAGAAAAATATTAAATAAATGTGGATATCTACATAAAATTATATTATAAACACACTATCCTAAAAATACAGCACCATATTTTAACACTAAAGCAGTCACTGACTCGCAAAAACTTGCAATCATAAGTGACAGAGTTAATTTTGGGTAAAATCAAAGAAAATGGGATATGCCGATAGCATAGAATGAGATGTGATAGAGCAAATCTGAGATCAGATTTCGAATCAGCACCCTGAAATCAGTCTAAAACAGCTGCAAAAGTCCAGGCCAGAAATTTTTGTTTTTTTGTTGACCAGTGTAATGTGTGCATTGTCCTTTAAACTCATTGGTCCACACCAGAGGCAGCTTTCCTTAGAGCCGAGTCTCATGGTGTCCGACCAGATGACGCTCGTTCTGGACCTGGGCCTGTCCCGTGACTTCCCGCCTGCAGCGAGTCTTTACAACTAGATGTGCACTTCTCCTGGCACAGCGCCGTCGTCTAAGCAACGCGATTCTGTGCGGATTGCCAGATATTGACATTGCGATGGGTGCATGCGCGTGTAAATGTGTACTTGCTTGTATACTGTGTATTTGTGTGTGGAGTGGGCACCCGCTAGTTTACAATCGAACTACACGAATAACTTTACCTAATGTGCTCTTGGGTGTTTTACTACACACTGATTATGTACCAGGCTACGGGCATGTTGAAAAGAAGGGGTCTATGAAGGGAATACCTTCGACTATAAAATATGTTTGCACCGCCCGGGAATCGAACCCGGGTCGAAAGAATGGGAATCTTCCATGATACCACTACACCAGCGGTGCTGATGGGGACAGCTACACACGGCCTGCTGTCTCGTTTGTATTGTTTTGTCTCGTCTGTCCTTTGTGTTGTCTGTGTCGTCTCTGTTATATTTCTCGTTTGGTTTGCTTGACTCGTTCATATAGTATCTTTTTCGTATTGTCTATTTCGTTTGTATTGTATCTCTCGTTGGGATTGTATTTCTCGTTTGGATTGTTTACCCCCGTTTCGTTTGTATTATTTTCATATTGTGTGTACATTGTGTGTATACTGTGTGTACAGATAGTCCCTGAGTTACGATGGTCCGACTTACAAAATTTCGTTCTTACGATGGCGCGGCAGGCAAACGCACGTAGCCTGGTACAGACTCAGTGTACAGTATCATCACACCATTGAATAATATTATAATATTTGAAGTTCTTGAAGTAAAACTTTACACACATTATTTTTGCACACATAGGCACGTGTACATGTGCACATAGACATATAGCACCGCAACAACAACAACCACTGCCATCTGCAAATAAGTGGCGCTGATGGCATCCCGATGCTGTGCCCGGCTAGGTGCACATGCAGGCCAGCTGAAGTGTTGAAGGCTCGTTGCTGGCAGGAGGTCACGGGACAGGCTCAGAGCGAATTGCACGTCGACAACGAGACAGGGCGAAACAATACGAACGAGACAGAGACATGTACACACATAACATACACACAGTATACACACAGCATACACACAACATACACACAGTATACACACAGTATACACACAATGTACACACAACATACACACAGCATACACACAATGTACACACAATATGAAAATAATACAAACGAAACTGGGGTAAACAATTCAAACGATTCAAACAATACACACGAGACAGACAATACAAACAAGACACACAATATCAACGAGTCAAGCAAACTAAACGAGAAATAAAAACAGAGACGACACATTTCGATTTAAAGCTTTCGTGACTGCAGGGATTCATCTGTCTCCCCGACAGACCTGGTCTTCACCTGAGGACGGCTGCTTGCGTTGTGGCCGAAACGTCGTGAGAATTATTTTAATATGTTTAATTTTTATTATTTTATTACTTCCCTTCTACGTGACTTTACCAAAAGAACCAAGAAGAGACGACACAGACAACACAAAGTACAGACGAGACCAAACAATACAAACGAGACAGCAGAACGTGTGCAGCTGTCCCCATCAGCACCGCTGGTGTAGTGGCATCATGGAAGATTCCCATTCTTTCGACCCGGGTTCGATTCCCGGGCGGTGCAAGGATGTTGTTTTAAAATTCTCGTTCGTCGCATCATTAGACCTCCTTTGCCAGGACCAAAATATAATAAAAGGGGTTTTCCCCTCTTTTCTGGCAACACACCTGAAACATTTTTACAACGAATCATGTGTGCATTAACCACAATACTTGTGGTCATAATGCAAACAAAAAACACACTCTGATAACTTGATGAGGACCACTTGTGTTGCGATCGAAACGTCGTAGTAATTTTTACTCACTTTATTCTCATTTTAATTATTAAATTATTGTTATCATTTTTTTCCCTATCTACGTTACTTTATCGAAAGAACTATAGAATATGAGACAGACAATACAAAAGAGACAAAACAATACAAACGAGACAGCAGAACGTGTGTAGATTCCCCATCAGCACCGCTGGTGTAGTGGTATCATGGAAGATTCCCATTCTTTCGACCCGGGTTCGATTCCCGGGCGGTGCACGAATGTTGTTTTATAATTATCTTTAGTCCTTTTAAAGACCCCACGTTATAAACACGCACGTAGCCTGGTACATGCTCATTGTGTAGTGAAACACCCAAGAGCACATTAGAAAAGTTAAACAAAAACATTGGCACTGTCTCTGTGTGTCTCTGTGGTATCTCTCTCTGCGTATGTGTCTCCGGTTCTGTGTTTAATCTCTCTCATAAATTTAGCAATCTTTGGAAGAACGTAATCAAGCAGGTAGGGTGTTGACTGTTATGTTAGCCCACTATTTGTGTTGCATTGTATTTCTAAGTTTACGAGGCTTTGTTTTCTCTTTCATTTGTACCTGATGGTGATTGCTTGTATTGCAATCGAAACGTCGTATGCTATTATTTAATTTAATATTTTCTCTTTCTACCGTGACTTTTACCGAAAGAACCCAAGAGTGAGACGAACAATACAAAGGATACAGACAATCCTCACGAGACACGAAACAAAGGAGACAGACAATACGAACGAGTAAAAAACAACAACCTAATGACGACCGCTTGTGTTGCGGTCGAAACCTCGTGATATTTGTATTATTTTACTCACTTTATTCACATTTTAATAATTTCATTATTGTTATTATTTTTCCTATCGGCGTGACATTATCGAAAGAACCATAGAATATGAGTCAGACAATACAAAAGAGACAAAACAATACAAACGAGACAGCAGAACGTGTTTAGATTCCACATCAGCACCGCTGGTGTCGTGGTATCATGGAAGATTCCCATTCTTTCGACCCGGGTTCGATTCCCGGGCGGTGCAAACATTTATTTTTATTTCATAGTCGTCGGTATTCCCTTTATAGACCCCTTTCTTTCAACATGCACGTAGCCTGGTACATACGCAGTGTGTAGTAAAACACCCAAGAGCACATTAGGTAAAGTTATTCGTGTAGTTCCATTGTAAACTAACAGGTGCCCACTCCACACACAAATACACAGTATACAAGCAAGTACACATTTACACGCGCAGACACCCATCGCAATGTCAATATCTGGCATTCCGCACAGACTCGCGTTGGTTAGACGACCGCGCTGTGCCAGGAGAAGTGCACATCTAGTTGTAAAGACTCGCTGTTGGCGGGAAGTCACGGGACAGGCCCAGGTCTAGAACGAGCGTCATCTGGTCGAACACCATATGAGACTCGGCTCTAAGGAAAGCTGCCTCTGGTGTGGACCAATTAGTTTCAAGGACAATGCACACATTACACTGGTCAACAAAAAAACAAAAATTTCTGGCCTGGACTTTTGCAGCTGTTTTAGACTGATTTCAGGGTGCTGATTCCAAATCTGATCTCAGATTTGCTCTATCACATCTCATTTTTATGCTATCGGCATACCTCATTTTCATTGATTTTACCCGAAATTAACTCTGTCACTTATGATTGCAAGTTGTTGCGAGTCAGTGACTGCTGTAGTGTTAAAACATGGTATTGTATTTTAGGATGGTGTGTTTATAATATCATTTTATGTAGATATCTACATTTACTTAATATTTTTCTTCCGCAGTTTTTATTGAAAATGCAATATTTGATTTCTCAAAACCTGATGTGATAGACAAAAACTGATGCCAGATTTGGAATCAGCACCCCAAAATTACCTTAAAACCGTTGGAATACCTTATTCCAGAAAAGTGTGTTGACCAGTGTTATCAGAGTATTGTTTTTTGTTCGCATTTTGACTGCAAGTATTGTGGTTAATGTAAACATGATTCCTTGCAAAAGGTGTCAGTTTTGTTGCCAGAAAAAAGGGGAAACCCCTATTAGTATATTTTGGTACTGGCAAAGGAGGTCTCATGATGTAGAACGTGTTGAGTTTCCCCAATCAGCACCGCTGGTGTAGAGGTATCATGGAAGATTCCCATTCTTTCGACCCGGGTTCGATTCCCGGGCGGTGCAAGAATGTTGTTTTATAATTATATTTAGTTCCATTAAAGACCCCACGTTAGGAACACGCACGTAGCCTGGCACATACTCATGTACAGTACAAGCACATGGTGGCATAATATTTGTTTTATTGTTCGTGAAGTTAGATTTTAAACACGCATGTTATTTTGCGCCCGTAGGCACATGCACATGTGCAGGTACATACACATATAGCTGCAACAACAACAACAATCACTGCCATCCGCCACTAAGTGTCGCTGATGGCATCCCGACGCTGTGCCCAGCTAGGTGCACATGCAGGCCAGCTGAAGTGGTGACGGCTCGTTGCTGGCAGGAGGTCACGGGACAGACCCAGAGCGAATTGCACGTCGACAACGAGACAGGGCTAAACAATACGAACGAGACAGAGACATGTACACACATAACATACACACAGTAGACACACAGTATACACACAATGTACACACAATATGAAAATAATACAAACGAAACTGGGGTAAACAATTCAAACGATTCAAACAATACACACGAGACAGACAATACAAACGAGAAAGACAATACAAGCGAGACAGACAATACACACGAGACAGACAATACAAACAAGACACACAATATCAACGAGTCAAGCAAACTAAACGAGAAATAAAAACAGAGACGACACATTTCGATTTAAAGCTTTCGTGACTGCAGGGATTCATCTGTCTCCCCGACAGACCTGGTCTTCACCTGAGGACGGCTGCTTGCGTTGTGGCCGAAACGTCGTGAGAATTATTTTAATATGTTTAATTTTTATTATTTTATTACTTCCCTTCTACGTGACTTTACCAAAAGAACCAAGAAGAGACGACACAGACAACACAAAGTACAGACGAGACCAAACAATACAAACGAGACAGCAGAACGTGTGTAGCTGTCCCCATCAGCACCGCTGGTGTAGTGGTATCATGGAAGATTCCCATTCTTTCGACCCGGGTTCGATTCCCGGGCGGTGCAAGGATGTTGTTTTAAAATTCTCGTTCGTCGCATCATTAGACCTCCTTTGCCAGGACCAAAATATAATAAAAGGGGTTTTCCCCTCTTTTCTGGCAACACACCTGAAACATTTTTACAACGAATCATGTGTGCATTAACCACAATACTTGTGGTCATAATGCAAACAAAAAACACACTCTGATAACTTGATGAGGACCACTTGTGTTGCGATCGAAACGTCGTAGTAATTTTTACTCACTTTATTCTCATTTTAATTATTAAATTATTGTTATCATTTTTTTCCCTATCTACGTTACTTTATCGAAAGAACTATAGAATATGAGACAGACAATACAAAAGAGACAAAACAATACAAACGAGACAGCAGAACGTGTGTAGATTCCCCATCAGCACCGCTGGTGTAGTGGTATCATGGAAGATTCCCATTCTTTCGACCCGGGTTCGATTCCCGGGCGGTGCAAGCATTTATTTTTATTTCATAGTGGTCGGTATTCCCTTTATAGACCCCTTTCTTTCAACATGCACGTAGCCTGGTACATACGCAGTGTGTAGTAAAACACCCAAGAGCACATTAGGTAAAGTTATTCGTGTAGTTCCATTGTAAACTAACAGGTGCCCACTCCACACACAAATACACAGTATACAAGCAAGTACACATTTACACGCGCAGACACCCATCGCAATGTCAATATCTGGCATTCCGCACAGACTCGCGTTGGTTAGACGACCGCGCTGTGCCAGGAGAAGTGCACATCTAGTTGTAAAGACTCGCTGTTGGCGGGAAGTCACGGGACAGGCCCAGGTCTAGAACGAGCGTCATCTGGTCGAACACCATATGAGACTCGGCTCTAAGGAAAGCTGCCTCTGGTGTGGACCAATTAGTTTCAAGGACAATGCACACATTACACTGGTCAACAAAAAAACAAAAATTTCTGGCCTGGACTTTTGCAGCTGTTTTAGACTGATTTCAGGGTGCTGATTCCAAATCTGATCTCAGATTTGCTCTATCACATCTCATTTTTATGCTATCGGCATACCTCATTTTCATTGATTTTACCCGAAATTAACTCTGTCACTTATGATTGCAAGTTGTTGCGAGTCAGTGACTGCTGTAGTGTTAAAACATGGTATTGTATTTTAGGATGGTGTGTTTATAATATCATTTTATGTAGATATCTACATTTACTTAATATTTTTCTTCCGCAGTTTTTATTGAAAATGCAATATTTGATTTCTCAAAACCTGATGTGATAGACAAAAACTGATGCCAGATTTGGAATCAGCACCCCAAAATTACCTTAAAACCGTTGGAATACCTTATTCCAGAAAAGTGTGTTGACCAGTGTTATCAGAGTATTGTTTTTTGTTCGCATTTTGACTGCAAGTATTGTGGTTAATGTAAACATGATTCCTTGCAAAAGGTGTCAGTTTTGTTGCCAGAAAAAAGGGGAAACCCCTATTAGTATATTTTGGCACTGGCAAAGGAGGTCTCATGATGTAGAACGTGTTGAGTTTCCCCAATCAGCACCGCTGGTGTAGAGGTATCATGGAAGATTCCCATTCTTTCGACCCGGGTTCGATTCCCGGGCGGTGCAAGAATGTTGTTTTATAATTATATTTAGTTCCATTAAAGACCCCACGTTAGGAACACGCACGTAGCCTGGCACATACTCATGTACAGTACAAGCACATGGTGGCATAATATTTGTTTTATTGTTCGTGAAGTTAGATTTTAAACACGCATGTTATTTTGCGCCCGTAGGCACATGCACATGTGCAGGTACATACACATATAGCTGCAACAACAACAACAATCACTGCCATCCGCCACTAAGTGTCGCTGATGGCATCCCGACGCTGTGCCCAGCTAGGTGCACATGCAGGCCAGCTGAAGTGGTGACGGCTCGTTGCTGGCAGGAGGTCACGGGACAGACCCAGAGCGAATTGCACGTCGACAACGAGACAGGGCTAAACAATACGAACGAGACAGAGACATGTACACACATAACATACACACAGTAGACACACAGTATACACACAATGTACACACAATATGAAAATAATACAAACGAAACTGGGGTAAACAATTCAAACGATTCAAACAATACACACGAGACAGACAATACAAACGAGAAAGACAATACAAGCGAGACAGACAATACACACGAGACAGACAATACAAACAAGACACACAATATCAACGAGTCAAGCAAACTAAACGAGAAATAAAAACAGAGACGACACATTTCGATTTAAAGCTTTCGTGACTGCAGGGATTCATCTGTCTCCCCGACAGACCTGGTCTTCACCTGAGGACGGCTGCTTGCGTTGTGGCCGAAACGTCGTGAGAATTATTTTAATATGTTTAATTTTTATTATTTTATTACTTCCCTTCTACGTGACTTTACCAAAAGAACCAAGAAGAGACGACACAGACAACACAAAGTACAGACGAGACCAAACAATACAAACGAGACAGCAGAACGTGTGTAGCTGTCCCCATCAGCACCGCTGGTGTAGTGGTATCATGGAAGATTCCCATTCTTTCGACCCGGGTTCGATTCCCGGGCGGTGCAAGGATGTTGTTTTAAAATTCTCGTTCGTCGCATCATTAGACCTCCTTTGCCAGGACCAAAATATAATAAAAGGGGTTTTCCCCTCTTTTCTGGCAACACACCTGAAACATTTTTACAACGAATCATGTGTGCATTAACCACAATACTTGTGGTCATAATGCAAACAAAAAACACACTCTGATAACTTGATGAGGACCACTTGTGTTGCGATCGAAACGTCGTAGTAATTTTTACTCACTTTATTCTCATTTTAATTATTAAATTATTGTTATCATTTTTTTCCCTATCTACGTTACTTTATCGAAAGAACTATAGAATATGAGACAGACAATACAAAAGAGACAAAACAATACAAACGAGACAGCAGAACGTGTGTAGATTCCCCATCAGCACCGCTGGTGTAGTGGTATCATGGAAGATTCCCATTCTTTCGACCCGGGTTCGATTCCCGGGCGGTGCACGAATGTTGTTTTATAGTTATCTTTAGTCCTTTTAAAGACCCCACGTTATAAACACGCACGTAGCCTGGTACATGCTCATTGTGTAGTGAAACACCCAAGAGCACATTAGAAAAGTTAAACAAACACATTGGCACTGTCTCTGTGGTATCTCTCTCTGCTTATGTGTCTATGGTTCTGTGTTTAATCTCTCTCATAAATTTAGCAATCTTTGGAAGAACGTAATCAAGCAGGTAGGGTGTTGACTGTTATGTTAGCCCACTCTCTGTTTTGTATTGCATTGTATTTCTAAGTTTACGAGGCTTTGTTTTCTCTTTCATTTGTACCTGATGGTGATTGCTTGTATTGCAATCGAAACGTCGTATGCTATTATTTAATTTAATATTTTCTCTTTCTACCGTGACTTTTACCGAAAGAACCCAAGAGTGAGACGAACAATACAAAGGATACAGACAATCCTCACGAGACACGAAACAAAGGAGACAGACAATACGAACGAGTAAAAAAACAACAACCTAATGACGACCGCTTGTGTTGCGGTCGAAACGTCGTGATATTTGTATTATTTTACTCACTTTATTCACATTTTAATAATTTCATTATTGTTATTATTTTTCCTATCGGCGTGACTTTATCGAAAGAACCATAGAATATGAGTCAGACAATACAAAAGAGACAAAACAATACAAACGAGACGGCAACACGTGTTTAGTTTGCACAGAAGCACCGCTGGTGTAGTGGTATCATGGAAGATTCCCATTCTTTCGACCCGGGTTCGATTCCCGGGCGGTGCAAACATTTAATTTTATTTCATAGTCGTCGGTATTCCCTTTATAGACCCCTTTCTTTCAACATGCACGTAGCCTGGTACATACGCAGTGTGTAGTAAAACACCCAAGAGCACATTAGGTAAAGTTATTCGTGTAGTTCCATTGTAAACTAACAGGTGCCCACTCCACACACAAATACACAGTATACAAGCAAGTACACATTTACACGCGCAGACACCCATCGCAATGTCAATATCTGGCATTCCGCACAGACTCGCGTTGGTTAGACGACCGCGCTGTGCCAGGAGAAGTGCACATCTAGTTGTAAAGACTCGCTGTTGGCGGGAAGTCACGGGACAGGCCCAGGTCTAGAACGAGCGTCATCTGGTCGAACACCATATGAGACTCGGCTCTAAGGAAAGCTGCCTCTGGTGTGGACCAATTAGTTTCAAGGACAATGCACACATTACACTGGTCAACAAAAAAACAAAAATTTCTGGCCTGGACTTTTGCAGCTGTTTTAGACTGATTTCAGGGTGCTGATTCCAAATCTGATCTCAGATTTGCTCTATCACATCTCATTTTTATGCTATCGGCATACCTCATTTTCATTGATTTTACCCGAAATTAACTCTGTCACTTATGATTGCAAGTTGTTGCGAGTCAGTGACTGCTTTAGTGTTAAAACATGGTGCTGTATTTTAGGATAGTGTGTTTATAATATCATTTTATGTAGATATCTACATTTATTTAATATTTTTCTTCCGCAGTTTTTATTGAAAATGCAATATTTGATTTCTCAAAACCTGATGTGATAGACAAAAACTGATGCCAGATTTGGAATCAGCACCCCAAAATTACCTTAAAACCGTTGGAATACCTTATTCCAGAAAAGTGTGTTGACCAGTGTTATCAGAGTATTGTTTTTTGTTCGCATTTGACTGCAAGTATTGTGGTTAATGTAAACATGATTCCTTGCAAAAGGTGTCAGTTTTGTTGCCAGAAAAAAGGGGAAAAACGCTATTAGTATATTTTGGTACTGGTAAAGGAGACCTCATGATGTAGAACGTGTTGAATGTATCCATCAACACCGCTGGTGTAGTGGTTTCATGGAAGATTTCCATTCTTTCGACCCGGGTTCGATTCCCGGGCGGTGCACGAATGTTGTTTTATAATTATCTTTAGTCCTTTTAAAGACCCCACGTTATAAACACGCACGTAGCCTGGCACATGCTCATTGCACCTAACAAGCACACGTTTGCACAATATTTTAAGTTGTTCTTGAAGCTACATTTGTATCACACTTCCACAAGTTAATTTTGCGCCCATATGCACGTGCACATATGCACATAGACATATATCACCGCAACAACAACAACAACCACTGCCATTTGCCACTAAGTGGTTCTGATGCCATCCCGATGCTGTGCCCGGCTAGGTGCACATGCAGGCCAGCTGAAGTGGTGACGGCTCGTTGCTGGCAGGAGGTCACGGGACAGGCTCAGAGCGAATTGCACGTCGACAACGAGACAGGGCGGAACAATACGAACGAGACAGAGACATGTACACACATAACATACACACAGTAGACACACAGCATACACACAACATACACACAGTATACACACAGTATACACACAATGTACACACAACATACACACAGTATACACACAGTATACACACAATGTACACACAACATACACACAGTATACACACAGTATACACACAATGTACACACAACATACACACAGTATACACACAGTATACACACAGTATGCACACAACGTACACACAGTATACACACAGTATACACACAATGTACACACAACATACACACAACATACACACAGAATACACACAGCATACACACAATGTACACACAATATGAAAATAATACAAACGAAACTGGGGTAAACAATTCAAACGATTCAAACAATACACTCGAGACAGACAATACAAACGAGACACAATATCAACGAGTCAAGCAAACTAAACGAGAAATAAAAACAGAGACGACACATTTCGATTTAAAGCTTTCGTGACTGCAGGGATTCATCTGTCTCCCCGACAGACCTGGTCTTCACCTGAGGACGGCTGCTTGCGTTGTGGCCGAAACGTCGTGAGAATTATTTTATTGTTTAATTTTTATTATTTTATTACTTCCCTTCTACGTGACTTTACCAAAAGAACCAAGAAGAGACGACACAGACAACACAAAGTACAGACGAGACCAAACAATACAAACGAGACAGCAGAACGTGTGTAGCTGTCCCCATCAGCACCGCTGGTGTAGTGGTATCATGGAAGATTCCCATTCTTTCGACCCGAGTTCGATTCCCGGGCGGTGCAAGGATGTTGTTTTAAAATTCTCGTTAGTCGCATCATTAGACCTCCTTTGCCAGGACCAAAATATAATAAAAAAGGGTTTTCCCCTGTTTTCTGGCAACACACCTGAAACATTTTTACAACGAATCATGTGTACATTAACCACAATACTTGTGGTCATAATGCAAACAAAAAACACACTCTGATAACTTGATGAGGACCACTTGTGTTGCGATCGAAACGTCGTGATATTTTAATAATTTTTACTCACTTTATTCTCATTTTAGTTATTTAATTATTGTTATCATTTGTTTCCCTATCTACGTGACTTTATCGAAAGAACTATAGAATATGAGTCAGACAATACAAAAGAGACAAAACAATACAAACGAGACAGCAGAACGTGTTTAGATTCCCCATCAGCACCGCTGGTGTAGAGGTATCATGGCAGATTCCCATTCTTTCTACCCGGGTTCGATTCCCGGGCGGTGCAAACATGTTTTATTCTTATTTGAAGCTTTCGTGACTGCAGGAATCCATACTCGTTGGTTCTTTCGGTAAAGTCACGTAGGTATAAAATAAAATAAAGCACGACGTTTCGGTCACAACACAAGCGTCATTTATTTTATTTTATACCTACGTGACTTTACCGAAAGAATCAACGAGTATGTTGTTTTTAATAGTAGTCGGTATTACCTTTACAGACCCCAGTCTTCTAAACATGCACGTAGCCTGGTACATGCTCATTGTACAGTACAAGCATATGCTTTGTATATAATTTTTATATGTTTGTGAAGTTACATTTTAATCACACAGTATACACTCATTATCTTGACACACATCGTATCCACGCACAAAGACATGCATTTACACGTGCATACACTGAGCAACATCAACGACAGCTCCCACTCATCACCGAGTCGCGTTGACAACACCACGGAGCTGTGCCAGGCGAGTGCACATCAAGTCCAAGTGACATTTTGAAGACTCGCTGTTGGCGGGATGTCACAGGACAGGCCCAGGACAATTGAGAAGAGCGAAACAAACGAAACAGACAATGCAAACAAGACAGACAATACAAACGTGTCGGTACAATACAAACGAGACAGCAGGCCGTGTATGGCTACCTCCATCAGCATCGCTGGTGTAGTGGTATCATGGAAGATTCCCATTCTTTCGACCCGCGTTCGATTCCCGGGCGGTGCACGAATGTTGTTTCATAATTATCTTTAGTCCTTTTAAAGACCCCACGTTATAAACACGCACGTAGCCTGGTACATGCTCATTGTGTAGTGAAACACCCAGGAGCACATTAGAAAAGTTAAACAAACACATTGGCACTGTCTCTGTGGTATCTCTCTCTGCTTATGTGTTTCCGGATCTGTGTTTAATCCCTCTCATAAATGTAGCAATCTTTGGAAGAACGTAATCAAGCAGGTAGGGTGTTGACTGTTATGTTAGCCCACTATTTGTGTTGTATTGCATTGTATTTCTAAGTTTACGAGGCTTTGTTTTCTCTTTCATTTGTACCTGATGGTGATTGCTTGTATTGCAATCGAAACGTCGTATGCTATTATTTAATTTAATATTTTCTCTTTCTACCGTGACTTTTACCGAAAGAACCCAAGAGTGAGACGAACAATACAAAGGATACAGACAATCCTCACGAGACACGAAACAAAGGAGACAGACAATACGAACGAGTAAAAAACAACAACCTAATGACGACCGCTTGTGTTGCGGTCGAAACGTCGTGATATTTGTATTATTTTACTCACTTTATTCACATTTTAATAATTTCATTATTGTTATTATTTTTCCTATCGGCGTGACTTTATCGAAAGAACCATAGAATATGAGTCAGACAATACAAAAGAGACAAAACAATACAAACGAGACGGCAACACGTGTTTAGTTTGCACAGAAGCACCGCTGGTGTAGTGGTATCATGGAAGATTCCCATTCTTTCGACCCGGGTTCGATTCCCGGGCGGTGCAAACATTTATTTTTATTTCATAGTCGTCGGTATTCCCTTTATAGACCCCTTTCTTTCAACATGCACGTAGCCTGGTACATACGCAGTGTGTAGTAAAACACCCAAGAGCACATTAGGTAAAGTTATTCGTGTAGTTACATTGTAAACTAACAGGTGCCCACTCCACACACAATACACAGTATACAAGCAAGTACACATTTACACGCGCAGACACCCATCGCAATGTCAATATCTGGCATTCCGCACAGACTCGCGTTGGTTAGACGACCGCGCTGTGCCAGGAGAAGTGCACATCTAGTTGTAAAGACTCGCTGTTGGCGGGAAGTCACGGGACAGGCCCAGGTCTAGAACGAGCGTCATCTGGTCGAACACCATATGAGACTCGGCTCTAAGGAAAGCTGCCTCTGGTGTGGACCAATTAGTTTCAAGGACAATGCACACATTACACTGGTCAACAAAAAAACAAAAATTTCTGGCCTGGACTTTTGCAGCTGTTTTAGACTGATTTCAGGGTGCTGATTCCAAATCTGATCTCAGATTTGCTCTATCACATCTCATTTTTATGCTATCGGCATACCTCATTTTCATTGATTTTACCCGAAATTAACTCTGTCACTTATGATTGCAAGTTGTTGCGAGTCAGTGACTGCTGTAGTGTTAAAACATGGTATTGTATTTTAGGATGGTGTGTTTATAATATCATTTTATGTAGATATCTACATTTACTTAATATTTTTCTTCCGCAGTTTTTATTGAAAATGCAATATTTGATTTCTCAAAACCTGATGTGATAGACAAAAACTGATGCCAGATTTGGAATCAGCACCCCAAAATTACCTTAAAACCGTTGGAATACCTTATTCCAGAAAAGTGTGTTGACCAGTGTTATCAGAGTATTGTTTTTTGTTCGCATTTGACTGCAAGTATTGTGGTTAATGTAAACATGATTCCTTGCAAAAGGTGTCAGTTTTGTTGCCAGAAAAAAGGGGAAAAACGCTATTAGTATATTTTGGTACTGGTAAAGGAGACCTCATGATGTAGAACGTGTTGAATGTATCCATCAACACCGCTGGTGTAGTGGTTTCATGGAAGATTCCCATTCTTTCGACCCGGGTTCGATTCCCGGGCGGTGCACGAATGTTGTTTTATAATTATCTTTAGTCCTTTTAAAGACCCCACGTTATAAACACGCACGTAGCCTGGCACATGCTCATTGCACCTAACAAGCACACGTTTGCACAATATTTTAAGTTGTTCTTGAAGCTACATTTGTATCACACTTCCACAAGTTAATTTTGCGCCCATATGCACGTGCACATATGCACATAGACATATATCACCGCAACAACAACAACAACCACTGCCATTTGCCACTAAGTGGTTCTGATGCCATCCCGATGCTGTGCCCGGCTAGGTGCACATGCAGGCCAGCTGAAGTGGTGACGGCTCGTTGCTGGCAGGAGGTCACGGGACAGGCTCAGAGCGAATTGCACGTCGACAACGAGACAGGGCGGAACAATACGAACGAGACAGAGACATGTACACACATAACATACACACAGTAGACACACAGCATACACACAACATACACACAGTATACACACAGTATACACACAATGTACACACAACATACACACAGTATACACACAGTATACACACAATGTACACACAACATACACACAGTATACACACAGTATACACACAATGTACACACAACATACACACAGTATACACACAGTATACACACAGTATGCACACAACGTACACACAGTATACACACAGTATACACACAATGTACACACAACATACACACAACATACACACAGAATACACACAGCATACACACAATGTACACACAATATGAAAATAATACAAACGAAACTGGGGTAAACAATTCAAACGATTCAAACAATACACTCGAGACAGACAATACAAACGAGACACAATATCAACGAGTCAAGCAAACTAAACGAGAAATAAAAACAGAGACGACACATTTCGATTTAAAGCTTTCGTGACTGCAGGGATTCATCTGTCTCCCCGACAGACCTGGTCTTCACCTGAGGACGGCTGCTTGCGTTGTGGCCGAAACGTCGTGAGAATTATTTTATTGCTTAATTTTTATTATTTTATTACTTCCCTTCTACGTGACTTTACCAAAAGAACCAAGAAGAGACGACACAGACAACACAAAGTACAGACGAGACCAAACAATACAAACGAGACAGCAGAACGTGTGTAGCTGTCCCCATCAGCACCGCTGGTGTAGTGGTATCATGGAAGATTCCCATTCTTTCGACCCGAGTTCGATTCCCGGGCGGTGCAAGGATGTTGTTTTAAAATTCTCGTTAGTCGCATCATTAGACCTCCTTTGCCAGGACCAAAATATAATAAAAAAGGGTTTTCCCCTGTTTTCTGGCAACACACCTGAAACATTTTTACAACGAATCATGTGTACATTAACCACAATACTTGTGGTCATAATGCAAACAAAAAACACACTCTGATAACTTGATGAGGACCACTTGTGTTGCGATCGAAACGTCGTGATATTTTAATAATTTTTACTCACTTTATTCTCATTTTAGTTATTTAATTATTGTTATCATTTGTTTCCCTATCTACGTGACTTTATCGAAAGAACTATAGAATATGAGTCAGACAATACAAAAGAGACAAAACAATACAAACGAGACAGCAGAACGTGTTTAGATTCCCCATCAGCACCGCTGGTGTAGAGGTATCATGGCAGATTCCCATTCTTTCTACCCGGGTTCGATTCCCGGGCGGTGCAAACATGTTTTATTCTTATTTGAAGCTTTCGTGACTGCAGGAATCCATACTCGTTGGTTCTTTCGGTAAAGTCACGTAGGTATAAAATAAAATAAAGCACGACGTTTCGGTCACAACACAAGCGTCATTTATTTTATTTTATACCTACGTGACTTTACCGAAAGAATCAACGAGTATGTTGTTTTTAATAGTAGTCGGTATTACCTTTACAGACCCCAGTCTTCTAAACATGCACGTAGCCTGGTACATGCTCATTGTACAGTACAAGCATATGCTTTGTATATAATTTTTATATGTTTGTGAAGTTACATTTTAATCACACAGTATACACTCATTATCTTGACACACATCGTATCCACGCACAAAGACATGCATTTACACGTGCATACACTGAGCAACATCAACGACAGCTCCCACTCATCACCGAGTCGCGTTGACAACACCACGGAGCTGTGCCAGGCGAGTGCACATCAAGTCCAAGTGACATTTTGAAGACTCGCTGTTGGCGGGATGTCACAGGACAGGCCCAGGACAATTGAGAAGAGCGAAACAAACGAAACAGACAATGCAAACAAGACAGACAATACAAACGTGTCGGTACAATACAAACGAGACAGCAGGCCGTGTATGGCTACCTTCATCAGCATCGCTGGTGTAGTGGTATCATGGAAGATTCCCATTCTTTCGACCCGCGTTCGATTCCCGGGCGGTGCACGAATGTTGTTTCATAATTATCTTTAGTCCTTTTAAAGACCCCACGTTATAAACACGCACGTAGCCTGGTACATGCTCATTGTGTAGTGAAACACCCAGGAGCACATTAGAAAAGTTAAACAAACACATTGGCACTGTCTCTGTGGTATCTCTCTCTGCTTATGTGTTTCCGGATCTGTGTTTAATCCCTCTCATAAATGTAGCAATCTTTGGAAGAACGTAATCAAGCAGGTAGGGTGTTGACTGTTATGTTAGCCCACTATTTGTGTTGTATTGCATTGTATTTCTAAGTTTACGAGGCTTTGTTTTCTCTTTCATTTGTACCTGATGGTGATTGCTTGTATTGCAATCGAAACGTCGTATGCTATTATTTAATTTAATATTTTCTCTTTCTACCGTGACTTTTACCGAAAGAACCCAAGAGTGAGACGAACAATACAAAGGATACAGACAATCCTCACGAGACACGAAACAAAGGAGACAGACAATACGAACGAGTAAAAAAACAACAACCTAATGACGACCGCTTGTGTTGCGGTCGAAACGTCGTGATATTTGTATTATTTTACTCACTTCATTCACATTTTAATAATTTCATTATTGTTATTATTTTTCCTATCGGCGTGACATTATCGAAAGAACCATAGAATATGAGTCAGACAATACAAAAGAGACAAAACAATACAAACGAGACGGCAACACGTGTTTAGTTTGCACAGAAGCACCGCTGGTGTAGTGGTATCATGGAAGATTCCCATTCTTTCGACCCGGGTTCTATTCCCGGGCGGTGCAAACATTTATTTTTATTTCATAGTCGTCGGTATTCCCTTTATAGACCCCTTTCTTTCAACATGCACGTAGCCTGGTACATACGCAGTGTGTAGTAAAACACCCAAGAGCACATTAGGTAAAGTTATTCGTGTAGTTACATTGTAAACTAACAGGTGCCCACTCCACACACAATACACAGTATACAAGCAAGTACACATTTACACGCGCATGCACCCATCGCAATGTCAATATCTGGCATTCCGCACAGACTCGCGTTGCTTAGACGACGGCGCTGTGCCAGGAGAAGTGCACATCTAGTTTTAAAAACTCGCTGTTGGCGGGAAGTCACGGGACAGGCCCAGGTCTAGAACGAGCGTCATCTGGTCGAACACCATATGAGACTCGGCTCTAAGGAAAGCTGCCTCTGGTGTGGACCAATTAGTTTCAAGGACAATGCACACATTACACTGGTCAACAAAAAAACAAAAATTTCTGGCCTGGACTTTTGCAGCTGTTTTAGACTGATTTCAGGGTGCTGATTCCAAATCTGATCTCAGATTTGCTCTATCACATCTCATTTTTATGCTATCGGCATACCTCATTTTCATTGATTTTACCCGAAATTAACTCTGTCACTTATGATTGCAAGTTGTTGCGAGTCAGTGACTGCTGTAGTGTTAAAACATGGTATTGTATTTTAGGATGGTGTGTTTATAATATCATTTTATGTAGATATCTACATTTACTTAATATTTTTCTTCCGCAGTTTTTATTGAAAATGCAATATTTGATTTCTCAAAACCTGATGTGATAGACAAAAACTGATGCCAGATTTGGAATCAGCACCCCAAAATTACCTTAAAACCGTTGGAATACCTTATTCCAGAAAAGTGTGTTGACCAGTGTTATCAGAGTATTGTTTTTTGTTCGCATTTGACTGCAAGTATTGTGGTTAATGTAAACATGATTCCTTGCAAAAGGTGTCAGTTTTGTTGCCAGAAAAAAGGGGAAAAACGCTATTAGTATATTTTGGTACTGGTAAAGGAGACCTCATGATGTAGAACGTGTTGAATGTATCCATCAACACCGCTGGTGTAGTGGTTTCATGGAAGATTCCCATTCTTTCGACCCGGGTTCGATTCCCGGGCGGTGCAAACATATTTTTATTTTATAGTCGTCGGTATTCCCTTTATAGACCCTTTCTTTTCAACATGCACGTAGCCTGGTACATACGCAGTGTGTAGTAAAACACCCAAGAGCACATTAGGTAAAGTAATTCGTGTAGTTACATTGTAAACTAGCGGGTGCCCACTCCACACACAAATACAAGCAAGTACACATTTACACGCGCATGCACCCATCGCAATGTCAATATCTGGCAATCCGCACAGAATCGCGTTGCTTAGACGACGGCGCTGTGCCAGGAGAAGTGCACATCTAGTTGTAAAGACTCGCTGCAGGCGGGAAGTCACGGGACAGGGCCAGGTCCAGAACGAGCGAAACGGAGCCAACGAGACAGAGACGAACAAGTTGAACGAGACAGAACAATGCAGACGATGCAGACAATACTAAGGAGACAGACAATGCCAACAAGACTAACAATACAAAGGAATCAGACACTACAAACGAGACACACGAAACAAAGGAGACAGATAATACAAACGAGTAAAAAACAACAACCTGATGACGACCACTTGTGTTGCGATCGAAACGTCGTGATATTTTTTTTATAATTGTTACTTTATTCACATTTTTATTATTTTATTGTTATTATTTTATTTTTTACACAAAAGAGACAAAACAATACAAAGGAGACGGCAGAACATGTTTAGTTTCTACAGACGCACCGCTGGTGTAGTGGTATCATGGAAGATTCCCATTCTTTCGACCCGGGTTCGATTCCCGGGCGGTGCAAGAATGTTCTTTTATAATAATAGTTAGTCCCCACTTTAGAAACACGCACGTAGCCTGGTACAGACTCAGTGTACAGTATCATCACACCATTGAATAATATTTGAAGTTCTTGAAGTAAAACTTTACACACATTATCTTTGCACACATAGGCACGTGTACATGTGCACATAGACATATATCACCGCAACAACAACAACCACTGCCATCTGCAAATAAGCGGCGCTGATGGCATCCCGACGCTGTGCCCGGCTAGGTGCACATGCAGGCCAGCTGAAGTGTTGAAGGCTCGTTGCTGGCAGGAGGTCACGGGACAGGCTCAGAGCGAATTGCACGTCGACAACGCGACAGGGCTAAACAATACGAACGAGACAGAGACATGTACACACATAACATACACACAGTAGACACACAGCATACACACAACATACACACAGTATACACACAGTATACACACAATGTACACACAACATACACACAGTATACACACAGTATACACACAATGTACACACAACATACACACAGTATACACACAGTATACACACAATGTACACACAACATACACACAGTATACACACAGTATACACACAGTATGCACACAACGTACACACAGTATACACACAGTATACACACAATGTACACACAACATACACACAACATACACACAGAATACACACAGCATACACACAATGTACACACAATATGAAAATAATACAAACGAAACTGGGGTAAACAATTCAAACGATTCAAACAATACACTCGAGACAGACAATACAAACGAGACACAATATCAACGAGTCAAGCAAACTAAACGAGAAATAAAAACAGAGACGACACATTTCGATTTAAAGCTTTCGTGACTGCAGGGATTCATCTGTCTCCCCGACAGACCTGGTCTTCACCTGAGGACGGCTGCTTGCGTTGTGGCCGAAACGTCGTGAGAATTATTTTATTGTTTAATTTTTATTATTTTATTACTTCCCTTCTACGTGACTTTACCAAAAGAACCAAGAAGAGACGACACAGACAACACAAAGTACAGACGAGACCAAACAATACAAACGAGACAGCAGAACGTGCGTAGCTGTCCCCATCAGCACCGCTGGTGTAGTGGTATCATGGAAGATTCCCATTCTTTCGACCCGGGTTCGATTCCCGGGCGGTGCAAGGATGTTGTTTTAAAATTCTCGTTAGTCGCATCATTAGACATCCTTTGCCAGGACCAAAATATAATAAAAAAGGGTTTTCCCCTGTTTTCTGGCAACACACCTGAAACATTTTAACAACGAATCATGTGTGCATTAACCACAATACTTGTGGTCATAATGCAAACAAAAAACACACTCTGATAACTTGATGAGGACCACTTGTGTTGCGATCGAAGCGTCGTAGTATTTTTGTAATTTTTACTCACTTTATTCTCATTTTAATTATTAAATTATTGTTATCATTTTTTTCCCTATCTTACTTTATCGAAAGAACTATAGAATATGAGTCAAACAATACAAAAGAGACAAAACAATACAAACGAGACAGCAGAACGTGTGTAGCTGTCCCCATCAGCACCGCTGGTGTAGTGGTATCATGGAAGATTCCCATTCTTTCGACCCGGGTTCGATTCCCGGGCGGTGCAAACATGGTTTTATTTTTTTTATTGTTGTCGGTATTCCCTTTACCAGCCTCACTTGAAACAGTAAATCTAGCTGTGACGGTCCCACCTGATGACGGAGACTTGTGTTGCCTCCGAAACGTCGTGATTTATTATTTTATTTTGTTTCTATTAATTTAATTTTGTACCTACGTGACTTCACCGAAAAAACCTAAGATTATGAATCCTTGCAGTCACGAAAGCTTCACATCTAGAACTTCACAGACCCCTTAATACAAACATGCACGTAGCCTGGCACAAACTCATTGTACAGTACAAGCACATGCTTTGTATATTTCTATAATATGTTTGTGAAGTTACATTTTAATCACACAGTATACACTCATTATCTTGACACACATCGTATCCACGCACAAAGACATGCATTTACACGTGCATACACTGAGCAATATCAACGACAGCTCCCACTCATCACCGAGTCGCGTTGACCACACCACGGCGCTGTGCCAGGCGAGTGCACATCAAGACTCGCTGATGGCGGGAAGTCACAGGACATGCCCAGGACAATGGAGAAGAGCGAAACAAAAGAAACAGACAATACAAACGAGTCAGACAATACAAACGAGACAGAACAATTCAAACGAAAGAAACAATACAAACGAAACAAACAATACAAACGGGTGAGACAATACAAACGAGTCAGACAATACAAACGAGACAGAACAATACAAACGAGACAGAACAATACAAACGAGACAGAACAATACAAACGAGTCATACATTACACACGAGATGGAGAAAAAAACATTCAAGACAAACACCACTTACGTTGCACGCAAAATGGTTGCTTCAGTTGCACATGACATGGTTGCTTGAGTTGCACGCGACATGGTTGCTTAGGGGCCGTCCATAAATGACGTCACGCACCTGGGGGGGGGGGGGTCAGACATTTGTGACGATGTGTGACGAGGGGGGGGGGGGTTGAGAAATGTGACGTCACATCAAAATGCGCAACTTTGAATAAATATAGACAACGCGTTCTACTTAATTAAATAGACTTTTTAATAAATACGCACTACAATGACAATAGTTTAAAGCGATTTAAAGCATGTTTTATTTGGGGGGGGGGCAGAGCTTTGTGACGTCATATTTAAGGGGGGGGGCTGACTTTTTGTGACGCCCTGTGACGACGACGGGGGGGGGGGGGTCAAAAATCGTTCAAAATCGCGTGACGTCATTTATGGACGGCCCCTTAGCTTGCACGTGACATGGTTGCTTAGGTTGCATAGGTTGCACGCGACCCGGTTTCTTAACTGATTGCTCAATCGTGAAACCGGTGTGAGCACTGGGGCGTGTGTGTGTGTGTCTCTCGGGGTAGGAATGTTTCCGTGTTCATCGCTGAATCGAGCCGGGGCCGGTTCGGAGCGGAATGTCTTCTCGCCATGGACAAGCTGTCAATGTCTGGCTGAGAATTTCATCATCACCTCCGCATCGCCAGCAACAGCTGCAATGGGCAATTCACTGCTGGATGAAAACCTCTCCCCCAGCCCTCTCGCACCAACCCCACCCACCCCCCCCCCCATCATCTCTCACGATCCGGCCATGTCCGAAAGTATTTGTGCCGATGACAACATTCCTTGGAACGTCAAAGGCGGTACGCCGCGGGTCTCCGTCTCACCGGTGTCAATAAAGTTGCACGGATGTCGTGAAGACAAAGAGCTCCCGTGGAGCGGTGAACAGGCGAATTTACTCTTACGCGATCGAACCCCAAAAGCCTTTTTCGTTATGAATAATGCTGGTGGCGAAAGCCGACGTGTGCAATTTATTACGGGTGCATCTTCTTATTATGTAAATAATAAAATAAAATAAATAAAACATAATAAAATAAGATTGATTTATTATGCTTTCTTTTAAAATAAGAATTATTTTATTATGGAAATAATACAATTTAAAATAAGAATTATTTTACTATGGAAATAATAAAACAAAAACTGATGCCAGATTTGGAATCAGCACCCCAAACTTACCTTAAACCCGTTGGAATACTTCATACCAGAAAAAGTGTGTTGACCAGTGTTATCATGATGATGATGTCCTTGAATGCCATGGGAGGTTAATGAAAGGGCGGTGACTCCCAGTGACTCCGTGTTCCCATCGCGTCCAGCAGGGATCTCGAGAAACGTGGACCGCCCTCTGCCCCCCGTGGCTCACGGAGCCAGACCGCGGCTCCCCCGAGGCGAAGCACAATGGGGCGACTCGGCAGAGCCGCGCAGAGACCCAAACAGGATGTTGCTGCTGCTGCTGATAAAAGTGATGTTCTTTCTAATGTTGGTGCCGCTGATGAAAGTGATGTTCTTTCTAATGTTGCTGATGATGATGACAGTGGTGTTCTTTCTAATGCTGCTGCTGCTGATGATGCTGCTGCTGATGAAAGTGATATTTTTTCTAATGCTGATGATGATGATGCTGCTGATGAAAGTGATGTTTTTTTCTAATGCTGATGATGCTGATGCTGCTGATGAAAGTGATGTTTTTTCTAATGCTGATGATGCTGATGCTGCTGATGAAAGTGATATTTTTTCTAATGCTGATGATGATGATGCTGCTGATGAAAGTGATGTTTTTTCTAATGCTGATGATGATGATGCTGCTGATGAAAGTGATATTTTTTCTAATGCTGATGATGCTGATGCTGCTGATGAAAGTGATGTTTTTTCTAATGCTGATGATGATGATGCTGCTGATGAAAGTGATATTTTTTCTAATGCTGATGATGCTGATGCTGCTGATGAAAGTGATGTTTTTTCTAATGCTGATGATGCTGCTGATGAAAGTGATGTTTTTTCTAATGCTGATGATGCTGATGCTGCTGATGAAAGTGATGTTTTTTCTAATGCTGATGATGATGATGCTGCTGATGAAAGTGATGTTTTTTCTAATGCTGATGATGCTGATGCTGCTGATGAAAGTGATATTTTTTCTAATGCTGATGATGATGATGCTGCTGATGAAAGTGATATTTTTTCTAATGCTGATGATGATGATGCTGCTGATGAAAGTGATGTTTTTTCTAATGCTGATGATGCTGATGCTGCTGATGAAAGTGATGTTTTTTCTAATGCTGATGATGATGATGCTGCTGATGAAAGTGATGTTTTTTCTAATGCTGATGATGATGATGCTGCTGATGAAAGTGATATTTTTTCTAATGCTGATGATGATGATGCTGCTGATGAAAGTGATATTTTTTCTAATGCTGATGATGATGATGCTGCTGATGAAAGTGATGTTTTTTCTAATGCTGATGATGCTGATGCTGCTGATGAAAGTGATGTTTTTTCTAATGCTGATGATGCTGATGCTGCTGATGAAAGTGATGTTTTTTCTAATGCTGATGATGATGATGCTGCTGATGAAAGTGATGTTTTTTCTAATGCTGATGATGATGATGCTGCTGATGAAAGTGATGTTTTTTCTAATGCTGATGATGATGATGCTGCTGATGAAAGTGATGTTCTTTCTAATTGTGCTGCTGCTAATGATGCTGTTGCTGCTGCTGATGATGATGCTGCTGCTATCGATGCTGCTGCTGCTGCTGCTGCTGATGATGATGCTGCTGCTGATGATGATGCTGCTGCTGATGATGATGATGCTGATGATGATGCTGCTGCTGCTAATGAAACTGATGGTCTTTCTAATTCTGCTCCTGCTGCTGCGAATTTGCGTACAAGCGAGACAGAACAACACAAACGAGACAGACAATTCAAACGAGAAATAAAAACAGAGACGACACAGACAACACAAAGTGCAGACGAGACAAAACAATACAAACGAGACAGCAGAACGTGTGTTGCTGTCCCCATCAGCACCGCTGGTGTAGCGGTATCATGGAAGATTCCCATTCTTTCGACCCGGGTTCGATTCCCGGGCGGTGCAAGACTCTTTATTTTATGTTAACTTTTAGTCCTCTCGCTGCACCGATCCGACACCAATTAATCATTTGGCAGAACGCCTCCTTCCCACGTCTTCCGTCTGCTTCTTTCTCTTTCGTGAGTTATATGCTCCAGCATGACGCGTACCGCTCTGTACAATCCCACAACCGGGTACAGTGCTTGGTAAGGGCGACTGCTTGGTCATGATAAAGCTGGTGCGCATGAAAAACTAAATAAAACTATTTATTCTTGATTGGAAGCTTTCGTGACTGTAGGAATCCATACTCTTTGAGCTGATAGTCACGTTGCGTTGCTCGGTCAATGGCCAGGGTCAACGGCGGCGTGGTGTATTCCGCAAATATGCCCGACTGTGAGGGCGGGCACAAGCCGGCGTGAGTAGGTTAAACGTTAAGTTTTATAAGGGCACCACGGGGTGACCAGCCCCTCCCCACCCTCCCCTCCCCACCCAGCCCCTCCCCACCCTCCCCACCCAGCCCCTCCCCACCCTCCCCACCCAGCCCCTCCCCACCCTCCCCACCCAGCCCCACCCCTCCCATTTTTGGATGCACGACGGACGGACGGACACAATAATCCCCTGTGGGCTGGTGGAACCAGGAGGTCCTTACCAGTACAAGTCCTTATATATAAAGAGGAATCTACATATAGAAGGACTTGTTTCAGAGAGCTTGTTTCACTATCCCACCTGAGGACGATTGCTTGCGTGGCGATCGAACCGTCGTGATCTGTTATCGTTTTCTACAAAACTATTTTTTATTTCACCAGGTAAGTCCCACTGAGATATGCAGCTCTTTTTGCAGAAGCGACCGATTAGCCCAGCGAGGTGGCTTGTCATCGTTCGGACATTTATCGCAGTAGCCAAACTTCTCTAAACGCGGGGATGTTGATTCTAAATGCGGAGGGGTAAATAAGTATAACCCGTAAAAACAAAGTTTTTCACTATAAATCCTTTATATGCGTGGCGGCTAGAGTCCTCTCGTCCTCTGGCTTGAGATGGCTGCCACCTATGGGTCAGATGATTGCATTGCACCATTAAGCAATTGGTAATTAAATATAATATTTTTGTCCTAAAAAGTGTAAAATTTTGGAGAAAAAAATTTCACGAACATTAATTGTCACGCACAACGAGTCTGTGTGGAAAATGTCAGCTCGATTGGATCACGGGAAGTGGGTTAAAAAACGACCGAAAGATTTGCACGGTCGTAAGCAAGCAAGCGAACTTAATATAAAGGATTTAAAAATACGGAGGACCCCGAGGGGAAAAACCCACGCGACCACGGGAGGGAGAGACACGCTGCACATTCCAGCTCATAATGCTGACACAAACTGATGTTGCAGCTGTAGTGCAGCTGATGATGCTTTCACCATCAACCCGCGTTGACCAGCGTGGGTGAAGTATGGCCAAACCTAGATTTGAAGCTTTCGTGACTGCAAGGATTCATATTCTTAGGTTTTTTTCGGTAAAATCACGTAGGTAAAAAAAAAATTAATTAATAAAAGTAAAATAAAAATAAAATAAAAAAAATAAAAATCACGACGTTTCGGAGGCAACACAAGCATCCGTCTTCAGGTGGAACAGTCACAGCACGATATCTGTATTTTATTTTTATTTTACTTTAATTAATTTAAAATTTTGTACCTACGTGACTTTACCGAAAACAACTAAGAATATGGTCAAACCATTCCCAGGACTGTACGTAGCCAGTCGTGCCAATCGGAGGTTCGGCAGAAGCACCACAAACTAAGCACACAATTGAACTTGTAGCAGAAAAATTGTACTTGTAATGTTAGGAGCAATACCCCTACTGCAGTGCTATAGACGGGAAATCCCCCCCCCCCACCATCTCAGCCCTCCCCTCCCCCACTTCACCCCTCCGCCTCCACCATCAAATCGCACGCTGTTGCAAATCAAAAGAAGCACCGCTTACAAGATGTTTATGCAACAGATCAGTCGATATCTCTCACTAACGTCTGTGGAGGTGCGGGAGGTTCGTGTGGCCGAGTGGGTGGTGGTGACCTTGGGTCCCAGAGGGGATATTTTGGAATCCAGCATCTGGGGCGCCACGGTGGCTATGAGACGTTAACTACCTCGCCTGGTATACAGGAGGTTGTGGGTTCGATTCCAACGCCGAGGCCTGCCGTGTATTTGGAGTTTGCGTGTCTCTCTCTCTCTCATCACGGTGGCTAGGAGATGTTAACTACCTCGCCTGGTATACAATAGGTCGTGGGTTCGATCCCGACCCTGACGTCTGCTGTATATTTGGAGTTTGCGTGTCTCTCTCTCATCATCATCACGGTGGATAGGAGATATTAACTGCCTCGCCTGGTATACAGGAGGTCGTGGGTTCGATTCCAACGCTGACGCCTGCTGTGTTTGGAGTTTGCGTGTCTCTCTCTCTCTCATCACGGTGGCTAGGAGATGTTAACTACCTCGCCTGGTGTACAGGAGGTCGTGGGTTCGATCCCGACCTTGACGCCTGCTGTATATTTGGAGTTTGCGTGTCTCTCTCTCTCATCATCATCACGGTGGTTAGGAGATGTTAACTACCTCGCCTGATATACAGGAGGTCGTGGCTTCGATCCCGACCCTGACGACGCCTCTAAATTTGGAGTTTGCGGTGTCTTTCTCCCCATGGTCGCGTGGATTTTTCCCCTCCAGAGTTCAAATCCCGGTTGGGACCATCACCCATCGGTGGTCGATACACCAAGTACAATGTTGAGAGAAGCCACACACATATACAGGCGTCGTCAGGCTCGGGATAGAACCCACGGCCTCCTGTATAGCAGGCGAGCTGGTTAACATCTTGCCACAGTGGTGCCTTGGCGAATCGATATGATCGCGGGTCAATGCTTAGAATTCCAGGTGAGCGTTTAGAACATCGGGTGTGGTTTTCGATTTTTAGCTTTCGTGACTGCAGGGATTCATATTCTTGGTTCTTTCGATAAAGTCACGTAGAAGTGAAATAATAAAATAATAAACATTTAAATAAAACAATTAAAAAAATATTTGATTATTTCCCTTCTACGTGACTTTACCGAAAGAACCAAGAATATGAATCAGGTGTATAGTTTAGGATCCCAGGTTAGTGTTTAGAATTGCAGGTGAGTTTATATGATCACGGGTGCATGTCTAGAATCGTAGGTGAGTGTTTTGGCTCACAGGTGAGCGCTTTGGCTCACAGGTGAGCGTTTTGGCTCACAGGCGAGCATTTTGTCTCACAGGTGAGCGTTTCGTCTCACAGGTGAGCGTTTTGGCACACAGGCGAGCCTTTTGTCTCACAGGTGAGCGTTTTGGCACACAGGTGAGCGTTTTGGCTCACAGGTGAGCGTTTTGGCACACAGGCGAGCCTTTTGTCTCACAGGTGAGCGTTTTGGCTCACAGGTGAGCGTTTTGGCTCACAGGTGAGCGTTTTGGCTCACAGGTGAGCGCTTTGGCACACAGGCGAGCCTTTTGTCTCACAGGTGAGCGTTTTGGCACACAGGTGAGCGTTTTGGCTCACAGGTGAGCGTTTTGTCTCACAGGTGAGCGTTTTGGCACACAGGCGAGCCTTTTGTCTCACAGGTGAGCGTTTTGGCACACAGGTGAGCGTTTTGGCTCACAGGTGAGCGTTTTGGCTCACAGGTGAGCGTTTTGGCTCACAGGTGAGCGCTTTGGCTCACAGGTGAGCGCTTTGGCTCACAGGTGAGCGCTTTGGCTCACAGGTGAGCGCTTTGGCTCACAGGTGAGCGCTTTGGCTCACAGGTGAGCGTTTTGGCTCACAGGTGAGCGCTTTGGCTCACAGGTGAGCGCTTTGGCTCACAGGTGAGTGCTGCGTACACTGAGGTCACAACAGGTAAGTGACTTGTAGGTGATTGCGCCAGAGGCAGCTATGCGAAGAATTTCTTCGAATAGTTGCAGCTCACGGTCAACGTCAACCCCCCCCCACCGCCACCGCCACCGTCATCGCCTGCCGCCTTTCAAATGAAGAACATGTAGCCCAATGCCCCCGTGTCCTCATGCCCCCGCGTCCGCCGTGTTCTAATATTCATGCCTCCATACCCCGATGCCCCAGTGCCCCCCGTGCCTCAGTGTTTACGTGGCCCCGTGGCCAAATATTTATGTACCCCATGCCCCGGTATGCCCATGCCCCATGTCTCAATATGCCCATGTCCCATGTCCTAGTATGCCCATGTCCCCATGTCCCAGTATGCCCATGTCCCCATGTCCCAGTATGCCCATGTCCCCATGTCCCAGTATGCCCATGTCCCAGTATGCCCATGCCCCCATGTCCCAGTATGCCCATGTCCCCATGTCCCAGTATACCCATGCCCCCATGTCCCAGTATGCCCATGCCCCATGTCCCAGTATGCCCATGTCCCATGTCCCAGTATGCCCATGCCCCCATGTCCCAGTATGCCCATGCCCCCATGTCCCAGTATGCCCATGTCCCCATGTCCCAGTATACCCATGCCCCCATGTCCCAGTATGCCCATACCCCATGTCCCAGTATGCCCATGTCCCATGTCCCAGTATGCCCATGCCCCCATGTCCCAGTATGCCCATGCCCCCATGTCCCAGTATGCCCATGCCCCATGTCCCAGTATACCCATGCCCCCATGTCCCAGTATGCCCATACCCCATGTCCCAGTATGCCCATGTCCCATGTCCCAGTATGCCCATGCCCCCATGTCCCAGTATGCCCATGCCCCCATGTCCCAGTATGCCCATGCCCCATGTCCCAGTATGCCCATGTCCCATGTCCCAGTATGCCCATGTCCCCATGTCCCAGTATGCCCATGTCCCATGTCCCAGTATGCCCATGTTCCAGTATACCCATGCCCCATGTCCCAGTATGCCCATGTCCCATGTCCCAGTATGCCCATGTCCCATGTCCCAGTATGCCCATGTCCCAGTATGCCCATGCCCCATGTCCCAGTATGCCCATGTCCCATGTCCCAGTATGCCCATGTCCCATGTCCCAGTATGCCCATGTCCCATGTCCCAGTATGCCCACCGAAAGAACCAAAGAGTATGGATGCATGCAGTCACGAAAGCTTCAAATCAAGATTATACCAGCCACTCGGCCAGTAAACATCGCCACCGGGGATTCTAAATAATGTATTCTTGACACTGCGTTTATGACCGCTTCTGGAAAATTATATTTCAATGCGTCAGCATTAATTTTATAACTATCTCCATTTCGCCTTCGCTGGACAAATAACAAAACAACATGCCAGCAACAAAATCATCTTCTTGGTTCTTGCGGTAAAGTCATGTAGAAGGGAAGTAATATAATAATAATGTGGCCTGTTGCCTGCTTACGTGACTTTACCGAAAGAACCAAGAAGATGAATCCTTGCAGTCACGAAAGCTTTAAATCGAAAAGCAACAACATAGTCATTCATTTCACTTCTTATTTGCGACTTTCCCTAACGTCACGTACATTGCTTCGTTCGTTACGTACATAGCCCAATTGCCGTGAAATCTTGAATGCGACTACGAAATAAATGACTACAAATACTATTGCAATATTAAAGTGCAAAACTTCCACTTATGTACACGGCAGCCTGCTTCTTGATCGCACTCAGTGTACTGGCAGTCTATACCAGAGGTGGGACAAAGTCATTGTTATGCAAGTCCAAGTCGAGTCGCAAGTCATCAAATTCATGACTCGAGTCTGACTCGAGTCCAAGTCACATGACTCGAGTCCACACCTCTGGTCTATACTGTCCACTGTTGCCTGATTATTAAGTAAGGTGAGTGTACTGGCAGTCTATACTGTCCACTGTTGCCTGATTATTAAGTAAGGTGAGTGTACTGGCAGTCTATACTGTCCACTGTTGCCTGATTATTAAGTAAGGTGAGTGTACTGGCAGTCTATACTGTCCACTGTTGCCTGATTATTAAATAAGGTGAGTGTACTGGCAGTCTATACTGTCCACTGTTGCCTGTTTATTAAATAAGGTGAGTGTACTGGCAGTATATACTGTCCACTGTTGCCTGATTATTAAGTAAGGTGAGTGTACTGGCAGTCTATACTGTCTACTGTTGCCTGATTATTAAGTAAGGTGAGTGTACTGGCAGTCTATACTGTCCACTGTTGCCTGATTATTAAATAAGGTGAGTGTACTGGCAGTCTATACTGTCCACTGTTGCCTGATTATTAAGTAAGGTGAGTGTACTGGCAGTCTATACTGTCTACTGTTGCCTGATTATTAAGTAAGGTGAGTGTACTGGCAGTCTATACTGTCTACTGTTGCCTGTTTATTAAATAAGGTGAGTGTACTGGCAGTCTATACTGTCCACTGTTGCCTGATTATTAAGTAAGGTGAGTGTACTGGCAGTCTATACTGTCTACTGTTGCTTGATTATTAAGTAAGGTGAGTGTACTGGCAGTCTATACTGTCCACTGTTGCCTGATTATTAAGTAAGGTGAGTGTACTGGCAGTCTATACTGTCTACTGTTGCCTGATTATTAAGTAAGGTGAGTGTACTGGCAGTCTATACTGTCTACTGTTGCCTGTTTATTAAGTAAGGTGAGTGTACTGGCAGTCTATACTGTCTACTGTTGCCTGATTATTAAGTAAGGTGAGTGTACTGGCAGTCTATACTGTCTACTGTTGCCTGTTTATTAAGTAAGGTGAGTGTACTGGCAGTCTATACTGTCTACTGTTGCCTGATTATTAAGTAAGGTGAGTGTACTGGCAGTCTATACTGTCTACTGTTGCTTGATTATTAAATAAGGTGAGTGTACTGGCAGTCTATACTGTCCACTGTTGCCTGATTATTAAGTAAGGTGAGTGTACTGGCAGTCTATACTGTCTACTGTTGCCTGATTATTAAGTAAGGTGAGTGTACTGGCAGTCTATACTGTCTACTGTTGCCTGATTATTAAGTAAGGTGAGTGTACTGGCAGTCTATACTGTCTACTGTTGCCTGTTTATTAAGTAAGGTGAGTGTACTGGCAGTCTATACTGTCTACTGTTGCCTGATTATTAAGTAAGGTGAGTGTACTGGCAGTCTATACTGTCCACTGTTGCCTGATTATTAAGTAAGGTGAGTGTACTGGCAGTCTATACTGTCTACTGTTGCCTGTTTATTAAGTAAGGTGAGTGTACTGGCAGTCTATACTGTCTACTGTTGCCTGATTATTAAGTAAGGTGAGTGTACTGGCAGTCTATACTGTCTACTGTTGCCTGATTATTAAGTAAGGTGAGTGTACTGGCAGTCTATACTGTCCACTGTTGCCTGATTATTAAGTAAGGTGAGTGTACTGGCAGTCTATACTGTCTACTGTTGCTTGATTATTAAGTAAGGTGAGTGTACTGGCAGTCTATACTGTCTACTGTTGCCTGATTATTAAGTAAGGTGAGTGTACTGGCAGTCTATACTGTCCACTGTTGCCTGATTATTAAGTAAGGTGAGTGTACTGGCAGTCTATACTGTCCACGGTTGCCTGATTATTAAGTAATGTGAGTGTACTGGCAGTCTATACTGTCTACTGTTGCCTGCTTATTCATTAAAGTCAGTGCCCTGGCAGTCTATTATCTACACTGTATATGTTGTTAGTAGGCTGCGTGAGTGTGCGCCAGTCTATAACATCTACTCTTGCCTGCTCATATTGTTGGTTCTTTCGGTAAAGTCACGTAGAAGGGAAATAATAAAATAATAAATTAATAAAACATAATACGCAGAAATAGAGCTGTCGGAAAGACAGCATCCTAATGGACACTGCTGTGAACACTGCTGTGTTCATTAGGATGCTGTCAGTCCGACAGCTCTCCACCTGAGGACGGCTGCTTGCGTTGTGGCCGAAACGTCGTGAGAACTTTATTATGTTTTATTTTTATTATTTTATTATTTCCCTTCTACGTGACTTTACCGAAAGAACCAAGAATATGAATCCCTGCAGTCACGAAAGCTTTAAAATCGAAAAATATTGCCTGCTTCTTGACCTCGGTCAGTGTACTGACAGTCTTTCATGAAGACTGTAGCCTGCTTTTTAAACTGGTGACCGTATTGCCGGCTTATTATGTCGACTGTAGCAATGCTTGTGTAAATTTCGATTTAAAGCTTTCGTGACTGCATGGATTCATCTTCTTGGTTCTTTCGGTAAAGTCACGTAGAAGGGAAATAATAAAATAAAAAATTTTAACATAATAAAATTCTCACGACGTTTCGGCCACAACGCAAGCAGACGTCCTCAGGTGAAGAACAGGGCTGTCGGAAAGACAGCGTCCGAATGAACACCACCAAGCTTGGCAGCGTATATTTAAGCAGGAAGTGTTACTACCTAGGCCACATTGCCCGAAACGACCACAAATACCAGCTATTAAAGCAAATCCTGGAAGGAAAAATCGAAGAGAAAAAACGACATGGCTCAGTAACATCAAAACATGGCTACAATTAACAACAGCAGCACAAACTCTACACGCCGTGCTAGACCGGGACCAATGTCATCGTGAAGTCGCACACGCAGTTAGGCAGCACTAAAGAAGAAGAAGAGGAGGAAGGGCGCCTTGACAAAGGAATTTACATTTCAACAGAGTAATTTAGCATATTTATGGCAAATGCAGATATGGCATTGGTCACTACTTGTGGAATGTGTAGGTGGTGGGGAGGTCTCAAAGTCATATTGTGCGTGGGGTGAGTGTGCGTGGGGTGAGTGTGCGTGGGGTGAGTGTGCGTGGGCTGAGTGTGCGTGGGCTGAGTGTGCGTGGGCTGAGTGTGCGTGGGGTGAGTGTGCGTGGGGTGAGTGTGCGTGGGGTGAGTGTGCGTGGGCTGAGTGTGCGTGGGCTGAGTGTGCGTGGGGTGAGTGTGCGTGGGGTGAGTGTGCGTGGGCTGAGTGTGCGTGGGCTGAGTGTGCGTGGACTGAGTGTGCGTGGACTGAGTGTGCGTGGGCTGAGTGTGCGCGGGGTGAGTGTGCGCGGGGTGAGTGTGCGCGGGCTGAGTGTGCGTGGGGTGAGTGTGCGTGGGCTGAGTGTGCGTGGGGTGAGTGTGCGTGGGGTGAGTGTGCGTGGGGTGAGTGTGCGTGGGCTGAGTGTGCGTGGGGTGAGTGTGCGTGGGGTGAGTGTGCGTGGGGTGAGTGTGCGTGGGCTGAGTGTGCGTGGGGTGAGTGTGCGTGGGGTGAGTGTGCGTGGGCTGAGTGTGCGTGGGCTGAGTGTGCGTGGGGTGAGTGTGCGTGGGCTGAGTGTGCGTGGGGTGAGTGTGCGTGAGCTGAGTGTGCGCGGGGTGAGTGTGCGCGGGGTGAGTGTGCGCGGGGCTGAGTGTGCGTGGGCTGAGTGTGCGTGGGCTGAGTGTGCGTGGGCTGAGTGTGCGTGGGCTGAGTGTGCGTGGGCTGAGTGTGCGTGGGCTGAGTGTGCGGGGGTGGGTGTGCGTGGGGTGGGTGTGCGTGGGGTGAGTGTGCGTGGGGTGAGTGTGCGTGGGCTGAATGTGCGTGGGCTGAGTGTGCGTGGGCTGAGTGTGCGTGGGCTGAGTGTGCGTGGGGTGAGTGTGCGTGGGCTGAGTGTGCGTGGGGTGAGTGTGCGTGGGCTGAGTGTGCGTGGGCTGAGTGTGCGCGGGCTGAGTGTGCGCGGGGTGAGTGTGCGCGGGCTGAGTGTGCGCGGGCTGAGTGTGCGTGGGGTGAGTGTGCGTGGGGTGAGTGTGCGTGGGCTGAGTGTGCTTGGGGTGAGTGTGCGTGGGGTGAGTGTGCGTGGGGTGAGTGTGCGTGGGGTCCGTGTGCGTGGGGTCCGTGTGCGTGGGCTGAGTGTGCGCGGGGTGAGTGTGCGCGGGGTGAGTGTGCGCGGGGTGAGTGTGCGCGGGCTGAGTGTGCGCGGGCTGAGTGTGCGCGGGCTGAGTGTGCGCGGGCTGAGTGTGCGCGGGGTGAGTGTGCGTGCGGTGAGTGTGCGCGGGCTGAGTGTGCGCGGGCTGAGTGTGCGCGGGGTGAGTGTGCGCGGGGTGAGTGTGCGCGGGGTGAGTGTGCGCGGGCTGAGTGTGCGCGGGCTGAGTGTGCGCGGGCTGAGTGTGCGCGGGGTGAGTGTGCGCGGGGTGAGTGTGCGCGGGCTGAGTGTGCGCGGGCTGAGTGTGCGCGGGCTGAGTGTGCGCGGGCTGAGTGTGCGTGGGGTCCGTGTGCGCGGGGTGAGTGTGCGCGGGGTGAGTGTGCGCGGGGTGAGTGTGCGCGGGGTGAGTGTGCGCGGGGTGAGTGTGCGCGGGGTGAGTGTGCGCGGGCTGAGTGTGCGCGGGGTGAGTGTGCGCGGACTGAGTGTGCGTGGGGTCCGTGTGCGTGGGGTGAGTGTGCGAGGGGTGAGTGTGCGCGGGCTGAGTGTGCGTGGGGTGAGTGTGCGCGGGGTGAGTGTGCGCGGGCTGAGTGTGCGCGGGGTGAGTGTGCGCGGGGTGAGTGTGCGTGGACTGAGTGTGCGTGGACTGAGTGTGCGTGGGGTCCGTGTGCGCGGGGTGAGTGTGCGCGGGGTGAGTGTGCGCGGGGTGAGTGTGCGCGGGGCTGAGTGTGCGTGGGGTGAGTGTGCGTGGGCTGAGTGTGCGTGGGCTGAGTGTGCGTGGACTGAGTGTGCGTGGGGTGAGTGTGCGCGGGGTGAGTGTGCACGGGCTGAGTGTGCGCGGGCTGAGTGTGCGTGGGCTGAGTGTGCGTGGGCTGAGTGTGCGTGGGCTGAGTGTGCGTGGGGACGTGTGCGTGGGGTGAGTGTGCGCGGGGTGAGTGTGCGTGGGCTGAGTGTGCGTGGGCTGAGTGTGCGTGGGCTGAGTGTGCGTGGGCTGAGTGTGCGTGGGGTCCGTGTGCGTGGGCTGAGTGTGCGTGGGGTGAGTGTGCGCGGGGTGAGTGTGCGCGGGGTGAGTGTGCGTGGACTGAGTGTGCGTGGGGTGAGTGTGCGTGGGCTGAGTGTGCGTGGGGTGAGTGTGCATGGGGTCCGTGTGCGTGGGCTGAGTGTGCGCGGGGTGAGTGTGCGCGGGGTGAGTGTGCGTGGACTAAGTGTGCGTGGGGTGAGTGTGCGTGGGGTGAGTGTGCGTGGGGTCCGTGTGCGTGGGGTCCGTGTGCGTGGGCTGAGTGTGCGTGGGCTGAGTGTGCGTGGGCTGAGTGTGCGTGGGCTGAGTTTGCGTGGGGTGAGTGTGCGTGGGCTGAGTGTGCGTGGGCTGAGTGTGCGTGGGGTGAGTGTGCGTGGGGTGAGTGTGCGCGGGGTGAGTGTGCGCGGGGTGAGTGTGCGCGGGGTGAGTGTGCGCGGGCTGAGTGTGCGAGGGGTGAGTGTGCGCGGACTGAGTGTGCGTGGGGTCCGTGTACGTGGGGTGAGTGTGCGCGGGGTGAGTGTGCGCGGGCTGAGTGTGCGTGGGGTGAGTGTGCGCGGGGTGAGTGTGCGCGGGCTGAGTGTGCGCGGGGTGAGTGTGCGCGGGGTGAGTGTGCGTGGACTGAGTGTGCGTGGACTGAGTGTGCGTGGGGTCCGTGTGCGCGGGGTGAGTGTGCGCGGGGTGAGTGTGCGCGGGGCTGAGTGTGCGTGGGGTGAGTGTGCGTGGGCTGAGTGTGCGTGGGCTGAGTGTGCGTGGACTGAGTGTGCGTGGGGTGAGTGTGCGCGGGGTGAGTGTGCGCGGGCTGAGTGTGCGTGGGGTGAGTGTGCGCGGGGTGAGTGTGCGCGGGGTGAGTGTGCGCGGGGTGAGTGTGCGCGGGCTGAGTGTGCGCGGGGTGAGTGTGCGCGGACTGAGTGTGCGTGGGGTCCGTGTGCGTGGGGTGTGTGTGCGCGGGGTGAGTGTGCGCGGGCTGAGTGTGCGTGGGGTGAGTGTGCGCGGGGTGAGTGTGCGTGGGCTGAGTGTGCGCGGGGTGAGTGTGCGCGGGGTGAGTGTGCGTGGACTGAGTGTGCGTGGACTGAGTGTGCGTGGGGTCCGTGTGCGCGGGGTGAGTGTGCGCGGGGTGAGTGTGCGCGGGGTGAGTGTGCGCGGGGCTGAGTGTGCGTGGGGTGAGTGTGCGTGGGCTGAGTGTGCGTGGGCTGAGTGTGCGTGGACTGAGTGTGCGTGGGGTGAGTGTGCGCGGGGTGAGTGTGCGCGGGCTGAGTGTGCGCGGGCTGAGTGTGCGTGGGCTGAGTGTGCGTGGGCTGAGTGTGCGTGGGCTGAGTGTGCGTGGGGACGTGTGCGTGGGGTGAGTGTGCGCGGGGTGAGTGTGCGTGGGCTGAGTGTGCGTGGGCTGAGTGTGCGTGGGCTGAGTGTGCGTGGGCTGAGTGTGCGTGGGGTCCGTGTGCGTGGGCTGAGTGTGCGTGGGGTGAGTGTGCGCGGGGTGAGTGTGCGCGGGGTGATTGTGCGTGGACTGAGTGTGCGTGGGGTGAGTGTGCGTGGGCTGAGTGTGCGTGGGGTGAGTGTGCGTGGGGTCCGTGTGCGTGGGCTGAGTGTGCGCGGGGTGAGTGTGCGCGGGGTGAGTGTGCGTGGACTGAGTGTGCGTGGGGTGAGTGTGCGTGGGGTGAGTGTGCGTGGGGTCCGTGTGCGTGGGGTCCGTGTGCGTGGGCTGAGTGTGCGTGGGCTGAGTGTGCGTGGGCTGAGTGTGCGTGGGCTGAGTTTGCGTGGGGTGAGTGTGCGTGGGCTGAGTGTGCGTGGGCTGAGTGTGCGTGGGCTGAGTGTGCATGGGGTCCGTGTGCGTGGGCTGAGTGTGCGTGAGCTGAGTGTTTGCGTGGGGGGTTAGGGGCGGGTAAAGAACCGGTTCAACGCACCCGACTGTTAGCCGAGGCCGGACACCCAACCTGGGTGAACGAGGTTCATCGTCACTGTGGGCTGACCGCTTCGCCAGCTCTCCACGCCCCCACGCGTCACGCTGGATATGCCGTTCGTCCAGATGATAATTTTAGCCACAATTCTGAGAAGCTGCATTGTGTTCTTTCTCGGCGCTGAAACATGCGGGGAACATTCCTCAACACGGGTCGAACCCAATGGACCTGAGAGGGCTTTGGACTAACCCAATGACTCGCTGCTTGCGTTGTGGCCGAAACGTCGTGAGAATTATTTTATTATGTTTTATTTTTATTATTTTATTACTTCCCTTCTACGTGACTTTACCGAAAGAACCAAGAAGACGTTTTTTTTTATTTTACCAGATAAGGTCCACGCAGCTCTATAGCTCTTTTTTTCAGAAGCGACCTGGCCACAAATGATAGCTCAACTAAGTGACTTGTCATCGTCATCAGGTGGAAATGTATAGCAGCAGCCAAATCCACGCGACCACGGGGAGAGAGACACGCAAACTCCAAATATACAGCAGCAGGCGTCAGGGTCGGGATCGGGATCGAACCAATGACCTCCTGTATACCAGGCGAGGTAGTTAATATATCATAGCCACCGTGATGATGATGAGAGATAGAGACACGCAAACTCCAAATATACAGCAGGCGTCAAGGTCGGGATCGGACCCATGACCTCCGGTATACCAGGCGAGGTAGTTAACATCTCCTAGCCACCGTGGCGCCCAGCTGGATGGTTGTTTCCGTTTAACTGGTTGTCGCCCGGATATTTTACACGGGAGATCCGTGGTGCCTGCGATGAGCGCAGCAGCAGCAGCAACAACAACAACGCGGATATAAAGACATCAACATCGCAGAGGAGCGGTATAGCAAGGAGGGCACCTCCAGCAGAATTTGCACGACTACCACACGAGGTGTGAACGAAACAGACGCGAGTTGAAAACAGCGCCGGTGGAGGATGTAAAAGTTAGGTGGAGGTGCAAGCACGTTGCGTTTCGCGTCGGACTGGCTGCCCGCTAGAGCGTGAAGAGAAATGGGCCCCCCTCGCCTTGTAAGATCACAAGCGTCGATTCAAGCGAACGGACACTGCTGCTACTGATGATGATGAGACACTGTATGTCGAAACCGGCCCAGAGTTTTGCTTGTCTTGAATCGATGCTGCTGAAGTCATACACTCCCCGAAGGAGGCCGTGACTGCGGCTCAAGGGATGTGTAAAATACATGTACGATTTCGATTTAAAGCTTTCGTGACTGCAGTGATGAATCTTCTTGGTTCTTTCGGTAAAGTCACGTAGAAGGGAAGTAATAAAATAATAAAAATAAAACATAATAAAATTATTCTCACGAGGACGGCTGCTTGCGTTGTGGCCAAAACGTCGTGAGAATAATTTTATTATGTTTTCTTTTTATTATTTTATTACTTCCCTTCTGCGTGACTTTACCGAAAGAACCAAGAAGATACATGTACGATGTTTTTACGCGGAGGGACCGATACGTGAAGGAGGCATTGGCTGTTAATTAATAACACTGGTCAACACACTTTTTCTGGCATAAGGTATTCCAAAGGTTTTAGTGTAATTTTGGGTTGCCGATTCCAAATCTGGCATCAGTTTTTGTCTATCACATCAGGTTTTTGAGATATAAAATATTGCATTTTCAATAAAAACTTGCGGAAGAAACATATTAAGTAAATGTGGATATCTACATAAAATTATATTATAAACACACTATCCTAAAAATACAGCACTATATTTTAACACTAAAGCAGTCACTGACTCGCAACAACTTGCAATCATAAGTGACAGAGTTAATTTCGGGTAAAATCAATGAAAATGGGGTATGCCGATAGCATAAAAATGAGATGTGACAGAGCAAATCTGAGATCAGATTTGGAATCAGCACCCTAAATGTAGTCTAAAACAGCTGCAAAAGTCCAGGCCAGAATTTTTTTTGTTTGTTGACCAGTGTAAGTGGAACACTCGTGGTCTGACCTCGTTGACTCTGTCGCGTGCGAAGAAGACGAATACAAACACACAAAACGACGCATTCATAGCGAGACACAAAGACCAAGACCCCCCGTATAGCCTTCATCAGACTGTTGGGGCAAGTGCCGTTATCGAGCACATATGAAGCGTCGACACGACACACGAGGGGGTGGGTGGCCAACACCACGCCCGGCCGCCTTTGTCTCCCCAGTGGCGATGATTTTTGACACACCGCACCAGGTACTCATTTCAGGCTGAGTCGACCTAGCGGGGAGGCCCAGGGCCGATTCAAATAATCGTCACTGGTGTTGGCCGTGAGCGGGAATCGAACCCGTATCGCCAGATTTGTAGCGCAGCGCGCTAACCGCTGCTCTACCACTCAAGATACACACGCACGCACACACACACTACAACAACAACCGCCATTCGCCAATGAGAGGCGGTGACGTCACCACGACGCTTGTGCCAGGCTATGTGCACCTTGAGACCACGTGAAGTGTCGAACGCCCGCTGGCAGGAGGTCACGGGGCAGACCCAGGTGCCACGGGTCGACTGACTGAGATCACTGGCTGATGCACCACCTGTGCCCCCAACTGTGCCAACTTTACGTGCTTTAGCCACCCGGCGCTCCGCTCGTTGTTGTGAGCGTCACTCCTCCGCCTTCCGTTGTTGTTGGAGGGCGACTGCCTCCAACTGCGTCCTTCACGAGCCTCCTCCACAGAGGCCGATCTTGACACCGCTGGTACCAGTCATCGGCAAGTCCACTTAGCTCCACATCCTCCTGTACCACGTCACTCCATCTCTTTTTTAGCCCGTGCCGCGCCCGTTTAGCCCCCTCTATCCGGCCGAACAAAAGCTGTTTAGGCATGCGGTGACTGGGCATGCGGGCTACATGACCCAGCCAATGCAGCCTTGCTTGCCGGAGGAGTTCACCGATGGGACTTTGCCCAGATCTTTCTGGGATTTGTGAGCTCCTTACACAATCCAGCCTGCTTAAACCCAGGATGGATCTTAGGCAGGCCAGCCTAAATGTTTCCAATCTGCGAAGATGCTCCATTAGGGGGGTCCACGTTTCGCAAGCGTAGAGAAGGGATGGAATGACCATGGCCGAGAAGACTTGAGGCTTCGTGCGGAGCGACAGACCAGGTAGCTTCCACACAGCGTTACGCAACCGATGAAAAGATATTGCCGCTCGACTGATTCGGAGTGAGACCTCTGCTGTCAAACCGGAGCCAGTCATGAGCACACTGCCCAGGTATGGGAAACTCTCCACTCTCTCCACAACTTCCCCATCACCGATTGGGAGTTGTGTTGGTGGGTTGCCCGATGGTACAAAATACCCAGGCAGGTGCTTAGTTTTGGTGGGGCTGATGGTAAGGCCCCACCTCTTAGTGGCACGCTCCAGGTTCAGCAGCAGCGCCTCCAACTCCTCCTCTGAGTGAGAGGCAATTACCAGATCATCGGCATACGTAACATGGTTGACCAATAGGGAGCCATCCCTTGACCGCACCCGGGCATCGATCAGCCTCCCATTATATCTGTACCAGATGGAAATTCCTCTGGTACAGCCATCAAAGGCTTCACGCACTACGTGGTCGAAAAATATGTTAAATAATGTGGGAGCCAGAGGACATCCCTGTCGCACCCCAAGGTGAACAGGGAATGACTCCGACTCCCGGCCACGTAGATTTACCCGGGCCCGCTCACCATCATGAAGGTCCTTAATGATCATTAGCAGAGGGTCATGGACTCCGAAAGCACGAAGAACAACCCAGAGCCCAGGCCTACTGATGGTATCATAGGCCTTGACCAGGTCAATAAAGCAGAGATGTAGGTCTTGTTGGAATTCCCTACATCACTGCTGTAGCAGACGGACATAAAATATGGCATCTTTGCAGGACCGCCCTTTCCTGAAACCGCATTGGGGCTCCGCAAGCCTCTCCTCAGCGTGCCTAGCAAGGCGATGTTGAATAATCCTTGCCCAGGACCTTTCCCGGCACACTGAGGAGTGAGATGCCCCTGTAGTTGTTACAGTCTGTGCGGTCTCCCTTCTTAAAGAGGGGGACCACCAGGGCATCCTTCCAATCCTGCGGAACCCGTCCAGTGGTCCAGACTGTTGTTATGATGTCATGTAGGGCAGTCTGTGCACAAACGCCACCCTCCCTCAGCATTTCGCTTGGGAGATCATCTCTGCCCGGTGCCTTTCCTGGTCTCAGACTCTGGGTCGCCTTCAGTACTTCCTCAACAGATGGCACCTCAGACAGCCACTCACAGGGGGTGACTTCCTCCTCCAATATTCGAGGCACCGCAGCCTCAGCAGGGTCATCCCCACTTTGTCCCACGATGTTTTCCAGGCCGAGGGATTCCCCCTCCCCCAGGACCTCACAGGAATGCTCAGCAAACCTGTTCCTGGGGGTCGGAGATTGGATCACCGTTCTTTCCCCTAATGATGATAATAGGTGTGGCACAGCAGGTTACTTTTTTGATGGAGTTAAATAGGGATTTGTGATTGCGGGCATTGAGGCAGACTCCATCTCCTCAGCAACCCGCGACCACCACCCATCCTTACAGCGACTCACGGCTCTCCGAACCTCCGAGCGAAGGCTGCGGTAAGCCTCCTCATTCTCTGACGTGGGATGCTGTAATCGATGAGTGTGGGCATGTCACTTTTTCTCAACCATCCTGAACACCTCCTCTGTCAGCCAGGGTCTCTGGGGAGGTCTGGACCACGTACCCAAAGCAGCCATTGCAGCTGCATGAGTCACAGTCCTAAACCTGGCCCATCTACCCTCGACATCAGGAGGAGTGGGGGACGATGCCAACCCCAGCCGCAAGCGATGATGAAATTCTCGCTTGAAACTTCCATCAGCTAGCTGAGACCAGGCAACCTTTGGTTGGAATGGGGTCGTGGGTGTACACCCACCACCGGAGTGGAAAAATGGCATCTTACAGATGACAAGTTGATGGTCAGAGGAAAGATCAGCTCCACAGTAGGTCCTGGTGTCAAGGACATGGGCTCGCATCCGCTGGTCCGTCACTATGTAGTCCAGCAGATGTGCTTGATTAGACCCGGCATGCATCCATGATGGTGTGTGGATGCGCCGACGCCGGACCAGCGTGTTGCTAATTACAAGCCCATGGGCTGCACAAAAATCTAGCAGCCTCCTACCGTTGTTCATGAGCTGATCTGGCCCATGGCTTCCAATCACTCCAGACTAGGTGCCAGCATCATGACCAACTCGGGCATTGAAGTCACCCCAACAAGATGACTCTATCCCGAGGGGCCACTTTAGCCAGCACCTGTGACAGGAGGTCATAGAAGGCATCTGACTAATCGGTCTTGCCTGCATCCCTCCACGGATGTTCGTCTTCGGTGGGGGCATAAGTAACCACGACCACCACTCCTCGCCTCCGGTTTATGGGAAGGCGAGTCCACGTCTAAAGAAAAAAAACACTTACTAACAAAGATCCCCCGTATAGCCTTAACAGACTGTAGGGGCAAGTGCTGTTAGCGAGCACCTATGAAGGCCAGCACAGCACACGATTGGGTGCGTGGCCAACACCACGCCCGGCCGCCTTTGTCTCCCCAGTGGCAATGTTTACACATCGCACCAGGTACTCATTTGAGGCTGAGTCGACCTAGGGGAGGCCCAGGACCGGTTTAGATAATCGTCACTGGGTGTTGGCCGTGAGCGGGAATCGAACCCGGGTCGCCAGGTTCGTAGCGCAGCGTAGCGCTAACCGCTACACCACCGCTCCCCACTACTTACTAGCAAAGACAAAGATCCCCCGTATAGCCTTAACAGACTGTAGGGGCAAGTGCTGTTAGCGAGCACCTATGAAGGCCGGAACGGTACACGAGGGGGTGGGTGGCCAGCACCACGCCCGGCCGCCTTTGTCTCCACACACTGACACACACACGCTAACACACACTAACACACACACACGCACGCGAGTTCAAAAGCACGCACACTCACTATGACACACGCAGCAGCAAACAGCAGCAGCAGCCTCCCCGCCCCTCCTCCACACCCCTCCCCCGATGAACTCGGAGGAATCTCTTCGGCACGCGCTGAGATGTTTGTCGTCGCCAATGGGTGAACGACGGGGGCGAGGGGGACTGGGTGAGACGGGGCACTGGGTCCCCGGGGTCACTGAGCCACTCTGCCGGCACCCCGAGACTCCTCGAGTGCGGAATGCTTCACCGTTGAAGACGTCTCGCACGCCCACTCAATGGGGGGTGTCGGTGGTGGTCGTGGCGGGGGGGGGGTCCCGCTGATCTACGATTATCGATAATGAGTGGGGGAGGGGGGGTGGGGGAGTGCGAGGTTATCTGAACCGGTGCTGGGCTCTCCCCCTCTAGGTCGACTCAGCCTCAAACGACTACTCTGGTGCGGTGCGGTGTGCCGGCCTTCATTGGCGCTACTCGCTACCAACAGCACTTGCCCCAACAGTCTGTTGAGGCTATACGGTTGGGGGTGGGGTCTTTGTCTTTGTATAATTATGTATGGATATTCCATCCCCCTACCCACCCCCCGCCTGCCCCTCGATCGCGACGTAGCGGCCTCTAGCGGCTGCCGGGTCACGTAACTCTATGACGTTGCAAAGCCACGATCGTTCGAGGAATTATTGCCGAACCGGTCTGGCAGTTTCGCCCCGCGGTCGACTCAGCCTTAAAACGAGTAAGGGGCGCCTCCCGCGAGGCCCCCTTTTCATCGCGCACATCCGCGGCCTTTGTGTCTGGGGAGACAAAGGCGGCCGGGCCGTGGCTCCTGGCCTGCACCAAGCCGTGGCTCCTGGCCTGCACCAAGCCGCCACGATCGTGGGAATCGCCTGTTTGGTGGCGATAATGTAACGCACACTCTGACCGTGTCGAGGCGCTTTGCATTATTGTTACTCTGTCTGTGTGTGTGCGTCTGTGTGTGTGTCTGTGTGTGTGTATCTGTGTGTGTGTGTGTATCTGTGTGTGTGTATGTGTGTGTGTATGTGTGTGTGTGTATCTGTGTGTATCTGTGTGTGTGTATGTGTGTATGTCTGTGTGTGTGTATCTGTGTGTGTGTAGGTGTGTGTGTATCTGTGTGTGTGTCTGTGTGTGTGTATCTGTATGTATCTGTGTGTGTGTCTGTGTGTGTGTATCTGTGTGTGTGTATCTGTGTGTATCTGTGTGTGTGTGTATCTGTGTGTGTGTATGTGTGTGTGTGTATGTGTGTGTGTGTCTCTGTGTGTGTGTGTATCTGTGTGTATCTGTGTGTGTGTATGTGTGTGTGTCTGTGTGTGTATCTGTGTGTGTGTGTGTATCTGTGTGTATCTGTGTGTGTGTATCTGTGTGTGTGTAGGTGTGTGTGTGTGTATCTGGGGAGCGGTAGTGTAGCGGTTAGCGCGCTGCGCTATGAACCTGGCGACCCGGGTCTCGATTCCCACTCACGGCTAACACCAGTGACGATTATCTGAACCGGTCCTGGACCTCCCCTAGGTCTACTCAGCCTTAAATGAGTACCTGGTGCGGTGTGTAAACATCACCACTAGGGAGACAAAGGCGGTCGGGCGTGGTGCTGGCCACCCACCCCCTCGTGTACCGTTGCGGCCTTCATAGGTGCTCGCTAACAGCACTTGCCCCTACAGTCTGTTAAGGCTATACGGGGGATCTTTGTCTTTATCTTTGTGTATCTGTGTGTGCCCCGGATTGAGACTGGTTGCCGGATGAGACTGGTTGATGTTGGTGGTTGATAGACGTGCTGATGGTGGTGGTGGTGGTGGTGATAGTGGCGGCGGCGGTGATGATGATGGCACCTGGGTCTGTCCCGTGAGCTTTCGACAGCTTCACGTGGCCTCAAAGTGCACCTAGCCTGGTACAAGCGTCGTGGTGACGTCACCGCTACTCAGGGGCGGTGAAGTTGCTGTTGTGTGGTTGGCTGCGTGGTTGTACTCGTGGTGGTGGTGATGAAAGTGGTTGTGATGTTGGTAGTAAGTAAAGTGGTGATGATGGAGGAGGTGGTTTTGGTGGTGGTGGTAATGATGATGATGGAGGTGGTGTTGGTGGTGTTGGTGGTGTTGGTGGTGTTGATGGTGATGATGGAGGTGTTTTTTGGTGGTAGTGGTGATGTGATGACGATGATGATGGAGGTGGTGCTGGTGGTTATGATTATGATGGCTGTGATACTTGTAGTTGTGCCGATGATGGTGGTGTTCGCTTTGGTTGTACTAACAGTGATGATGGTAGTGATGATGATGGTCGTGGTGATGATGGTAATGATGATGGTGGTTGTATTTATAGTGATGATGGATGTTACTGATAGTGATGATGATCGTGGAGGATGTAACCACCGGAATTACAGCGCCGTTGCATCAACAAGTCAGATATAGCATGAGGTGATGGGGCGGTTCCTCATGCTTAAAGCATTCTGACCCACCCACCTACTCACCTCCACCATCTATAAAACATCAAACGCACAGCTCACACGCGAGGCGGACGTTGGAGCAGGAACGCCCACGGTCGATCAGTCGTCGCTCCCTTCGCAAACAAAAGTGGTTCCTCGCCTGCGTGCGTAGCTGCGCTTATTATTCTCATTTCTGTTGCGAGCGTGTCGCTTGCTAACTCGGCAGCCGAATGCGTGGCACCTACTACACATCGGGACGGCAACCGCTGGGCTGAATCATTTATTTCGGCATCGCCCTGGTGCCACGCGGTGGCTTCTACACCTTTTCGACGGCAATTCGGGTCGACGTTTCACTCGGCGTGTCCGGACGCCGCTTGTGTAGAGACACGCGCTCGCACGCGGCCGACTTGAATCCTGCAACTGCGAGCGATCTCTGGCACCGAAGGTAAGGCGCACTTGGGCAGTCGACACCAGAGGTTGCAAACGGGTTTTGATTCCTTGCAAACGGGTTTTGATTCCGTACCCGGCCGCACCAGGGTCGCAAATGGGTACCCGTATCCGGCCGGGTACAGGTAGCCGTATCCTACCCATACCCTACCCGAAATGAGTGACAAACGGTTACTCACCAGTGACTCACGGCCTACCCGTACCCGTCCCCGGCCGCACCAGGGTCGCAAACGGGTACTCGTACCCGGCCGGGTACGGGTAGCCGGGTATCGGGTAGGGTACGGGTATCGGGTACCCGGTTGCGACCTCTGGTCGACACGCACGGACATTGGCAGGGCACAGTAGGACTTGTGGGGCCAAGCGAACGATTGGCATGGCGGGAGCTGTCCCGGCTAAGATGATTCGTAAATGCATCAAAAGGGGGAAACTCCGAGCGAGCAGAAAGAACGCGAACGCGAGGTGAGACGTCGCATCGATATTCGTCCAGCGGTGGATAGACCACGCTCGCGATGTGAAGTCCACGTGGGGGAAGGGAGGTCTGTGGGTCTGTGTCCGCTTGGGGCTTTCACTGAGAGGGGGGATGGGCACGTGGCTTATTCCAGAACGCGGCCATAGTTGGGGGGGCTATCGTGCATGTAGTTCTAGTTTTGAGTGGAACTTGGGCGGATAGACTATGGCGATGTCGATGTGGACGATGGTCGAGACAAATAACGGAACGAAAGCCCAACGGAGGGAACGCAGCGTGCGAGCGGAGGAAGACGTCGACCGGAGGGAGATGAAGCAATGAAATCAACCCGGCGGTATTTTTCGATTTAAAGCTTCTTTCGTGACTGCAGGGATTAATGTTCTTGGTTCTTTCGGTAAAGTCACGTAGAAGGGAAATAATAAAATAATAAAAATAAAACAATTCTCACGACGTTTCGGCCATAACGCAAGCAGCCGTTCTCAGGTGAAGAACAGGTCTGTCGGGAAGACGCTGTCTTCCCTTCTACGTGACTTTACCGAAAGAACCAAGAAGATCAACCCGGCAGTGTTCAGGTGCTGGCAGGAAATGGCAGATCGCGTGTTCGTGAAAGAAGGGGGAGGGGTGGAGGTAGTTTAAGGGTAAACTATAAACTTTTTATTTCGCCAGGTAAAGCCCCCGACGAAGCTGCTTTTTTTTACAGACGCTAGTTTGGCTGTCACGAACGATATCGGCTCGACGAATTGGCTCCTCGTCGTCACGTGGAGATGTTACAGCAAGTCGGCAAATAGTGTGAGACGCGGAACGCCGTGCTCCTTGCACGTGGAGGAGAAAAACCGGATGAGCCGGATAAAGATCCACGCGACCACGGCGAGAGAGACACGCGAACTCAAAATATACAGCAGCAGGAGTCGGGATCGAACCCGCGAACTCTTGTATACCAGGCGAGGTAGTTAACATCTCCTAGCCACCGTAGTGATGATGAGAGAGAGAGACACGTAAGTCCCACTTGACTCCCCTCGATTCCAAACATGTACGGCGTGTACACGAAACACGGGGAATGGCTTTAAAAGTTGTATAACCTCTTAACCTCTGGCAGATGTAGATGCCACTGGTTCTTCACGTTCTGTAGATGTAGATGCCACTGGTTCATCATATTCTGCAATTGTAGATGCCACTGGTTCTTCATGTTCTGTAGATGTAGATGCCACTGCTTCTTCGTGTTTTGTATATGTAGATGCCACTGGTTCTTCATGTTCTGCAATTGTAGATGCCACTGGTTCTTCATGTTCTGTAGATGTAGATGCCACTGGTTCATCACGTTCTGTAGATGTAGATGCCACTGGTTCTTCACGTTCTGTAGATGTAGATGCCACTGGTTCTTCACGTTCTGTAGATGTAGATGCCACTGGTTCTTCACGTTCTGTAGATGTAGATGCCACTGGTTCTTCACGTTCTGTAGATGTAGATGCCACTGGTTCTTCACGTTCTGTAGATGTAGATGCCACTGGTTCTTCACGTTCTGTAGATGTAGATGCCACTGGTTCTTCACGTTCTGTATATGTAGATGCCACTGGTTCTTCATGTTCTGTAGATGTAGATGCCACTAGTTCTTCATGTTTTGTAGATGTAGATTCCACTGGTTCTTCACGTTCAGCAGATGTCGATGCCACCACCGCCATATATAACTTACGACTCTCGGTTCGAACAGGCAACTGGACATACGTACGGGTTTGTTCGTACCTCTGAAAGTTCGTAAGTGGAATGTTCGTCAGTAGAGGAGTGCCTATACAGCTCGCTAACAGCACTTTCCCCTACAGTCTGTTAAGGCTATACAGCGGATCTTTGTCTTTGCCTTTGCCTATACAGCAGCTGGGTCCCTAAGGGATTTGTCACGACTCACAAACGAGGTTTATTAAACGGGTGTTAAACGAAACGCAGGGTGCAAAGTGTCATTTGGAACGTTAGGTACAGGCGCACGGCAGCGCCTATTGTTTAGTGGCATGAACGCACGCGAATCGAGCATCAGCATCTTGATTTAGACTGCGTGGAGGAATCTGATGAGCTACGAAGCTGTTGTTATCACAGACGGGCGGGTCTGCAATGGAAACCTTCGGTGGTTGCACGAGGCGCCGGGGATATGTTGGAGCTTACCAGCAACTTGACTTGTGTTTTGGTTGAATAATGCAGGTAGAGTGGGGGGCGGGGGGGGGAGGAGACCAAGCTGGAACGTGCAGGCAGCAACTCGGAAAGACTTTTGAATTTTTAGCAAAAAAAACTTTTGAGCATTTAAAGCTTTCGTGACTGCAGGGATTCATCTTCTTGGTTCTTTCGGTAGAGTCACGTAGAAGGGAAATAATAAAATAATAAAAATAAAACGTAATAAAATAATTCTCACGACGTTTCGGCCACAACGCAAGCAGCCGTCCTCAGGTGAAGAACAGGTCTGTCGGAAAGACGCTGTCTGAATGAGACGCTGTCTGAATGAGACGCTGTCTGAATGAGACGCTGTCTGAATGAGACGCTGTCTGAATGAGACGCTGTCTGAATGAGACGCTGTCTGAATGAGACGCTGTCTGAATGAGACGCTGTCTGAATGAGACGCTGTCTGAATGAGACGCTGTCTGAATGAGACGCTGTCTGAATGAGACGCTGTCTGAATGAGACGCTGTCTGAATGAGACGCTGTCTGAATGAGACGCTGTCTGAATGAGACGCTGTCTGAATGAGACGCTGTCTGAATGAGACGCTGTCTGAATGAGACGCTGTCTGAATGAGACGCTGTCTTTCCGACTGTCTTTCCGACAGACCTGTTTTCACCTGAGGACGGCTGCTTGCGTTGTGGCCGAAACGTCATGAGAATTATTTTATTGTTTTATTTTATTATTTCCCTTCTACGTGACTTTACCGAAAGAATGGAAATAAAAAAATAATAAAAATAAAACACAATAAAATAATTCTCACGCCGTTTCGGCCACAACGCAAGCAGCCGTCCTCAGGTGAAGAACAGGTCTGTCAAGAAGACAAAGTCTGAATGACTCTGTCTCGCCCGATGAGGCTGGCTGTTGTCGTGATTGCCGGTGAAACTTCGTTCAATGTTGCAGCGGGTTTTACTCTCCGACTCACCGGCGAAGTGCTCAACTAGTAACGTATTGGCACGTTCTGTTCACGTGACAAACCTTTAACCAACTGGGCTTCATCTTCTTGGTTTTTTCGGTAAAGTCACGACTCTAGGACCTGCTTTCCATCTGAGGACGGCTGCTTGCGTTGTGGCCGAAAACGTCGTGAGAATAATTTTATTGTTTTATTTGTATTATTTTATTATTTCCATTCTACGTGACTTCATCGAAAGAACCAAGAAGATGAATCCCTGCAGTCACGAAAGCTTTAAATCGAAATTTTATTATGTTTTATTTTTATTATTTTATTATGTTTTATATGTATTATTTTATTATGTTTTATTTTTATTATTTTATTATGTTTTTTTATTTCCCTTCTACGTGACTTTACCGAAAGAACCAAGAAGATGAATCCCTGCAGTCACGAAAGCTTTAAATCGAAATTCAACTGGGCTTTGTCGGGCGGTGGCGGGTTTAACGACACACTTATATTTACGCAACTCTAACTCCCCACCCCACCCCCAATAGCCTCTAAGGATCAGGAGGCACTGCTGGGGTTTTACGGGTGGGAGTTTAGAAATAAACTAAGTTGCCCTCTAGGTGATTGGCAGGATTTGTTATTTTGAGATTTTTGTTTTGTGTGATGAGTCGTCTTCCTGGCACCATCACAGCGCACGCGAGCTGTCGGTCGGCTACGAACCCGGCGTCCCGAGTTCGATTCCCGCTCACGGTAAAGGGCCGTCCATAAATGACGTCACGCACCTAGGGGGGGGGGTCAGACATTTGTGACGATGTGTGACATCAAAATTGCGCAACTTTAAATAAATATAAACAACACGTTCTATTTAATTAAATCGACTTTTTAATAAATGTGCCACATTAAATACGCACTACAATAACAATGGTTTAAAGCGATTTGAAGCATGTTTTATTTTTTGGGGGGGGGCAGAGCTTTGTGACGAGGGGGGGTCTGACTTTTTGTGACGCCGTGTGACGACGGGGGGGGGGGGTCAAAAATCGTCCAAAATCGCGTGACGTCATTTATGGACGGCCCCAAACCAACACCGGTGACGATTCTCTGAACCGGTCCTGGGCCTCCTCTCCTAGGTCGACTCGGCCTCAAATGAGTGCCTGTAAAAAAATCCATCGCCATTCGGGAGACAAAGGCGGCCGGGCGTGGTGCTGGCCACCCAAACCCCCTCGTGTGCCGTGCCGGCCTTCAATAGGTGCTCGTTAACAGCACTTGCCCCAACAGTCTGCTGAGGCTACTCGGGGGAACTTTGTCTTTTGTTGATGTCGTCCCTTTGATATATTGGCGCAAGGTGTCTGGTCACGTGTGTAGAGGGGTCAAGTGACGCGGCTGCCTCCGTCTTTACTGTACACCACCGTCATCATCGTGACCATCATCACCATTACAATCATTGTTACCATCATCATTACCATCATCATCATCACTACAATCATTGTTACCATCATCATCACCACCATCATCATCATCACCACTACAATCATTGTTACCATCATCATTACCATCATCATCATCATCACTACAATCATTGTTACCATCATCATTACCATCATCATCATCATCACTACAATCATTGTTACCATCATCATCACCACTACAATCATTGTTACACCATCATCATTACCATCATCATCATCACTACAATCATTGTTACCATCATCATTACCATCATCATCATCACCACTACAATCATTGTTGCCATCATCATTACCATCATCATCATCACTACAATCATTGTTACCATCATCATTACCATCATCATCATCACCACTACAATCATTGTTGCCATCATCATTACCATCATCATCATCATCATCACTACAATCATTGTTACCATCATCATTACCATCATCATCACTACAATCATTGTTACCATCATCATCACCACCATCATCATCATTACCATTACAATCATTGTTACACCATCATCATTACCATGATCATCATCACCACTACAATCATTGTTGCCATCATCATTACCATCATCATCACCACTACAATCATTGTTACCATCATCATTAACATCATCATCATTACAGTCATCGTTACCATCATCATTACAATCATTGTTACCATCATCGTTACCATCATCATCATTACAGTCATCGTTACCATCATCATCGTTACCATCATCACTATTACAGTCATCGTTACCATCATCGTTACCATCATCATCACCATTACAGTCATCGTTACCATCATCGTTACCACCATCATCATCATCACCACTACAATCATGTTACCATCATCATTACCATCATCATCATTACAGTCATCGTTACCATTATTATCATCACCATTACAATCATTGTTACCATCATCGTTACCATCATCATTAGTCATCGTTACCATAATCGTTACCATCATCACCATTGCAATCCTTGTTACCATCATCGTTACCATCATCGTTACCATTATCATCACCATTACAGTCATCGTTACCATCATCGTTACCATCATCACCTTTACAGTCATCGTTACCATCATCGTTACCATCATCATCACCTTTACAATCATTGTTACCATCATCACCACCTTTACAATCATTGTTACCATCATCATCACCTTTACAATCATTGTTACCATCATCACCACCTTTACAATCATTGTTACCATCATCATCACCACCATCATCATCACCATTACAATCATTGTTACCATCATCATCACCACCATCATCATCACCATTACAATCATTGTTACACCATCATCATTACCATCATCATCACCACCATCATCATAATCGTCACCATCCTTGTAACCCGCACTTCCAATTAGCGCTGTTGGCCACGTACAGTGCAAAACAAGTTCTACATGCATATATAATGGCCCCCGCAGTGACGAAATGTTAACTACCTCGCCTGGTATGCAGGAGGTCGTGGGTTCGATCCCGACCCTGACGCCTGCTGCTGTATATTTGGAGTTTGCGTGTCTCTCTCTCTCATCATCATCATGGTGGCTAGGAGATGTTAACTACATCGCCTGCTGCTGTATATTTGGAGTTTGGGTGTCTCTCTCATCATCATCACGGTGGCTAGGAGATGTTAACTACATCGCCTGGTATACAGGAGGTCGTGGGTTCGATCCCGACCCTGACGCCTGCTGCTGTATATTTGGAGTTTGCGTGTCTCTCTCTCTCATCATCATCACGGTGGCTAGGAGATGTTAACTACCTCGCCTGGTATGCAGGAGGTCGTGGGTTCGATCCCGACCCTGACGCCTGCTGCTGTATATTTGGAGTTTGCGTGTCTCTCTCTCTCTCATCATCATCACGGTGGCTAGGAGATGTTAACTACCTCGCCTGCTGCTGTATATTTGGAGTTTGGGTGTCTCTCTCTCATCATCATCACGGTGGCTAGGAGATGTTAACTACCTCGCCTGGTATGCAGGAGGTCGTGGGTTCGATTTTAACCCTAATGCTTTATATTTGGAGTCTGCGTGTCTCTCATCATCACGGTGGCTAGGAGATGTTAACTACATCGCCTGGTGTACAGGAGGTCGTGGGTTCGATCCCAACCCTGTGACGCCTGCTGCATATTTGGAGTTTGCATTGTCTCTACCTGTGCTTGTGTCGCTTTTTCTCTGGGTCCTCCGGTTTTGCCCCTCCACATTTAGAATCAACATCGTGTGCTTGGAGTATTTGGCCGAAAAATATTTCTACGTGACGATGATGAGCCACTTCTTTGAGCTATCAGTTAGTGGCCAGGTCGCTTCTGAAAGAAGATCTACATAGCTCAGTGGGCCTTACCTGATGAAACAAAATATCGTTTAATAAATAGTTTTTGTTTATTGTAGAGAGTGTTTAAAAAAGATGGACCCGGTATATCTCTGCAACCACGAACCGCCCATGAATGAAACTCTTACCACTTGAAAGTGCGGGGCACAGAGTTTCAAATGATGACTGCTAGATGCCTCTCCCAGCGCACAAACAGCCCCTAGCCTCGGTCATTCGCAAGACGGCGACCCCGCAACACACAAGGGGCGTTTTGCGTTCTGCAGTTCGGCAAGACTGAAAATCCGTAATTGCGGTGCAGCGTGCGTTTCAACGGCGTCTTGGCATTGATCCGCCAACGTCAAAGAGCGTCCGCCGTCAGTGCCGACAATTTGAGGAAACGGGCTGTTGATGTAAGGGGAAGAGCACAGGGCGACCACGCACCTCAGAGGGAAACGTGAGAAGAGAGGCGTTTGGGATGAATTCAACTATCGTCTCGATGTTGTCCGTACAGCACGTGGAGGGCACATTTATTAAAGGGTTAGTAAAACTTGATAACTCGTTAAACCGTTTGTAACTTTTTGTGTAATTGTAACAAGTTGCCATCGTGAAATATACTGCTTTGAAAGTGGGTCCATCTTATTCAAACACCCAGTATGATAGAAAATAGTTTGATTAGTTGGCAATATAGATGTGTGTGTCTGTACGCTACTCGGCAGGCAGCTATCGCCTCATGCAGTGCATTGTGGGTTGGGTGTGACCGCGTGGTCCGTGATGCCACGCAATTTCACTGCCTGCTCCCCTTTATTCTTTGAAAAAAATCTACTACGCCGACTACCACCGCACAGAGCGAGGGGAAACTTCTTACGACGATCACCTTGCTCTTACGATGGATAACCTCTTACGATGAACCTTGCTCGTTCCCAGCCGCGTGTGAATGCACTCTTCATCCGTCGCAACTCTGACGCTTTGGGGCCGGCGGTGAACAACCGATGGCATCAACTCGGTGGGCAGGCACATCCCGACGTTGGGCCGACGTTGGGTCAACGTTGGGCCAACGTCGAGATCTGGTTGCAAACGTTAGGCCTGACTTTGGCCCGGCGACGTTCCATGTTTACTGGGTGGCCTCCTCCCTTTAAATTATTTCTTCCGTGTGATGTGCATCTACATCAACTAACGGCTACAATTTCACATTCAGGTGTTCAGGCCAGATAACCGCGTCAGGAGCAAGCGGAGTGTACCGCTGTGATGTTCTCCGTCGTGTTTGTGGATCGGGGCATTGTGCCATTCCACGTTGTACTACGTGTCTGCCCTGGGTGACTCACAGTCCCACGCTACTGGAGATTTTTCAAATGTTCCACCAGCGCAGCAGGGATCAGCATGTGCTGCCGCTGAAGCTTTGTCAAGCGGATGCGGTTTAGGGTGGGAAGTTCAAACCCAGATGTTCTTGCTGCGTGTGGCTCTTTCACAACAAGCTGGTGTTTGTTCACGAGATCTTTTGAATTCCATTCTCGGCGTCGTTGTCGGTTAAGCGCACAGGTCCAAAACGGACATGCCGTGACTTTGCAAGCGACGACGAGCGGACGTCATCGTGTTGAATGGGGAAAGGCGACTTCTCCACCCCCACTCTCCCCCCCCACGCCCAACGACTCTCAGGACTTTTCTATCTAAAGCTTTCGTGACTGCAGGGATTCATCTTCTTGGTTCTTTCGGTAAAGTCACGTAGAAGGGAAATAATAAAGTAATAAAATAATAAAAATAAAGCATACTAAAATAAATTAATTTTATTATGTTTTATTTTTTATTATGTTTAATTTTTTTTAAACATAATAAAATAAAATACTTTTATTATGTTTTATTTTTATTACTTTATTATTTCCCTTCTACGTGACTTTACCGAAAGAACAAAGAAGATGATTCTCAGGAGGTTCCCTTTGCTGTGTGTGTCACCTCGACGTGGCATTTTTCTTTCCTCGCCGCAGCGCGCCCGCCACGACCGCGTCCCCCGTCACTCGTGGTCCGTGCCGCGGAGACGAACGCCGCCGCCGCCGCCGCCACCAACCCCGCCCCAACGTTTGTTCTTTCTCTCTCTCCAGGAATCCGCCTACCCCAGGATCGTTGGGGGGGCTACCTGCGTCCTCCACCCGCAGCCGCCGAGATGGCCGGGAAGGGGAAGGAGAGCGACGGATTTGACCTGACGCCAACCTTCGTTCCCGAACGAGGTAAACGCTCCCACCGGGCTCTTCGTTTTTGGCGGTGCCCACGCGAAATCCCAAACATTCATCCGTCGCTCCAGTCGGCCAAACGTCCCCAATGCAGTACCGCCAGCAGCAGCAGCAGCAGCTGCAGCGGCAGCAGCAGCAGCAGCAGCTGCAGCTGCAGCGGCAGCGGCAGCAGCAGCAGCAGCGGCAGCAGCAGCGGCAGCAGCAGCAGCCTCCTGGGAAGTAGGCCTTGGTACTCGGCGAGGCATGATCGTAAATAAATTTCACCACCACGAGGTCAAGCCGGGGTTGAGCCTGGACAATGCTCGGATGGGGTGACCACCGTGCATGCCAGGTGCTATAGGCTCCTGCTGCTGCTGGGATGCATGGCGGGCAGCAGAGGACAGGGTAGCCCCCCCCCTCCCTGCCCCCACATTTGGTGTTGTGCTGTACTCTCTGCGCTGCCCGTCTTCACCAAACCCGCACTGACCAGCACGGTGAAGTACGGTCAAATAACGCCGCGCGGCTCGCGCGAGGCTCTAGTCCAGCGGCGGATTGACAGCGGCGTCTGGTTTCGTCGCTTAGTCCGGAGTCACGGACAGGTGGCCTAAGGCTTCATTCTCTTTCTGCGTGCGGCGTTTATTTAACCTGCGTGTGTGTCTGCGTGTGTGTCTGCGTGTGTGTCTGCGTGTGTGTCTGCGTGTGTGTCTGCGTGTGTGTCTGCGTGTGTGTCTGCGTGTGTGTCTGCGTGTGTGCGGGGAGCGGTGGTGTAGCGGTTAGCGCAGCGCTGCGCTCCGAAACCTGGCGACCCGGGTTCGATTCCCGCTCACGGCCAACACCGCCGGTGACGATTGTCTGAACCGGTCCTGGGCCTCCCCTAGGTCGACTCGGCCTCAAATGAGTACCTGGTGTGGTGTGTAAACATCGCCACTGGGGAGACAAAGGCGGTCGGGCGTGGTTGCTGGCCACCCACCCCCTCGTGTGCTATGCCGGCCTTCATAGGGGCTACTCGCTAACAGCACTTGCCCCTACAGTCTGTTACAGGCTATACGGGGGATCTTTATCTTTGTACACGTTGAACGTCTTTCGCACCGTCCGTAGACAGCCGAGCTAATCGGAGGTGCGGGGGAAAGACAAGAAACTAAACGCACACAAAGCATGTTTGGCTTCAGTGGCCTTTATAATAACCTTTGTGTGTGTGTGTGTGTACCGTGCATACACGACTGTTTGTGTGTGTGTCGTATGTGTACATGTACACATGTTAGGAGCGGTGGCGCAGCGGTTAGCGCATTTAGCTGCGGAGCCGGCGACCCGAGTTTGATTCCTGCTGGTGGCTACCAACACCTGTGATGATTATCTGAACCGGTCCTGGGCCTCCCCTAGGTCGACTCAGCCTGAAACGAGTACCTGGTGCGGTGTGTAAACATCGCCACTGGAGAGACAAAGGCGGCCGGGCGTGGAGCTGGCCACCCACCCCCTCGTGTGCCGTGCCGGCCTTCGTAGTGCCTCTGAAGCCAACGACCCGAGTTAGATTCCCACTCTCCCCTAGGTCGACTCAGCTTCGAATGAGCACCTACCTGGTGGGGTTGGCAAACCGCAGTAAACGTGGAGCGTTGGGGCGACGTTGGGTCAACGTTAAACCAACGTTGGACCAACGGTGGGTCAACATTGGCATGTTAACCGCGCGTTGTGTGTGTGTGTGCGTGTACGTTGAACTCCTTTTGCACCGTACTTCGCCAACTGTGCCAATCGGCCTCAATAGGCGCTCGCTGACAGCGCTGGGGTGGGGGGCGCGGTGCCCCCCTTTTTGTTGCGTGCAGGTAGCGTCAAGAATGGCTTCCACAACGCCGGCTTCGAGCGAGACGCGCCAGCGGAGGACACAAAGGAGGAGGTCACAACGAAGGCGGACAAGTGAGTCCACGGTTCTTTCATTGGGCGGTGGAGGGGGGGTGAGGCTGGGCTTCTGTGATGTCAGAACGGTTCGACGGCGACAATGAGGGGCGGCCTATCGCTGTGACCCAGAGGTCGCAAACGGGTTTTGATTCTTTACCCGTACCCGTATCCGGCCGCACCAGGGTCGCAAACGGGTACCCGTACCCGTACCCTACCCGAAATGAGTGACAAACGGTGACTCACCAGTGACTCACGGTCTACCCGTACCCGTACCCGTACCCGGCCGCACCAGGGTCGCAAACGGCTACCCGTACCCGGCCGGGTACGGGTAGCCGGGTATCGGGTAGGGTACGGGTATCGGGTACCCGGTTGCGACCTCTGCTGTGACCCAATGACAACGACCGCTGGCGACTGTCGACGGTTGCTCATCGCGACCCGCGCACGGGCAGGGGGAGCGGCGGAGTCGATGGGTCGGGGGGGGACATTGAGCGGTGGAAGACGAAGAATCGGAATGCCGATTTTTTTTTTTATGCTCGAGATTTTTCTGTGCGCTATGCAGCCTTTTTTTTTTGACGGGTGTCCAGTCAGGGTGGCGGGGCAGAGAGATATAATACAATACAACAACAATACAACAACACTACAACAAAACAACAACAACACTACAACAACAATACAACAGCAACAATACAACAACAACAATACAACACTACAACACTACAACACTACAACACTACAACAACAATACAACAACAACAATACAACAACACTACAACAACACTACAACACTACAACAAAACAACAACAACACTACAACAACAAAACAACAACAGCAACAATACAACAGCAACAATACAACAATAACAACAACAAACAACGATAGGGAGTGCAAAGTACAGGGAAGGGTAAGCAAAGCGCAAAAAATAAACTTAAACCGCAACTTTAACACGTAGCAGGCTTTCGCGGCCAGTATTATTTACAATAAAGGTATTTGGGTTAGATCGCATTATTTATAAATGTGTCGCAACCCTCCACCATCCGACACGGCCAATTAGTAAAAAAAAGTGTCTCTCCCCCCCCCCCCATCTCTCTTCCCCCCATCTCCCCCCCCCATCTCTCCCCCCTCCATCTCCCCTCCCCATCTCTCTTCCCCCCCCATCTCTCTCCCCCCTCCATCTCCCCCCCCCCCATCTCTCTACCCCCCCCCCCCCATCTCTCTCCCCCCCCCATCTCCTCCCCCCCATCTCTCTCTCTCCCCCCTCCATCTCCCCCCCCCCCCCATCTCTCTACCCCCCCCCATCTCCTCCCCCCCATCTCTCTCTCTCCCCCCCCCATCTCCTCCCCCCCATCTCTCTCTTCCCCCTCCATCTCCCCCCTCCATCTCCCCCCCCCCAATCTCTCTACCCCCCCCCATCTCTCTACCCCCCCCCCCCATATCTGTCCCCCCCCCATCTCTCTACCCGCCCCCCCATCTCTCTACCCCCCCCCCATATCTGTCCCCCCCCCCATCTCTCTACCCCCCCCCATCTCTCTACCCCCCCCCCATATCTGTCCCCCCCCCCCCATCTCTCTACCCCCCCCCCATCTCCCCTCCCCATCTCTCTCCCCCCCCTCCACCCAATCAGAGACAAGAAGGACAAGAAGCCAAAGGGGGCAGTCGGCGTACTGGAAGTGGTAATTATAATCACTACACCGCACGCACATTTACATACGTATAGTTATTATACACACGCGGGTAAAACATTGCTTCTACCTGAGTCGTTGCCTCCGCGTCATTGTGTATCGATGTCTCCGTGTCGATGTTGCTCGATCAATGTGTCCGTGTCTCCATGCCGTTGTTTCTGTTGATGTCTCCATATCGATATCCGTGTCGATGTTCCGATATCGATGTGTCCGTGTCTCCGTGTCGATGTCTCTGTATCGATGTCTCCGTGTCGATGTTGCTCTATCAATGTGTCCGTGTCCGTGTCTCCATCCTGTTGTCTCTGTTGCTGTCTCTGTGTCGTTGTTTCTCTATCAATGTGTCCGTGTCTCTGTGTTGATGTCTCAGTGTCGATGTCTCTGTGTCGATGTTTCTCCATCAATGTCTCGATGTCTCTGTGTCGATGTCTCTGTGTCGATGTCTCTGTGTCCGTGTCTCCGTGTCGATGTCTCCGTGTCGATATCTCCATGCCGTTGTCTCTGTTGATGTCTCCCTGTCGATGTTTCTCTATCAATGTGTCCGTGTCTCCGTGTCAATGTCTCCGTGTCAATGTCTCTGTGTCGATGTCTCTGTGTCCGTGTCTCTGTGTCCGTGTCTCCGTGTCGATGTCTCCATGCCGTTGTCTCTGTTGATGTCTCCCTGTCGATGTTTCTCTATCAATGTGTCCGTGTCTCCGTGTCGATGTCTCCGTGTCGATGTCTCCGTGTCGATGTCTCCGTGCCCGTAGTTCCGGTTCGCCGACGGCCTGGACGTGGCCCTCATGATCGTGGGCCTGGTGGCTGCGACGGGTCACGGAGGAGCCCTCCCCCTCATGATCATCGTGTTTGGCCAAATGACCGACAGCTTCGTCCGCAGCGGCATCAACGGTGGGAAGGGGCGGGGGGGGGGGGTCACGACCTCGCGATTCACGACCTCGCGATTCACGACCTTCATTCAGACCGGAGGAAATCCGATGAGCTATGAAGCTCTTTTTCACAGGCGTCCAGATTCGCTCTCTTTGCCTCTCGTTCTCTCCGTCTCGACGCCGTCGGTCTGACGCTGCCGTGACGCTCTTTTGGCGCGACTGTGTGGGGCCGCAGCGACTCTGGCCCCCCCGTGATTGAACCAGACTCTCAAAGACTCACTCGAGTGACACTTGAAGACGGGATATCCGGAGGTAGCTCTGTGGTGTTATCTACTCCTGCGGGTCATTCTCTAACATGGGAAGTGGGTTAAATTTTGACTTAAAGCTTTCGTGACTGCAGGAATTCATATTCTTGGTTCTTTCGATAAAGTCACCAAGATAGAAATAAATAAAAATTTAATTGAATAATAATAAAAGCAAAAAGCCCACGACGTTTCGATCGCAACACAAGCGGTCTTCATCAGCCGGAGAGAAAAAGAAAAGAGAAAAAGATCGCTTTATTTTGTATTTTATGCTATTATTTGTATTTCTATCTACGTGACTGTACCGAAACAACCAAGAACATGGCAAGTGGGACCAGTGTCGTCACGTGATGAAGGGATCTTGGAGGTAGCTCTGTGAAATCCGCTTCTGCGGGCCGCTCTCTGCTCATGTGGAGGCGTCCGTGACGCCGCGATGCCGGCAGAGGCGATCCGGGGATCAAAGCCCGGAGAGAAACGATGTGAAACCTCCTCTCTCCATCGCTCGCTCGGTGCGTGTGAGTGCGTGTGTGTGCCTGTACGTGTGGGGAGCGGTGGTGCAAGCGGTTAGCGCTGCGGTGCGTTACGAACCCGGCGACGCGAGTTCGATTCTCGCGCCCGGCCAACGCCGGTGATGATTATCTGAACCGGTCCTGGGCCTCCCCTAGGTCGACTCGGCCTCAAATGAGTACCCGGTGCGGTGTGTAAACATCGCCACTAGGGAGACAAAGGCGGCCGGGCGTGGTGCTGGCCGCCCACCCCCTCGTGTGCCGTGCCGGCCTTCATAGGTGCTCGCTAACAGCACTTGCCCCAGCAGTCTGTTGAGGCTACACGGGGGATCTTTGTCTTTGTGTGTTATCCGCGTGGAGTCTCCGTGTAATCAATTCTCGGTGGCTTCTGCGTGCGCCCTGTCCTGTGCCACAGCCACGGTGCCCGGCGGCGCCAACGACACGAACGGCACCTTCCCGTCGGCAAACCTGAGCGCCACCGAAATGGGCGACTTGCTGCAGGCCGAGATGTCGAGGTGAGGATCGTCATCGCCCTTGTCCTGCGTCATCATCGTCGTCATGATCGTCATTGTCGTTGTTGTCGTTGTCGTCATTGTCGTTGTCATCGTCATCATCGTCGTCATGATCGTCATTGTCGTCATTGTCGTCATTGTCGTTGTTGTCGTAATCGTCGTCATGATCGTCATTGTCGTCATTGTCATCGTCATCATGATCGTCATGATTGTCATTGTCGTCATTGTCGTCATTGTCGTCATGATCGTCATTGTCGTCATTGTCATTGTCGTCATTGTCGTTATTGTCGTCATTGTCGTCATTGTCATTGTCGTCATTGTCGTCATGATCGTCATCATCGTCATTGTCGTCATGATCGTCATCGTCATTGTTATTGTCGTCATTGTCGTTGTCGTCATTGTCGTCATGATCGTCATCGTCGTCATTGTCGTCATGATCGTCATCGTCGTCATTGTCGTCATGATCATCATCATTGTCGTCATTGTCGTTGTCGTCGTCGTCATCGTCATCATATCGTTATTGTCGTCATTGTCATTGTCATCATGATCGTCATTGTCATCGTCGTCATCATGATCGTCATTATCGTCATTGTCGTCATTGTCGTTGTCATCATGATCGTCATTATCCTCATTGTCGTTGTCATCGTCATCATCGTCGTCATGATCGTCATTGTCGTCGTCATCATGATCGTCATTGTAGTCATTGTCGTCGTCATCGTCATCATGATCGTCATTGTCGTCATTGTCGTTGTCGTCGTCATCGTCATCATGATCGTCATTGTCGTCATTGTCATTGTCATCATGATCGTCATTGTCATCGTCGTCATTGTCGTCATTGTCGTCGTCGTCATCATCGTCGTCATTGTCGTCATTGTCATT
>NC_136336.1:6831987-7025805 GCF_964198595.1 Lampetra fluviatilis
AGATGCCCGCTAACAGCACTTGCCCCAGCGGGTCTGTCTGCCTCTACGGGTGACCTTTGTCTTTGTGTGTGCGCGTGTGTGTGTGTGTGTCCGCGTAAACCAGCTGCTGGGCTCGCTGACGACAGCCGAACTGACCGCGTACGCCAAGGCGGGAGCCGTGGCCGAGGAGGTCCTGATGGCCATCAGGACGGTGGTGGCCTTCGGAGGTCAGCAGAAAGCCGTCGACAGGTGAGCACACGGGCAACCCCCCCCACCACCGCCCACCACAGCCCCCCCCCCACCACTGCTTCCCCCCCCCGCCCTGCTCCCCTCCACCCACCAATGAAGACCCCCCCCCCCCCACGCTTAGATTGCTAAGGTCACGATATGCAGAGAGGTCACGATACACTGAGGAGTTGCCACCCCCCCCCCTCCATCGGCCTTCTCCTGCACGGTGTCCACTCCACAGCCCCTCCCCCCCACCCATCCTCGCTGTTGTCATCGTTGTCATTGGGAGAGATGCAAAGGAACGGTGCCACGCTCACCGCGACGCTCGCCGCCACGCTCGCCGCCACGCTCACCGCCACGCTCGCCGCCACGCTCACCGCCACGCTCGCCGCCACGCTCACCGCCACGCTCGCCGCCACGCTCACCGCGACGCTCACCGCCACGCTCGCCGCCACGCTCACCGCCACGCTCGCCGCCAGGCTCGCCGCCACGCTCACCGCCACGCTCACCAACACGCTCACCGCCACGCTCACCGCCACGCTCGCCACCACGCTCACCGCCACGCTCACCGCCACGCTCACCGCCACGCTCACCACCGCCACGCTCACCGCCTCCCGTTCGTGCGCTCGTCGTCGCCGCTGGCGCCGCAGGTACAACAAGAACCTGCACGACGCCAGCACGATGGGCATGAAGAAGGCCGTCGCCACCAACCTGTCGTTCGGACTCACGCAGTTCATCATCTTCGGCTCGTACGCCCTCGCCTTCTGGTACGGCACCAAGCTGGTGATTGAAGAGCCCGAGAACTACACCATCGGACGCGTGCTCATCGTGAGTCGCACCGCAGCACCACCGCTCCCACCACCTTGGATTGCCAAGGTCACAATGCACCGTCACAACACCTCCATCACCACCACCGCTCCCACCAGCCTTGGATTGCCAAGGTCACAATGCACCATCACAACACCTCCATCACCACCACCACCGCTCCCACCAGCCTTGGATTGCCAAGGTCACAATGCACCATCACAACACCTCCATCACCGCCACCACCGCACCACCTTGGATTGCCAAGGTCACAATGCACCGTCACAACACCTCCAACCACCACCACCACACCACCGCACCACCTTGGATTGCCAAGGTCACAATGCACCATCACAACACCTCCATCACCACCACCACCGCTCCCACCAGCCGTGGATTGCCAAGGTCACAATGCACCATCACAACACCTCCATCACCGCCACCACCGCACCACCTTGGATTGCCAAGGTCACAATGCACCATCACAACACCTCCATCACCGCCACCACCGCACCCACCTTGGATTGCCAAGGTCACAATGCACCGTCACAACACCTCCAACCACCACACCACACCACCGCACCACCTTGGATTGCCAAGGTCACAATGCACCATCACAACACCTCCATCACCACCACCACCGCTCCCACCAGCCGTGGATTGCCAAGGTCACAATGCACCATCACAACACCTCCATCACCGCCACCACCGCACCACCTTGGATTGCCAAGGTCACAATGCACCATCACAACACCTCCATCACCGCCACCACCGCACCACCTTGGATTGCCAAGGTCACAATGCACCGTCACAACACCTCCAACCACCACCACCACACCACCGCACCACCTTGGATTGCCAAGGTCACAATGCACCATCACAACACCTCCATCACCACCACCACCGCTCCCACCAGCCGTGGATTGCCAAGGTCACAATGCACCATCACAACACCTCCATCACCACCACCACCGCTCCCACCAGCCGTGGATTGCCAAGGTCACAATGCACCGTCACAACACCTCCATCCACCTCCATCCACCACCGCCACCACCGGCACCACCTTGGATTACCAAGGTCACAATGCACCATCACACAACTCCAACCACCACCGCACCACCACCTTGGATTACCAAGGTCACAATGCACCGTCACAACACCTCCATCCACCACCGCCACCACCGCACCACCACCTTGGATTGCCAAGGTCACAATGCACCATCACACCAACTCCAACCACCACCGCACCACCACCTTGGATTACCAAGGTCACAATGCACTGTCACAACACCTCCATCCACCACCGCCACCACCGCACCACCACCTTGGATTACCAAGGTCACAGGGCATACGCTGTGAATCTTTTGCCTTTTGCCTTCTGCAGGTGTTTTTCTCCGTCCTCATTGGCGCCTTCTCGCTGGGACAAGGAGCTCCTAACCTGGAGAGCTTCTCCAATGCCCGCGGTGCGGCGTTCACCATCTTCCAGATCCTAGACAAGGTGACGACGCCGCCGCCACAGATATCCGTGGCCTCTACATATACACAAAAAAACACTTGCTGTTGGGGCAAGTGCTGTTAGCGCGCGGCACCTATGAAGGCCGACACGGCACACTCGCCTACTCACTCGCCCAATCACTCGCCCAATTACTCGCCCACTCACTCACCCACTCGCAAAGACAAATATCCCCCGTGTAGCCTTAACATGCTGTTGGGGCAAGTGCTGTTAGCGAGCGGCACCTACGAAGGTCGACACGGCACACTCGCCTACTCACTCGCCCATTCAGTCGTCCACTCACTCACACCACTCGCAAAGACACAGATCCCCCGTGTAGCCTTAACATGCTGTTGGGGCAAGTGCTGTTAGCAAGCGGCACCTATTTAAGGCCGACACGGCACACGAGGGGGTGGGTGGCCAGCACCACGCCGGGCCGCCTTTGTCTCCCTCGTGGCGACGTTTACTACACACCGCGCCAGGTATATACACACACGCACAGTTCGATCCACCTGCACTTCTTCTTAACCTGAGTGGGGGGGGGGGGGTGGCGGTGTGTGAAACATGGACAGATTTATTTTGTTAGAAGGTAATTAATCGAAAACACAAATGAAGCACGGGGCATGTAAGTCGCATTGTCTTGAATGATTGTGAACCAAACAAGATGTTGCGATGCTGCAAGAAGTTAAGGTTGGAGAGAACCACTGGCCTAGACTGATGTGCGCGAACCGTCGCGCAAACTCCGGTCATCCTCGCGAGCGGCAGTAGCGGCGGCGGCTTTCAGATGCGCTTCTGTGGCCGTCTGGAACGCTCTTCCCCTTCCGATATTAGGAAGCCATTGGGAGGCTATGCACTAAAAATCATCATGATCTCGATTGCAAACTCGTTTCTTTAAAACTGCCTTCTGTGTGTGTGTTGGTTTTGGTTGTCCTTCTCCCGCACCTTCGATTAGCGCGGTTGGCGATGTAAGGTGCAAAATAAGTTCAACATAGACACATCGCGGGTCACCTGGTTCGACCAATAACAGTTCACCAGCATCGGTTTCGGGCCAGCCTGCTGCCTGCCTCTGATGATGATGATGACGATGAGGCACCGAATGTCGAAACCGGCCCAGAGCTTTTGCTATGACGATGATGACTACGATGATAGTGACGACGACTGCTGATGATGTTGATGATGCTCATGATGCTGATGATGGTTGTACGCACAGCCCCGCCCCATAGACAGCAGTTCTGATGATGGGTTCAAGCCGGAGCGGATCAAAGGCGACATCTCCTTCAGAAACATCCACTTCTCTTACCCCTCCCGGCCTGACGTACAGGTACCCCGTCGCTCACCACTCACCACCCCATCACTCATCACTCACCACCCCGTCGCTCACCACCCCATCGCTCACCACCTCCGTCACTCACCACCCTGTCACTCATCACTCACCACCCCGTCGCTCACCACTCACCACTCCATCACTCATCACTCACTACCCCGTCGCTCACCACTCACCACCCCCGTCGCTCATCACTCACCACCCCGTCGCTCACCACTCACCACTCCATCACTCATCACTCACCACCCCGTCGCTCACCACTCACCACACCCGTCGCTCATCACTCACCACCCCGTCGCTCACCACTCACCACTCCATCACTCATCACTCACCACCCCGTCGCTCACCACTCACCACCCCCGTCGCTCATCACTCACTGCCCCGTCGCTCACCACTCACCACCCCATCACTCATCACTCACCACCCCGTCGCTCACCGCCTTATCACCGTCCCTTTATCACCATCTCCACCTCGTCAAGACCACCCCATCGCTAACACTGCATCAGTGCCTCCACATCATCACCACCGTGAGATCCTCATGGGATATTGAGGGATTCTATGGGATTGTGTGGGATTGTGTGGAGTGTGTGGGATTGTGTGAGATTGTGAGGGATTGTGTGGGATTGAGAGATTTTATGGGATATTATGGGATTTTATGGGATTGTGTGATATTGTGAGGGATTGTAGGATTGAGGGATTTTATGGGATTGTGTGGGATTGCGGCTAGATTCTGTTGGATTGCGTGGGATTGTGAGTGATTGTGTGGGATTGAGGGTATCTAAGGGATTCTATGGGATTACGACTGGATTCTAATGGGATTACAAGAAGTTGTAAATCATTGTGTGAGGGATTCCATCGGAGTTGTGAGGGATTGCACGGGGATTCTGTGGGAGTGCGTGCGACGGTGAGGGGTCGTGTTCGAGTGATTGCTACCGTGGGCACCGCAGATCCTCAAGGGGCTCAACCTGGAGGTGGAGAGCGGCAAGACGATCGCCCTGGTGGGCAGCAGCGGCTGCGGCAAGAGCACCACCATCCAGTTGCTGCAGAGGTTCTACGACCCCGCCGCCGGCCAGGTGCGTGCGTGTGCACGTGTGTCGGGGAGCGGTGGCGCAGCGGTTAGCGCTGCGCTGCGCTACGAACCCGGCGACCCCGGGTTTGATTCCCGCTCGCGGCCAACACCGCCAGTGACGATTGTCTGAACTGGTCCTGGGCCCTGCCCTAGGTCGACTCGGCCTCGAATGAGTACCTGGTGCGGTGTGTAAACATCGCCACTGGAGCGACAAAGACGGCCGGGCGTGGTGCTAGCCACCCACCCCCTCGTGTGCCGTGCCGGCCTTCATAGGTGCTGCTACTCGCTGACAGCACTTGCCCCTACAGTCTGTTACAGGCTGTACAGGGGGATCTTTGTATTTTGTGTGTGCACGTGTGTCTGTGTGTGTAATGTGTGTTTAACGGTGGTTCAGCGGTTGGTCCTGTCAGCTGGTGTGGTCCTGTCAGCTGGCGCGAAGTCTCTTGTCAGCTGGTGTGGTCCTGTCCGGCACCAGCAGTGGCAGCGTTGATCGGGGCGGCCTTGCAGGGCTGCACCTCTTCCCACGTGACTCACCCCCCCCCCCCACCACCCCCCGCCACGCGGCGCAGGTGCTGGTGGACGGTCGCGACGTGCGCTCGCTGGGCGTGCGCTGGCTGCGCGAGCACATTGGCGTCGTGAGCCAGGAGCCGGTGCTCTTCGCCGCCACCATCGGCGAGAACATCCGGCACGGGCGGCAGGACGCCAGCGACGCCGACGTGGAGCGAGCGGCGCACGAGGCCAACGCCTTCGACTTCATCTCGCGCCTGCCCGAGGTGCCCCCCTCCCCCCCCTCCCCCCACCGCGTTGCGCCGCCCGTGTCACGCGTGTCAGCGGTAGGTCGGTCGGTCGGTCGCCCCGCTCGCGTGCGCCGGCCAGGCTCGCAGATCTGCTGAGCCTCCTGGGTCAGGCGCGACGAGGCGTGGTGATTCGCTCGCCGGCTTGGGGGGGGGGGGGGCTTCGTTTCTCACCACTCGCCCTCCCCCCAGCTTGTTTGGGGTGGTGGGGGGCTAGGCTAGGGAGCCCCAGAATATCGTCGCTATAATTGTACGGGCAACGGGTGAAAGTAAACGCGCAGGTGCTGAGCGAGAAACCATCATCCGGTCGGGCGAGCCGGGGGTTGTGGTGACGTCCGGCGCGGTGAATAACCGTCGGCGCTCGTTCCCAAGCGCCGTGAGCAAAGGTTCGAAGCTTTCGCGACTGCAGGAATCCATACTCTTTGGTTCTTTCGGTAAAACCACGGCGAGACATTTTGTCTCGCCGTGGTTTTCCCACCTGATGATGATGATTGCTTGTGTTGCAATCGAAACGTCGTGATTGATTTATTTTATTTTCTACCCACGTGACTTTACCGAAAGTATGGAGATCAAAGGTGTTGCGGGGATGTGTCGGTTGGACTTGTTCGAATCGCTTTGACGGCAAAAACGTTGGGTGACTTCTGTGCCAACACCACCACCACCTCCTCCTCCTCCACCTCCGATGATGATGATGGTGATGGTGGTGACATCAACTGCCACGCCTGAGAGAGGCCGCGCCAATTGCGTCACCCTCCCTCGCTCCACCGTGAACTTGCGCGCGTTCAACGCTTGGGGGTTGGGGGGGGGGTGAGAGAGCGGAGGTGCAGCGGTTAGCGCACGCGAACCCGGCAAGAGATTCCGCCCCCGTTGATTTCCCGCTCACGCGGCCAATAACCGGGTATCTGAACGGGGTCCCCCTCCACTAGGTCGGCTCCGCCTTAAATGAGTACCTGGTACGGTGTGTAGTGGATTTTTGTCCGGCTCCTTCCGTTTTTCCCCTCCACATTTAGAATCGACATGACCACGCTTTTAGAGTCATCGGCTGCTTTGGATTCCCACACGATAAGCCGCCGATTAGTCGAGCGATCCTTCGCGAGAGCCGGTCGCTGCTGAAAACGAGCTAGGCGAACAGCTCCCGTGGTCCTTACCTCGTAAAGAATAAAATACTTGACCCCCGTAGTGTTGTGTGGGCCACACGGGGTGATGCCGATGTTCCTTAGTCGTGTTTGTATCGGTTACACATCCATTGTGTTTGTGTAAGGTGAGCCGAGTGCCTCGCTTGTGACATTTGCCATGATACCCGGCACACTCACGCCAAGCAAAGACAAAGATCCCCCGTGGGGCCTTTAGCCGACTGTTGGGGCAAGTGCTGTGAGCTAGTGGCACCTATGAAGGTCGGTACGGCGCACGAGGGGGGGGCTTGGGGGGGGGGGGGGCAACACCACGCCTGGCCGCCTTTGTCTCCCCAGTGGTGATGATTAACCACACTACCGCACCAGGTACTCAGTTGTTGACCGAGGGGATGCCAACACCGCGAGTGGGAATGGAACTCGGGTGGCCGGGTTCGTAGCGCTAAACACTACCGCCACCACTCACGCCCCCCCCCCTGCCCCCACCACTGGGCCACCCACCGCCACCACCACCCCCACCACCACTGCCACAACCACTAGGCCATCAACCACCGCCCCCACCACCGCCCCAACCACCACTACCACCACAACCACTGGGCCACCCACCACCACCGCCACAACCACTGGGCCACCCACCGCCCCCACCACCACTGCCACAACCACAACCACTGGGCCACCCACCACAACCACTGGGCCACCCACCGACTCCCCCACCATCGCCCCCACCACCGCCACAACCACTGGGCCACCCACCGCCCCCACCACCGTCCCCATCACCGCCACAACCACCGGGCCACCCACCGCCCCCACCACCGTCCCGTGCTAAATTTAACCCGAGCACAGCAGCAGCAGCCAGGGGCTGCAGAACCGGTTTCTTTGAAGACAAAAAAGTAAAACCCGCGCCGCTGTCCTCGGCTGTCCCTCCTTTGAAATGCGACTCTGCCAGGTTTTGTTTAATAATAAACGGATTCTTAAAATTCTTGGCACGGATGCCCCCCCCCCATTCCTGTACATTTAATAGGGGGGGGGGTAGCAGGTTATGCCCGAGTCACTGAACCTACGTAACGCTTGACATCTTCACCAGCAGCCGTGGTCTACCTACTCCTGGATGAAGGCCACCAAGCTTCATGGGTGACGACGGCGACGATACCGGCCACTGCAGTCGGCTACGATGCGTCGCCAAGCGCTAAGCAGCTCCGCTGGGCTTTGCTCGACGAATCGTTTTTGACAGCCGGCGCGTGGCACGGCGTGTGGCACAAAAAACACTCGTCTGGGAACCAAGTCGCGTTTTTCTTATTTTATTTTTGGTACGAGCATCAAGATGCGCGGAGGGGTGGGAGGGGGGGTGCAGTTGTGATCTCGGGGCCCGATTTTATCGCTTTGAAAGAATGCAACCCGACTTGCGGACGCCGTGACGGGAACGTACCTACGATGGCGCCTCCTCGTATCGCTTACAAATGTGCAGATTTTCAAGGTCTCAAGATTCGGATCTGCCTCGTAAGAGACAATTATACCTGCGTGTGTGTGTGTGTGAGGTGTGCGCGTATGTATGTTGGCAGAGGGAGGGCGGCACAGGCGGTAAACCCACGACACCGTGACCTCCTGCCACTTCACGTGGCCTTGACGTGCACATAGCCTGGCACGAGCGCTGTGGTGACGTTACCGCCACTTAGTGACAAATGACGGGTGTTATTATATGTGTGTGTGTATGCATGTCTGGGGAGTGGTAGTGCAACGGTTAGCCCGCTGCACTATGAACCCACCAGTGGCGATTATGCTAATCGGTTCGGCGTCTCCCCTAGGTCCACTCGGCCTCAAATGAGTACCTGGGGCGGTGTCTAAACATTGCCACTAGAGAGACAAAGGTGGAAGGGCGTGGTGTTGGCCACCCACCCCCCTCATGATGTGTGCCGGCCGTCATAGGCGTGACTCGCTAACAGCACTTGCGCCAGCAGCCTCTGAAGGCTACACGGGGGATCTTTGTCTTTGTTATATATGGGGTAGCAGGGACAGCGATTTTCGTGCTGCGCTATGATCTGAAAAAGGTTGTCGATTATTATGATCGTCATTTGTATACACAAATGACGATCGCATATTGAATTATGTTCGTGTAACGCATACTTTGGTCAGCATTGAGATACAAGCCTGGTCTGGTTTTAAGAGTGGTGGCAGTCACATGGTACACAAATTTGTAGTAGTCACATGTTACAGAGGGTGGCGGCAGTCACATGGCACAGAAGGTGATGACGGTCACATGGTGGTACACAAATTTGTAGTAGTCGCATGTTACAGAGGGTGGCGGCAGTCACATGGCACAGAGGGTGATGACGGTCACATGGTGGTACACAAATTTGTAGTAGTCACATGTTACAGAGGGTGGCGGCAGTCACGTGACAGTCACACGGCACACACACGGAGGGTGGCAGCGGTAACCTGTTGAAGCCGTGTCCTGCCCTTCCAGAAATTCAACACGATGGTGGGCGAGCGCGGGGCGCAGCTGTCGGGCGGACAGAAGCAGCGCATCGCCATCGCGCGCGCCCTCGTGCGCAACCCCAAGATCCTGCTGCTGGACGAGGCCACGTCGGCGCTCGACACGGAGAGCGAGGCCGTCGTGCAGTCCGCCCTCGACAAGGTCTCGCTTCTGTCCCTCCGGGCGCCGGAAAAGCAGCGGCACCGAGTTTATCACAATCTGTGTGCGAGGCGTGCGTGCGTGAGCGCTGGGTGTGGAGAAGCAATTGGGTGGTGTCTGGGCGTGGGGGGGGTCGCCAGATGGATTCCTTTCGGAGCGACACCCTGTCGAGAGCGCACGTGGGGCGACGGCCGTGAGCAGACTCGCGTAGAGACCCGTAGACTGGCACAGAGACTCGGACTCACGCAGAGACCCGTAGACTGGCACAGAGACTCAGACTCGCGTAGAGAATCACAGACTCGCGTAGAGACTCGTAGACTGGCACAGAGACTCAGACTCGCGTAGAGAATCACAGACTCGCGTAGAGACTCGTAGACTGGCACAGAGACTCGGACTCACGCAGAGACCCGTAGACCGGCACAGAGACTCGGACTCGCGTAGAGAATCACAGACTCGCGCAGAGACCCGTAGACCGGCACAGAGACTCAGACTCGCGTAGAGAATCGGACTCGCGTAGAGACCCGTAGACTGGCACAGAGACTCGGACTCACGCAGAGACCCGTAGACCGGCACAGAGACTCGGACTCGCGTAGAGAATCACAGACTCGCGCAGAGACCCGTAGACTGGCACAGAGACTCAGACTCGTGTAGAGAATCACAGACTCACGTAGAGACCCGTAGACCGGCACAGAGACTCGGACTCGCGTAGAGACCCGTAGACCAGCACAGAGACTCGGACTCGCATAGAGAATCACAGACTCGCGTAGAGGGTCGCAGACTCGCACGGACTTGCGTCGAGACCCATAGACTCCCACAGAGACCCATAGACCGGCATCGATCGGCAATCGAGCGGCACACTTGACATCACCATGCGAGTGGTGGGTCGCTCTCCACCGCCGTCACGATTTGACTCTCACGGGAGGGAGTCACTACCTCCTCCTCCGCTCGACATTTTCCTTCTCCGCTGCCATCGTCGCTTGCAGGCTCGCCAAGGCCGCACGACGATCGTCATCGCCCACCGGCTGTCGACGATCCGCACTGCCGACGTCATCGCCGGCTTCAACAACGGCGTCGTGGTGGAGCAGGGCTCGCACGCCGAGCTCATGGAGCGCCGCGGCATCTACCACCTCCTCGTCACCCAGCAGGTGCACCCCCACCCGCCGCACGGAGCGCCGACCGCATGACCGCATGCAGCAGTAGCCGCCCTGTCGCCGCTAAGTGGCGGTGACGTCACCACGGCGCCTGTGCCAGGCTAGGTGCACTCCGAGGCCACGTGAAGTGTCGAACGGCCGCTGGCAGGTCACGGGGCAGAACCAGCACACACACGCACAAACACATGCACACACACACACAAGCACACACGGGACAGACCCCAGGTGCCACGGCTCGACTGAGATAACTGGCAGATGCAGCAGCTGTGCCCCCTACTGTGCAAACTTAACAATGCCGCATGCAAAGACTAAATACAAAGATCCCCCATGTAGCTTTTAAGACTGTTGGGGCAAGTGCTGTTAGCGATTAACACCACGCCCGGCCGCCTTTGTCTCTGTCGTGGCGATGTTTACACACCACACCAGGTACTCGTTTGAGGCTGAGTCGACCTAGGAGAGGCCCAGCACCGGTTCAGATAATCGTCACTCTCGCATGCATGCACGCACACACACGCACACGGTCACATGTGCGGACTCGAGATGCCACACCAGTTCACCGTGCTGCTTGTGGAGCCTCCCAGATAATCGATTGCAATTTTTAACGTTCTACAAATCATTGGGGCAGCTGGATGTGGGTACAGCTTTTTGACGCAAGCAGCTCGCAAATCAAACGGCACGCGAGTTCACATCCCGGTCGTGGGGGCCGACTCGGCTCATAGTCATCATCGTCGTCATCATCGTCGTCGCACCTCCGCATGAGCGCGGTTGGCTCCGTACGGTGCGAAATAAGTTCAACAGACGTGCGTAACTTAACGGTATTCTCATTTGACCATCGGCTCCCTCCGGAGTCGACGGTCAAACGAGTGGTGCCGCTGCGTGGCGAAGCCGTGGGCCGGAGTTGCTTTAACCGCGATGTTTTCCGTCCTCCGGCCAGACGCTGGGACAGGATCCTGACGAGGAGGGCGCCGCGGATTTAGAAAACTTGGACGACGACGAGAACAATGATGATGCGGTGGAGGACGAGGAGGAGGACATCGTGTTGGAGGACGACGATGAGGTGGTGGCTCCCGGCTCGCTCCACCCCGGGCAGGACTCGAACCACGGCGCGTTGGGCGATGCTGCGTCGCTGGCGGGGGCGTTGTCCCGTGATGGCGCCAGCTCTCGACGGTCGCAGAGGACGGCGAAGATGAGCCGGGCGGAGAAGAGGCGGAGGAAGAAGAAGAGGAAGGGGGAGCAGGGAGAGAAAGCCAAGAGCCAGAAGGAGCTGGAGAAGGAGGAGGTTTGGACTCTTTATTTTATTGTATTTCCCCTCTTCTTGGTTCTTTCGGTAAAGTCACGTAGAAGGGAAATAATAAAATAATGAAAATAAAAGATAATAAAAAAATTCTCACGACGTTTCGGCCACAACGCAAGCAGCCGTCCTCAGGTGAAGAACAGGTCTGTCGGGGAGACAGCGTCTGACCTGTTCTTCACCTGAGGACGGCTGCTTGCGTTGTGGCCGAAACGTTGTGAGAATAATTTTATTATGTTTTATTTTTATTATTTTATTATTTCCCTTTTACGTGACTTTACCGAAAGAACCAAGAAGATGAATCCCTGCAGTCACGAAAGCTTTAAATCGAAATTTATTTCCCCTACCGAGTGAAATGCCCCCACGGCAACGGGATGTCGCTGTCCCCGCCCCCGAGCGACCGCTGGTTAGGCGCTCGCTAACCTTCATAGCTGCTACTCACCGACATCACTCGCCCCAACTGCTCTGCAATGGCTACACACGGGAATCTGCGTGGTGTAGCAGTAGAGTAGTGGTTAGCGCCACACTACAAACCCCGGCGACCAGAGTTCGATTCTCGCTCACGGCCGACACCCGGTGACGATTATCTAAACCGGTCCTGGGCCCTTCCCTAGGTCAACTCGGCTTCAAATGAGTACCTGGTGCAGTGTGTAAAACATCAGCACTGGGGGAGACAAAGGCGACCGGGCGTGGTGCTGGCCACCCACCCCCTCCCTCGTGTGCCGTGCCGGCCTTCATAGGCGCTGCTCGCTAACGGCACTTGCCCCTACAGTCCGTTACAGGCTACACGGGGGAATCTGCGTGTTCATGTGTGTCTTTGTTCGTGTGTGCGCGTGTGTAGGAGGCGGAGCTTCCAGCGGTGAAGTACTCCCAGATCTTGGCGCTGAACCGCCCGGAATGGCACTTCCTGGTGATCGGCGTCGTGGCGGCGATTGTGAGCGGCGGGGTGCAGCCGGCGTTCGCCGTCTTTTTTGCCAAAATCATCGGGGTGAGAGAGAACAAGAGAGACACTTGGCCACCTCTTTGCGTGCAGCAGTTTTTTTACACGTTTTAAACCCCCCCCCCCTTGCACATGTGGGGTTTTCTCCCCTTGCCCACGTGTTTAACGAGCTGTGTGTGGAGAGGCTTGCCACACTGGTGGACACGGTAGAGGCGCGGTGGTGGTGGTAAGGGGGACCAGTGGTGGAGCGACTGGCTACGCTACGAAGTTCGATTTCCCGCTCGCGGCCAACACCCGGCGACGATTATCTCAAACCGGTCTTGGGCCTCCCCCCCCCTAGGTCGACTCGGCCTCAAATGAGTACCTGGTGTGGTGTGTAAAAAGTAAAATAACACAATGCCACCGGGGAGACAAAGGCGGCCGGGCACGGCGGTGTTGACCACCCCACCACCCTCGTGTGACGTGCCGGCCTTAGTGAGCTCCGCTTGCAGTAACAGCAGCTTGCCCCAGCAGTCCGTTTGGGCTAAACGGGGGGAACCTTTGTCCGTGTCCCATCACCCAGGTGTTTAACGAACCAGACGCCCAGGTGAAGAGCACCAAGACGATCACCTACTCGCTCATCTTCCTACTCCTGGGCGCCATCAGCTTCGTCTCCTACTTCCTGCAGGTGAGCCCCGCCCCCCCCCACCGCCCACCCCCCCACCGCCCACCCCCCCACCGCCCACCCCCCCCGGGCACCTTGGCAGGCTGACCCACAGATCCCGCGTCGCGCCCGCTCAGCAGCGGTCGTCCCTAAGGGGACGTCCATAAATGACGTCACGCACCTGGGGGGGGGGGGGGGTCAGACATTTGTGACGAAGGGGGGGGGGGGGGGTTTGAGATATGTGACGTCACATCAAAATGCGCAACTTTAAATATAGACAGACCAACACGTTCTACTTAATTAAATAGCCTTTGTAATAAATGTTTTCCTACATCAGAGTGCAGCGCCACATTAAATACGCACTGCAATGACAATAGTTAAGCGATTTGAAGCATGTTTTTTTTATTTTTTTGGGGGGGGGGGGCAGAGCTTTGTCATATTTGAGGGGGGGGGGGGTCAAAAATCGTCCAAAATCGCGTGACGTCATTTATGGACGACCCCAAATGGATATTTCTCGACCCCCCCCCCACTAATTGGCGTTTTGTTTACGTCACGAACTTTACTGGCTGTGTCGGGTGGTGGAGGGTCACGACGCAATTCTACTTACGCGATCAACCCAAAAAACCTTTGCGATGATTAATATTGGTCGTGCAAAGCCCCCTGCGTGTTAAACGGAGGAGTCTCTGTACGGGGGGGGGGGGGGGGGTTATCTTTGTTTTCTTTGGGACTGGTGGTGAAGTGGGTGGTGCTAGTGTCAAAGTGGGTGTGGCCGACTGGCTGAGAGGGAGGGGCCTCCAACTCCACGTGCGTTGTCCCTGTAGAGCCCCTGAGAGGCGTCAACATGAGCGTGTCTCGTGTGTCTCTCGGCTTTCCCAGGGCGTCATGTTCGGCAAGGCCGGCGAGATTCTCACCATGCGAGTGCGCGGCCGCCTTTTCAAGGCCATACTGCGACAGGTGCGTGTAGTCGTCGTCGTCATCGGCAGCGTCGTTGTCATGGTTATCATCATCATGGTCGTCGTCATTATCATGGTTGTCATCATCGTTCTCATCGTTGTCGTCATCGTTGTCGTCATCATCATCAGCGTCGTTGTCATGGTCGTCATCTCATGGTTGTTGTCGTCATCATCATCGTCATGGTTGTCATCATCGTCCTCATCATTGTCATCATCATGGTTGTCATCATCATCATCGTCATGGTTGTCATCATCATCATCGTTTTTGTCATGGTTATCATCATCATCGTCATGGTTGTCATCGTGGTAATCGTTTGAGCTCGTCGACAGCACTTGCCCCAGCAGCTTCTGGAGGCTACACGGAGGGGGGGGGGGGAGTGTGGCAGGTTTCTTTACCTTTGCTCCGCGTGCAGGACATCTCCTGGTTCGACGACCACAAGAACGCCGTGGGGGTGCTGACCACACGCCTGGCGACGGATGCCTCGCAAATCAAGGGGGTGAGTGGCGCATTGTGGCTGACCACGGCCTTACAACGCACGCGTCTTAGTCTGGACGCAGGGCCGCTCAGCGGGCGATGTTCTCGTGGCGACAATGCCAAGCAGCGCCGTTATAATGCGGTTAAGTTGCGGTTATATCGCGGTTAATGATGCTGCGGTTTCGTGTGTGGTGTGTGCCCGTTTGAATGTAGCTGTGGTAGCAGGCATAATGTGGTTTGTACGATTTATATAACGTGTCCCGGTGCAGGGATAACGAGAATATAATACCGTTATAACAGTCGATGGTTGCGGTCCATACCAGTTGACGTGGTTATTACAGGGTTGTAGCTTTGTAATTTATAACACCGTTAAAAGGTGTAGTTATTACATTTATAACATAGTTGATGCCATTATTACAGGGTTCTAACGCAGTTAATGACCTAGTTATTACAGGGTTATAACTCATTTGGCTCGTTTATTAGAGTTATAACACAGTCGATGACGTAGTTACAGGGTTCTAACACAGTTGATGACCTAGTTATTACAGGGTTATAACGCATTTATTAGAATTATAAAACACAGTTGACGACCTAGTTTTTACAGGGTTAGAACGCATTTGGCTCTTTTTATTAGAGTTATAACACAATCGACGACGTAGCTACAGGGTTCTAACGCATTTGGCTCGTTAATTAGTTATAACACAATCGACGACGTAGCTACAGGGTTCTAACGCAGTTGCCAACGCGTTTTTGTGGTGCAGGCTACGGGGGCTCGCCTGGGCCTGTCTGCGCAGACGCTCGCCAGCCTGGCGACGGGGGTCATCATCGCGTTCGTCTTCGGCTGGCAGCTGTGCCTGCTCATCCTCGCACTCATGCCCATCATCGCCATCTCCACCGTCATCCGCTTCCGTGCTGTGGGCGGCCACGCCAACAAGGATCACACGGCGCTGGAGAATTCCGGCAGGGTGAGGAGGGTCAAAGCGGTGGCTGTGGCAGCAGCCCACTCCATCCCACACCCACCCCCTAATGTGACATGTAAACATAGGGTCAGGTCAATAATAATAACATTGTGATAGGTTTTTACCCTTTAAACTGGTACAAAAACTGACACCTTTATACAAGGCATCATGTTTGCAATAACCACAACACAAGCAGTCAAATTGCAAACAAAAAGAAACAACTCTGATAATGATATGCACGGTCCTTGAAGTTGATTGGTCCACACCCGAGACAGCTTTTCTTAGAGCCTAGTCTCACATGGTGTTGGACCAGATGACGCCAAAAGGCGTACAACTCAAAAACAGTGCACTATCAGAGTATTGAGAGCTCGGGGTAAGCATTTACTGTAACATGATGCCTTGTATAAAGGTGTCAGTTTTTGTACCAGTTTAAAGGGTAAAAACCTATCACTATATTTTGCCACTGCTAAAGGAGGTCTCAGTGTAATAATAACATTGTACGTGAGCAGAACCAACACAGGCCGGCATGGCACACGAGGAGATGGGTGGGCCAGTGCCGCACGCCGGGCACTGTTGTTGAATCCCAAGTGCCGATGTTCCCACATTGCACCCAGGTACTCGTTCAATGCCGAGTGAACCTAGGCGAGGGCCCAGGATTGGTCCAAATAATCTCCAACGCTATTGGTCGAGCGGGAGTCGAATGCGAGTCGCCAGGTGGTCTGTAGCGCAGTTGCCCTAAGCGTTGCGCCACCGCTCCCCACTACCACCCTCTGCCATCATCGCCACCACCACCACAAGATGAGTGGCCAACGCTTGCACCCGCATGCCAGAGGTTGCAAACGGGTTTTGATTCCTTACCCGGCCGCACCAGGGTCGCAAACGGGTACCCGTACCCAGCCGTACCCGTACCCTACCCGTACCCGGCCGGGTACGGGTATCGGGTACCTGATTGCGACTTCTGGGATGAAGCCATGTTGCAGGCGCGGGTGGGTTGATTCTAGCAACTTGAATTGTGAGAAGAGACAAGACGTTGGGAAATGAGTGACAAACAGTTACTCACCAGTGACTCACGGCGTACCAGTACCCGGCCACACCAGGGTCGCAAACGGGTACCTGGTACCCGGCCGGGTACGGGTAGCCGGGTATCGGGTACCCGGTTGCGACATGCCCATTGTCTCCCAAGTGCCGATGCTTTACACACTGCACCAGCTTCTCATTTGGCACTCCGAACTCATCCACCGGAATCCTTGATCGCGGAAATTATCACAGCGGGTGATAATTATTGGAGCCTCTCCTGGGCCCTCCCCTAGGTTGGCTCGGCCTCAAATTACGACCTGGTGCCGTGTGTAAACATCGGCACGAGGGAGACGGTGAGGGGTGTGGGTTCTGGCCACCCGCTCCCCTCGTGCGCTGCGCCAACCTTCGTTGCGTGCTACTCGCTGGCAATACTTACCCCAAAAGTCTGTTAAGGCTACATGGGGGATCTTTGTGTTTGTTTTGCGTGTGCGTCATCCAGATCAGCACAGAGGCAGTGGAGAACATCCGTACGGTGGTGGGCCTGTGCCGGGAGGATGCCTTCTTCCAGAGCTTTGCGGACAGCTTGGAGGATGTGCACAAGTAATTAACCACAACAACAAAACCAGTGTCCAGCCACCACCTCTACCCACAGTCACAACCATGAACACGAGCAGAACCACCACCGTCAGCCCCATCCTCGCAATCACTACCGTCACCTCCAATGACCACCACCAATGCAATGACCGTTAATCATCAGGTCACCACCACTGTTGATGTCGTCTTCACCGCTGCTGCTCCCCCCTCCCCAGGCAGAGCATGCGCCAGGCCCCGCTCTCCGGCCTCACGTACGGCATCTCCCAGATGATGCTCTACATCATCTACGCCGTCACCTTCCGCTTCGGCGCCTGGCTTGTCGCCCACCAGTACATGACGTTCGAGAACGTCTTCCTGTGAGTTCAACTCCCACTCATCCCGCGGTCTTCCTATGAGTTCAACTCCCCCCCTCCACTGGCGACTTGCCTCAGCCGCTTGCGCACTGCCACCAGCCAGCGCTGGAGACGATTACCCGAACCGGTCCTGGGCCTCCCCTAGGTTGACTCGAGGCAGTACCTGGTGCGGGAGACAAAGGCGGTCAGGCATGGTGCCGTTGGCCACCCACCACCCCCTTGTGCGTCTTGCCGGGCTTCATCATAATTATAGGTTGCCGCTACTCGTTAAAAGCACCCCCATGAGGTTGCACACAAGACTTTCACTCAAACATCTCCCTCTTAACTCCCACCCCCCACCATCATACCACACATCCATCTCCCTCTTCTCCTACTAGGACCGCCACTTCAACCTCCACCACAACCACCAAACAACCTTCCTCTTCCCCCCCCCCCCCCAGGGTCTTCTCGGCCATCGTCTTCTCGGCGATGTCGGTGGGCCAAACGAGCTCCTTCGCGCCCGACTTCGCCAAGGCTCAGATGTCTGCGCGGCGAGTGTTTGCGCTGCTGGCGCAGGTGCCCTCCATCGACAGCTACAGCGAGGCCGGCGCCGCCCCGCCGGGGGGCGCCCGCGGGCGCGTCGAGTTCCGCGACGTGCGCTTCCGCTACCCGACGCGTCCCGGCGTGCCCGTCCTGCAGGGCCTCAGCATCGCCGTGGAGCCCGGCCAGACGCTGGCGCTCGTCGGCAGCAGCGGCTGCGGCAAGAGCACCTCGGTGCAGCTCCTCGAGCGCTTCTACGACCCCGCCGACGGCGTTGTGGTGAGTGGTGGTGGGGGGGGGGGGGGGTGCGAGGGGGGAGCAGAGATTGAGGCGAGGGATGGGGAGGAGGGTTAAGATGGAGGTTAGGGGCGAGCGAGTTATGGAGCTACACGGCAGAGGTCGCAAACGGGTTTTGATTCCTTACCCGTACCCGGCCGCACCAGGGTCGCAAACGGCTACCCGTACCCGGCCGGGTACGGGTAGCCGGGTATCGGGCAGGGTACGGGTATCGGGTACCCGGTTGCGACCTCTGGTACACGGGGTGTGATGTTTAAGGGTTAGCAAGAGTCACGGGCGGAGGGGATGGAGGAGGGCGAGGTTAGAGCAAGGGTGGTTAGAAGGATTACGGTTACGGACGGTGCGAGTGGGGGGGATAGAGGGGAGACCGATTGTTATGATGCTGCTGCTGATTTTGAATGCTGAACTTCTTTGGCACTGTACGTAGCCAACCATGCATTAAAAAGAAAATCAGACGTTGTCACAACCTTGTAAATGGGATCCTGTTTCAAAGGGAGGGGCACACAGAAGCCACCTGGCCACAGATAACAGCTCAACGAAGTGGCTTTAAAATCACGTGGAAACTCATAGCAGCCAAATACTCTTTTAGAATTGCCATGCATTGTATAAAGGGGGCGGGGGGTTGGGAGGGACTTTGAACCCCCAAACCCTTACCACACATCCTTGTCTGCACACCGACCCTATCCCCCCCCCGACCCCGACCCCCTTCGTGCAGCTGCTGGACGGTGAGGAGCTGCGCACTCTGAGGATCAGCTGGCTGCGACAGCAGATGGGTATCGTGTCGCAGGAGCCCATCCTCTTCGACTGCAGCATCGGCGAAAACATCGCCTACGGGGACAACGAGCGCAGCGTGAGCCACGCCGAGATGCTGGCGGCTGCCCAGGCCGCCAACATCCACAACTTCATCGAGGAGCTGCCCGACGTAAGCCTTCGCGCCACGGCCGCATCGCAGGGCCCACCGCTAAAACCTCCCCGCTAAAGGCCACCGAATCTAATCACGAGGGTGGCCCAAACCAACGCAGCAAGGCCCCCCCCCCAAATATCACATCAGGTCCACAGGAGCCACCGCAGAAACTTTCAATGTCGTTATTATTATTATTATACAACGCCTTGCCTCTCTAGGGGTTGTTACGGGGAGAAAGGCGGACAGAAACACAAGGGTGTCTGCACCCACACACACGGGTGTCTACATCCACGTCCGCATCGGTTAACCCTGGGGGGGGCCATGGGGGCGCTGTGATCCCCCATAGCCCCACCCCTCGGAGAGGATTCCTATAAAAGGCGGGGAAGCCAGAGGGCTCGGGGCCAGGGTGTGAGAAGCTTACCAGGGAAGACTGAAGACCGGCAGAACAGGCCCTGGAACTCTCCTGGCTCGCTGTCCTTGTCCGGGCCGAGCAGGGCAAGCCAGTGGCGCAGCCCCAAGAGCTCCAGGACCGCTGCTCTTGTAAGAGCACGGCCTGGTTAGCTGGGTGCCGGGATCCGTGCTTGACCAGGGCCGGATCAGAGCCTCCCCTAGCACTCGTAGCGGAGGACTGGGAATAGGACAGTCAGGGAATAGTGCTAGGGGTGTTTCCCATTGAGCACGGGTGAAGGGGCCGTTACCCCTTCAAGTATTGTTATCGCCTTTTGGTTAAATAAAAGAGTGTGCCTCAACTACGTCGCCTGTCTCCCTGAGAACTCACTACACCTCCAAATGGAAGTTGTTCTAACTCTGCAACTCTGTCTAAACCTGCAGAAATACAACACGCGCGTCGGCGACAAGGGGGCGCAGCTGTCGGGCGGACAGAAGCAGCGCATCGCCATCGCGCGTGCCCTCGTGCGCAACCCCAAGATCCTGCTGCTGGACGAGGCCACGTCGGCGCTCGACACGGAGAGCGAGAAGGTGAGGGTCCCGCCGAATTCGTCACACACGTTTAAAAAAAAAAAATCGCGCAAATGGTAACACTCGTGGCTCACAGCCAGACGTGCCTGGGTTCGATTCCCAACCCTCGGGCGCCTTTTTCTGCGCGAAGGTTGTTTGTTCTCAGTGTTTACATTCTTATGGTGGTGGCGAAGGGATAAGCACAGTTGACGTCCCCCCACAAAGTGGTACCAATTTTAAATCGACCTGGAGAGAGATGGGTCATGTCAACCCCAAAACCAGGACTCGATCTCACAACGCTTCCACTTGCGAACCAACTTGCCCCACCACCGACCCACCTGTCCATGGTAGCGAGATGTTAACGACCTCACCTGATATACAGGAAGTTGGTGGGTTTGATCTAGACCCCGACGCCTGTATGTTTGGAGTTTGCATGTTCTCCCCATGGTTGCGTGGATTTTTATTCAGTTTTTTCCCCTCCTCCACAGTTTAGAAGCGTGCCTTTTGAGCATTTGGCTGTTCCACCTAAGCCACTTCGTTGACCTGTCATTTGTGGCCACGTCGCTTCTGGAAAAAGAGCTGTACAGCTCGGTGGTCCTAAATTGGTAAAGAGTTCAGCTGAGTCCGTTAAAGCAAAATATGTTTAACTCTAATGCGTCTCTCGTTGTTGCCCAACAGATCGTACAGCAGGCCCTGGACCGGGCCCGCGAAGGCCGGACCTGCATCGTCATCGCCCACCGCCTCTCCACCATCCAAAACGCCGACATCATAGCCGTCATCCAGCAGGGCCGTGTCGTCGAGATTGGCACGCATACCGAGCTTTTGGCGCGGCAGGGCGCCTACCATTCTCTCGTCAACGCCCAGGTCAACCACCACTAGCACTCCATCCTCTGCGATGGAGGCGTATTCATCAATTTGACCTGCCCAACTGGTAATTCTTCCAGAATTGGTGCGATTTCTGGAGGTGGGTTAAAACCGGGGTCAAGGTCAGCTTATTTTTAGGTGGGGATGGGGGACCATTGCAGGTGGCAGTACAGCAATGGATTCGTGACTACATCTGTGCGGAGTTTATGGTTGTCCCCTTGAATGCATGGTGGGTTTGGTCCAGCTTAATCCCAATTAATGCCAAACTCTCGGTAAAAAAATATGGGACTGGCCAGACATCCCAATGCAGGACCCTCCTGAAAAATAGTCTTGAGGATTATTAATGGCATTACTTTGAGAAGTAGGATAAGGTTGCATTAAACCTTTTAAAAAGGGATTTACACCCCATCCCTGACGGAGGCACGCAAAACAGCCTGCACTAGGCCAGGCCCGTTTGGGCCTAGTAAAGGCTTGTACACACATGGACATGTATATTATGCACACACTTATATGAACCTGTATATATGCACAACACGCTTTACACACACACACACTTCGGGCTGTAAATAACCTTAACGCCACCTGAACTGGGGGAGTTTCCCCAGGTTCGTCCTCTTTTTGGAGGCGGTGGTAGCTGCTGCTCTGGAATTTTTGCAAGTTGGGGGGGCGGGCGGGCGGGCGGGCGGGCCACTGGGAAACAGATCCCATTGGTTACCCCCCCACCCCACCTCCCGGTCGACACAGATAACTCTGCTGCACATGCAGTCTACAAGCATATTGCTGCTCTTAAAAAGATTAGTCATTTGGCTTGCTGCACACGCACACTTCCCCCCCCCCACCCCACCGCCGCTCAATTGCACAACCCCTACCACAACCCAAACCAGCCCAACACCCCCCTTGGCCACAGGATTGGGGCCGAAACAGAAAATGGCGGGGCCTAAAAAGGAAAGGCACAGAGACAAAATAGGGAAGGAACAGGGCCAAATCTAGGGGTGGAGCGTATACAGAGGCAAGAGGTGAGGGCCTAAAGAGTCAAGGGCAAGGCCTATGGAGGTTGAACTTCCCTGGGTCGATTTTAAGGGAATAATAAACACCTGAGGACGGCTGTTTGCGTTGTTCGCAACGTCGTGAGAATTATTTTATTATGTTTTATTTTTATTATTTTATTATTTCCAGTCTACGTGACTTCACCGAAAGAACCAAGAAGATGAATCCCTGCAGTCACGAAAGCTTGAAATCGATAAAAAAAATCCTTTTAAAAAGTAATTTTTTTTAAACAACGGTTTTATTAACAACTTCGTTTAACTCGCGGTTGAGAAGTACGTCAAATGGCGCCTGAGACACGTGGCGCCTGCGTTTTGTGCGAGCCGATTCCACAGTTTAGGGACCGCGGCGTTTTTGACCTATACAAATATATAGAAATAATAAGGCGTCCATACAAAATGTTAATTGCTTTAAAGTAGCGATTTAATCGATGCCGATTTTGATACAGGCATGCATGGTCACTGGATTGGAATACGTGTGCAAAATGTGGAATTGATTGGACAATGGGAAATTTTGATGACAAGATTTGACCACGACAAACAGAAGACTCAAGTTAAGTAAAACCGTTGAAAAAGCATCAAATCCGACAACGTTCAGCGACAAATGTCTTTAAGTGCCACGGACGCGGCCACAGGCCCAGCTAGTTGTACCCAAGCCTACGCACCTACCGGCTACCGACTCGGTGCGGAGCCTGCTGCTCGTGTATTTAAAGTTTTTAAAGTTCTCTTATTAAGCACAATAGACATGATATGAAAAAGGTGGTTCCGCAAAGTATGGAATTGTATAGCATCATCCTTCTCTATGGGACAGCGTTGCCCCCCCCCACCCCGTAAAAAAACGTGTGGGTTTTCACGGGGTGCTCCTGGCAGGTTTCCTCCCCAAATTGCTCATAAACAAAATATTTAATATATATAGAGGACTGCAGAGCTTAGGCACCCGTTGATACCACTGGATAAGTACCGCGCCTGGTTGCTGTTGCCTTCCCACGCATCTGTGGTTCCTCCATGGCAACTGGGAGATGCAATTTGCACGCAGGATGACGCCGTGTACATGAAGCTAAAAACATTCAACCCCTTTCTTGGGGGGGGGGGGGGGGGGTGAGGATAGAGGCGAGGAGAAACGCAGATGCGAAAAAGTACCCTGCAGTCGTTTGTCCAACGTCGTTGGTGGGACCATGCAGCAGAGACTCGCTGGTGACGACATCGACCAGCATCATCGGGCGATTTTGCCAGAAGAGTGAAGCAATCCTCCTGCTTCCGGTCTTAGATAGAGCAAGACGACATCACAGAGAACGATGCTCAGCATTGTACTCGAGGAATATTGCAAGACTACCCAAAGCATTTTGAAAACGGCAGCGAATAAAAAAACGGAGTTTCAGAGCTGCGGCGACGAAAAGCGATGTCGGCACGGAGATTGGTGGTGCGATAAGAGGAATGTAAACGCAAGACAAGATAGTGCGACGAGAGAAGACACTGGGCAGTGCCGGATTAAGCTAGTGGGGGGGGGGGGGGGCAGTAGCATATGTTATAAAGGGGCCCTAAATAAAAAAACATTAATACACAAATTTGTAACTTGCATAGTAAAGTAATTGGATGTTTGCATTTGCTATACAACCGGATAATACGACAAATCGCTAACCTTAAACACGCAGTCGTTCATTAAAGTCGAGGGCGGTATAGTACTCTAGTAATAGAGCAAGTGCAGAATCACTGAACCGGAATTGATCGGTTGAAAGCATTTCTAGCGCTGGGCCCGTAGCTACATATGTAGCTACTTTTTGCTACTAGGGTAATCCAGCACTATTCTTAGGTTTTTTCGGTAAAGTCACGTAGGTAAAACATCAAACATTTTTTTTATTTTATTTTCATTAATTTTGATGTTTTACCTACGTGACTTTACCGAAAAAACCTAAGAATATGATTCCTTGCAGTCACGAAAGCTTCAAATCTAGAATTAATCCAGCACTGTCCGTGAGACTTGGACAAGGAGATGTGGTTAGAAGAGAAATAGGCAAGATCGAGATGAGACGACATTTACCGTTTGGCATCAACCTGGCACCTTTAACAGGTTTTAAATGTATTTAGGATTAAGTTGCGCCGAGATTCGGCGCACCCACATCACGAAACTGTGGGGGGGGTGCTCTTTAAGCCTCCCCGAGCCTTTGCCAAGTTTGCTTATTGCCTTCATGTCACCTCTACCAAGACATCCGTTAGTGGGAGATAAACCACCACCATCGCCGCCTTCACTTTATTTGCGCCGAAATTGCTCCGTTTTATTTCGATTTAAAGCTTTCGTGACTGCAGGGATTCACCTTCTTGGTTCTGTCGGTAAAGTCACGTAGAAGGGAAATAATAAAATAATAAAAATAAAACATAATAAAATACAATTCTCACGACGTTTCGGCCACAACGCAAGCAGCCGTTCTCAGGTTGTTCTTCACCTGTCTTTCCGACAGACCTGTTCTTCACCTGAGGACGGCTGCTTGCGTTGTGGCCGAAACGTCGTGAGAATTGTATTTTATTATGTTTATTTTTATTATTTTATTATTTCCCTTCTACGTGACTTTACCGAAAGAACCAAGAAGATGCTCCGTTTAATGTTCGTTTATAAACATTATGCGGTGAATGTAACGGTTTCTAATGGCTGTAAGTTAGACCAGGCTTCAAACACGGCACTCACCTTTCAAGTGCGGTCAGGAGGGGCATAGACACGGGACCATAGTACAGTACAATCGTTTTTTTTCCTCTGCACTGCACTTTGCCAACAACCTAGCCCTCTGCTATACATATATATATAAACATATCGAATATAAATGTTTTGTCTTAACATCATTACCTGTTACAATGTTGCAAATAAAACCCGAATGTCTGGTGCTCGGTACTTCAAAAAAAAACATCGAATGACAGCGGTGAATGTGCGAGGCGACTCTTGTGGTTGGCCTGTGACGACAATGACGGGTGACGACGTCATAAGGTGGGTTCAAATCCGGTGTTGGGATTGGTGGAGGCGGGTGCAATCTACGCCCCGCCCCTTACATTCTCTTTGGCCACCAACAACTTTAAATGCCACGTGGTCCGTAGCCACACGAGATCAACCAGAGATGGTCCGGGTGTCTTATGACCCCCCCCCCCCACCGCCAAATAATTGACCAATAAAATGTTCCCTTTCCATACTTTGCTTTAAATAAACCTTACTTTAAAACATTCAAGTTTAAAATAAATTAGGGGAGGGGGTCACAAGACATCTGGAACCACGAACGACATTACGCCCGTCAACTGCTAACATCTCGGCCGCAGTACAAAATCTGGTTCTAGAAGCTCGTGGGTGACTTTTTTTTCTTTGGACCCTGGCAACGATTTTAGATTTCAAAAAGCGAGCCCACCTTGGTTTGGGGCTGGTGGGTTTCTTTAACAAACAAACAAAAAAGAATCGCTTGACAAAACGCATGTAACATCGCACCTCCGACTTAGAACACGGTTGATGGCTAACGTGCGGTGAGAGGGGGGGGGGGAGTTCACAAATCTTCTTGGTTCTTTCGGTAAAGTCACCTAGAATGGAAATAAAAAAATAAAACAATAAAATACATGTTTTATTTTTATTATTTCCCTTCTACGTGACTTTACCGGCTTCGATAGCGCTGTGAGAGCCAACACAAATCAAGGGACCCCAATACGGCACAGAGCCACAACCCTTTAACTCCCGACAAAGATCCCCCGTGTAGCCTCAACAGAATGTTGGGGCAAGTGCTGCTAGCAAGCAGCAGCTATGAAGGCCGGCACGGCACACGAGGGGGTGGTTGGACAGCGCCACGCCCGGCCGCCTTTGTCTCCCCAGTGCTAGCGATGTTTACTGCTCACCGCACGAGGTTCTGGTTTGAAGGCCCGGCGGCCCAGGACCGGTTCGGATAATGGGTCACCGCTGTTGGCCGTGAGCGGGAATCCAATACGGTTCGTCGGGTTCCTAACGCAGCGCGCCACCGCTCCCCACCACCACACCACACCACCCACACCATCCACACTGCACTACACCACCCACACCGCACTACACCACCCACACTACACCGCACCGAACCACCCACACCTCACCCATCCCACCTCACCCAGCCCCCCCCCCCCCCCAACGTCACCCCCCCCCCCCCACGTCACCCCCCCCCCCACGTCACCCCCCACCCCACACCTCATCCCCCCACCCCACACCTCATCCCCCCACCTCACACCCCATCCCCCCACCTCACACCCCATCCCCCCACCTCACACCCCCCATCCCCCCACCTCACACCCCCCATCCCCCCACCTCACACCCCCCCCCACCTCACACCCCCCCCCACCTCACACCCCCCCCCCACCTCACCCCACCCCCCACGACCCTCCGGAGCGACGCTAAATCGCCCCGAGCCCGACCGGGCATCCCGTCGGCCTCCCGCTCTCGGCGAAACCTCCTGCCGTGTCCCCCCCCCACCACGCCTCTCTCACGTCCGTGTCCCCCCCCACCACGCCTCTCTCGCGTTCGTGGCCTCCCCGCCTTGTGCCCCCTCTGCTCTCCGGCCTGCAACTTGTCTCCTCCACCCAAGGCCGTAGCCATGGAGTCAACATCGGGGGGGACCAAATCTTCCAGCGTGTCTGGGGGTCCCAATCCAGAAAAAAAAATCTAAATTTGAAAACTCATTTCCTGCCCAAAATATTTATAAAAATTCACTAAACACATGGGATGGACTTTTTCTGTTTTTTACAATGTCTAATAGTGTATTGTATTACATTGCTCTGTTTTTTTCTTTTTTTTACCATTTCTTGTTTCATTGTATGTAATGGCAGAGATTAGGGATTAATAAAGTACAACCATAACCACAATCATACAAACAGAAATCTATGCATTGATTTATATGAAGACAAGTCCAGATATTGTGGCCAAGGTTTAGCAAATTGGTATTCTATTTACATAGCAATTATTTTTTTATAGCAATAGATTGGGGGGGGGGGGGGTGGACATTTTGAGCATATTTGAATATTATAATTACGGCCTTGCCTCCACCCACAAAATTAACCGTCTCGTCAGCAGCCATCTCGGGTGAGGTTTCACTTACGGTCTCGAAGACTTGCGCGGGGTGCTTTGCCAGAGCGCCCAAGACTGCTGCTGCTGCTGGTGGTGGTGGCGGTCGCTGCTGCTGCTGGTTGTTGCTGTTGTTGTTGGCTGGTGGTTGTTGCTGTTGTTTTGTTGTTGTTGTTATTGTTTCACGTTCCGCTCCTCTGCACATCAACAGCTCCGTGACTCACGATGTCTCTGTTCTGGCTGAGCCCCTTTATATAGCTCATCCACCCCCCTCCCTTCCCCCTCCCTCCCCCCACCCCCTCCCTCCACACCCCCTCCAAGCTGCCTCGCCATTGGCTCATCGGCCCAATTAATCGGGGGGAGGGTGGGTCACCTATTTCCACCACGTGGCTTCATCAGCTCTGGATAGGCAGACGCCTCTGGCAAGTCGGTGGCTGATGGATGTTATCGGGGATCGTCCATAAATGACGTCACGCGATTTTGGACGATTTTTTACCCCCCTTCCCCAATCTAGTCACACGGCGTCACAAAAAGTCAGACCCCCCCCCCTCAAATATGACGTCACAAAGCTTTGCCCCCCCCCAAAAATGACGTCACAAAGCTTTGCCCCCCCCCAAAATATAAAACATGCTTCAAATCGCTTTAAACTATTGTCATTGTAGTGCGTATTTAATGTGGCGCTGCACTCTGATGTTGTCGGAGAAAACATTTATTAAAAAGTCTATTTTATTAAGTAGAACGTGTTGTCTATATTTATTTCAAGTTGCGCATTTTGATGTGACGTCACATTTCTCACCCCCCCCCCTCGTCACACATCGTCACAAATGTCTGACCCCCCCCCCATTACCCCACCACGTGGCTTCATCAGCCCTGGATAGACAGACATCTCTGGCAAGTCGGTGGCTGATGGATGTTATCGGGGATCGTCCATAAATGACGTCACGCGATTTTGGACGATTTTTGACCCCCCCCCCCCCCCGAGTCACACGGCGTCACAAAAAGTCAGACCCCCCCCCCCCTCAAATATGACGTCACAAAGCTTTGCCCCCCCTCCCCCCCCAAAATAAAACATGCTTCAAATCGCTTTAAACTATTGTCATTGTAAGTGCGTATTTAATGTGGCGCTGCACTCTGATGTTGTAGGAGAAAACATTCGCCTTCTCGCAGGCTCTGCATGCGAGATGGTTCATGATGTCCGTTGCGTTACAAGTCAACCAGAGGTTGCAAACGGGTTTTGATTCCTTACCCGTACCCGGCCGCACCAGGGTCGCAAACGGGTACCCGTACCCAGCCGGGTACGGGTAGCCGGGTATCGGGTAGGGTACGGGTATCGGGTACCCGATTGCGACCTCGGAAGTCAACCCAATATATTTATAATTCTCAGACCTGAATGCTATCACATTTAAATGGGCAAACTCTATTATTGTGTGTGTAGTCAATTGTTCACCAGGCTGAGAACATGAACTCGCTCCACTGGAGCACCCTGTGTCATTACCATTCACTCTTTGAGTCTCTGGGTCCGAGTGCAAGTCTATGGGCGCGATGTTAATTACCTCGCCTGGTATGCAGGAGGTCGTGGGTTCGATCCCGACCCAGACGCCTGCTGAAAATTTGGAGTTTGCGTGTCTCTCTCTCTCTCATCATCACGGTGGCTATGATATGTTAACTACCTCGCCTGGTATGCAGGAGGTCGTGGGTTCGATCCCGACCCAGACGCCTGCTGAAAATTTGGAGTTTGCGTGTCTCTCTCTCTCTCTCATCATCACGGTGGCTATGATATGTTAACTACCTCGCCTGGTATGCAGGAGGTCGTAGGCTCGATCCCGACCCAGACGCCTGCTGAAAATTTGGAGTTTGCGTGTCTCGCTCTCTCTCATTATCACCATGGTGGCTATGAGACGTTAACTACCTCGCCTGGTATACAGGAGGTCGTGGGTTCGATCCTGACCCTGACGCCTGCTGCTGCTGCTGTATATTTGGAGTTTGCGTGTCTCTCTCATCATCATCACGGTGGCTAGGAGATGTTAACTACCTCGCCTGGTGTGCAGGAGGTCGTGGGTTCGATCCCGACCCCCTGACACCTGCTGCTGTATATGTGGAGTCTGCGTGTCTCTCTCCCCGTGGTCGCGTGGATTTTTATCCGGCTCCTCCGGTTTTTCCCCTCCACATTTAGAATCAACATCACACGTTTAGAGTAGCTGCCGACTTGCTGTACACTTCCACGTGATGATAATAATCCACTTTGCTGTGCCATCATTTGTGAAAGTCAGGTCGCTTCTAAAAATAAAAATATCCCATCCTTAGGTTTTTTGGGTAAAGTCACGTAGGTAAAAAATCAAAATTAATAAAAGTAAAATAAAAATAAAATAACGTTTCGGAGGCAACACAAGCTTCCGTCTTCAGGTGGCTTGTGTTGCCTCCGAAACGTCGTGATTTTTATTGTATTTTACTTAAATTAATTTAGATTTTTTTACCTACGTGACTTTACCGAAAAAACCTAAGAATATGAATACTTGCAGTCACGAAAGCTTCAAATCTAGAAATAAAAAGATCCGCATAGCTCAGTGGGCCTTACATGCTAAAGAAAACTAAATAAAGTTTTAGTCTAGATATGGAATAGGTCCCTCTGCACCTGGGTGAATTTAAACGCCCGAGCGTGCCGCGTGTTAATCGCAGCCGTTCAAATGGACTCCGCAGAATTCGTCGCTAACACTGGTCAACAAAAAAAAAACATTCTGGCCTGGACTTTTGCAGCTGTTTTAGACTAATTTCAGGGTGCCGATTCCAAATTTGATCTCAGATTTGCTCTATCACATCTCATTTTTATGCTATCGGCATACCCCATTTTCATTGATTTTACCCGAAATTAACTCTGTCACTTATGATTGCAAGTTGTTGCGAGTCAGGGACTGCTTTAGTGTTAAAATATGGTGCTGTATTTTTAGGATAGTGTGTTTATAATATCATTTTATGTAAATATCCACATTTAATATTTTTCTTCTGCAGTTTTTATTGAAAATGCAACATTTGATATCTCAAAAACCTGATGTGATAGACAAAAACTGATGCCAGATTTGGAATCAGCACCCCAAAATTACATTAAAACCGTTGGAATAGCTTATGCCAGAAAAAGTGTGTTGACCAGTGTTATTCTTCCGTTTGCTGCAGCTGCTGCCATCGCTCTTGCCGCCGTTCCCGCGTTGTGCCGTCTTCACCCCAGTCGAGGATGTTTACACACCGCACTCGGCACTCGGTTGAGGCCGAGTCGACCTAGGGGAGGCCCAGGACCGGTTCAGTTGATCGTCACTGCTGTTGGCCGTGAACGGGAATCGAACTCGGGCGGCCGGGTTCGTAGCGCAGCGTAGCGCTAACCGCTGCACCACCGCTCCCGCGCACCCAGAGACACGCACACAAAGACAGAAGTGGCGCGCACGCACGACCAAACAAGTCAAAAACAAGTTTATTATTGTTGGACAAACTTCCCATTCCCTGAACTCGTCGCCGCCGTTTCGCGCTGGGACTCCGCGCTTGACTTTGCCCGACGGACTTCGTCAGCAGCCCACCACAAGCGTGCTGCTCCCGGAGGTTGCTGCGGGGCGCGGTCACCGTGCAGGACGAGTTTCCAGCGAGTGCGGAGAACGCCGCACCACGTTGAGCCTCTTCCCGCCCACACCCCCCCCCCCCCCCCCGCTGCAAAGCCGGGAGGGGTGGCACCACCGGGCAGGTCCGCTTCCTTCTCCCCACCACAGAAGCCGAACCGAGCCGAGCTCTTGCGGATTTGAAATTTCGCCGACTCAACTTCAAGAAGATGCTCGCAACAGCGCGTGGCCGAGTGCCGTACGCGTGCCCGCTCACGCGTGCCCGTGCGTGCTCACGCATGTTCGCTCACGCGTGAGTACGGTTACAAACACGCACACCAAATTGACGAACGCCCGCAGCGGCGTGCGTGGCCAAAGCTCACGGAGGCGAGATGCTCGATGCTTAGAATCAACACGGGAAAAAAACGCCATCAGGATCAGACCAGAGGTCGCAACCGGGTACCGGATACCCGTACCCTACCCGATACCCGGCTACCCGGACCCGGCCAGGTACGGGTAACCCATTTGCGACCCTGGTGCGGCTGGGTACGGGTACGGGTAAGGAATCAAAACCCGTTTGCGACCTCTGGGTCAGACGCAGCTTTTGCACAAAACCGTCAGGAGGTGGGTCTTTCGAAACTCCCGTTCGCAGTGCACAAAAACGTGACACCTAACACGGCGAATCGCAGACCGACGCGTTTAATTCCTCGCTCCCAACGCACAAGACGCCAGGGCACACAGCCGTCATCGTCGTCGTCATCGTCACGCGCCACGCTCGATCCCCTGCTGTTGGACAAAAGCCTCCACCAACTCCGTCGCCATGCCTCCTCGTGGTCTCGCGATGCCCAGATCTACCTCCGTCTCGAGCCGGGCCCCGCAATGGAGCAACCGGTTGCGCAACTTGGTTGCGAAACTGGTTGCGTGCGAGGAACCGCACTTGAAGCCGTTCCCCCCCCCCCCCCCCCAGAGCCAACAGTTGCCGACGTGCGTCGCCTCGGAGACGCGAGCAACGAGAGGCCGCGAAATGTGGCCAGGAGAGGGCAGTGCAGCAAGCGGGATTGTAAACTCATCTGTGTAGCGGAAACTTTGTGGGCTGTCACCCCCCCCCCCACCCCACCCCATTGTTAGTACACCGTCGTGGATTTTCTCCGACAACCTCCGCCGGCTTCTGCTTCTCACCGCGAAGCGAAGTTGTCATCGCTTACGGAATTGGCGTTGTGACCGGTCAGCGGATAATAGGCAGCGATCGATTGACCCCCCCCCACCACCCCCCCCCTAACTATCTCCGGCCATTCCATGAATCGTCACCGAATCGTCACCGAATCGTCACCGAATCGGCGGGCCACTTTGTACCGTCTCAGTGGCGAGGAGATGTGAACACCCTCGCCTGGTGTACAGGAGGTCGTGGTGTCGATCCCGACCCCAACCCCGACCCCGACGCCTGCTGCTGTGTATTTGTAATTTGCGTGTCTCTCTCTCTCCCCACCCCCATGCCTGTGGTAGCGTAGATTTTTTTTCCCGGGTCCTCCGCTTTTTCCCCCCCTCCACATTTAGAATCGACATGATGCGTTTAGAGTTGTTGGCTGCTATTCCCACGCGTTGGCGATGAGCCAATTCGTGGTGCCGTCATTTTTGATGGCCGGGTCGCTTCTGAGAAAGAGCGACATCGCTCAATGGGGCCGCCTTAACTGGTAAAAACACGAAACAATAAATAGTTTGGTTTTAGTTGAAAGTTTAGTCCGAATTCACGTCGCTCGTATCTCCGTCTCATTTCGGTGCAAAATTCCCACGGCGTTCACCCAAACCGTTAAAAACTCAGGCCCCTCGCAAACGACCCTACAGGTTCAATCGCGACCGTTGCTTCCGAAACCTGAGAATCGATACGCGTCACTGTCATCCCCAACACCCCCCCCCCCCGCACTACTGGCTTAACATCGCCCCCTCAACGTCCCCAACACATCGGAACCACTGGTTTAACATCGTCCCCAACACATCGTAAAACCACTGGTTCAACATCGTCCCCAACACAGCGGGACCACTTTGCTTAGGCGCATAAAATAAACAGAATGCACGCACAAGCAGGTACAATAAACCTCTCCTTCATTTGTCTGTCCGACCATTCGGTTGTTCGGTAAAACGGTTCACACCCCAACGCACGATGGCGGCATCACCGCGACCGCCGCTTGCCACAGTCGCCACCGCTACCGTCACTCCGCTCCACCACCGCCGCCACCATCGCCACCACCGCTACCAACGACCACCGCCACGCTCCACCGCTCCACGCCATCATTCCTCTCCGCCACCGCAACCGCCGCCGCCGCTACAAAGCGGCGCCCTGCGCGAGCGCCCGAACGTGCTCGAGTATTTCATCCCCCGACTCCCACGGCACCACGGTGGCCTGCACCGCGCCGGGCTGGGCCTGCTCCAGCGCCGCCAGCGCCCTCTCGAGCTGGTACCCGCGGCGGGGCAGCACCACGTCGCCCGGCAGCAGCGCCAGCGCGGGGCACACGTCGTTGCCGCCGTCGCCGACGTAGATCACGCGCCCGTACCCGCCGTGGCGCTCGACAAACGACCGCAGCGCCGCCCGCTTGCACATGTTGGCGGGGCAGCGGGAGCAGCCGTGCTGGCGCCCGCCGCCGTGGAACGGCAGCAGCGCCAGCGAGCCGCCGGCGTCGACGCTCGCCGGGTTGGTGAGAAGCTCGCGGAAGAGGGGGCGGCAGCCACGTGACTCGAGCACCCAGCCGATGAAGGCCGAGTTGGCGTCCGAGACGATGACGCACTCAAACTGCTCCGGGTGGTCGGCTTCAGGAGTGTGGGCGGGGGGAGGGGGGGGGAGGGGCAGAGAGGAGAGGGCAGTGTTAAAGTAGTCGGCATCGGTAATCGTAGTCTCGTAGTCCAGTGGTCTCGTATCTGATAGTCTCGTAGTCCACTATCACCACCGCCACCATCACCACCATCACCACTACCACCATCACCATCACCACCATCACCATCACCACCATCACCATCACCACTGCCACCATCACCATCACCACCATCACCATTGCAACCATCACCATCACCACCATCACCATCGCCACCATCACGACTATCGTCATCAAAACAAAGATCCCCCGAATAGCCTTAAGAGAATGTTGGCGAGGAGCACCTATGAAGGCCGGCACGGCACACAAGGGGGTGGGTGGCCAGCACCACGCCCAACTGCCTTTGTCTCCCCAGCGGTGATGGTTACACACCGCATCAGGTACTCATTTGAGGCCGAAACGATCTAGGGGGGGACCAGGACCGATTCAGATTATCATCACCGGTGTTGCCCGTGAGCGGGAATCGAACTCGGGTCACCGGGTTCCTAGCGCAGTGGGCGAACCGCTGCACCACCGCTCCCCACTACCACCACCTCTGCCCATCACCACCTCCACCACGTTATTATTTCGCTTTGACGTCAGCCGGCATGCCCGGCGTGTCCGGCACGTCACCGTGGCGCCCACAATCGTCTCCGCTCGTTCACCACTCGCGCGTCGACGGCGGCGGCGTCGACGGCACGGCTCGAACAACAACGCCGGACGAATCCCGAGCCGCGCGTCGGGCCGGCTCGGCACGACGGCCCCGACACGGCCCGGCGGCGCGGTGCGAAAAATTCGGTGCAAAGCGTTTCGGTTGAGCCCACCCCACCGCATTTACCCAGGAAGCGCAGGAGCTGCGGCATGCCCGGCGTGTCCGGCACGGCCTCAATGGTGGCCCGCATCTCGGCGGCAGTGACGCCCACCTCCTCGCGCAGGTAGCGCAGGACCCGGTTCATGTGATCCGTCCAGGTGCCGCCACCACCGCCGCCGACGTCGTCGTCGTCGCCGCCGCGGTAATCCAAGCGCTCCGGCAGCTCTCCCCCGGGGGCGCAGCGCAGCACCCACATGTCGCTGTTGTCGTCGATGAGCGTGTGGTCGAAGTCGAACGCCACCAGCGACTTCATGGCGGCCGCGTGTGTCGGGGCGCGAGGCGGTGCCGGCGCTGTCGGGCGAAAGCGGACGGGAAGGTTTGGTTAGTGCCGAGCCGCGCTCTCTTTAAACGTGGCGGGTGGTTTTTTTTAAAGAACAAAATACCTCCGGCAGGATCCCCCGCGGTCTCGCCGGGGGTTCACCGCCGCACGGCGCTCGAGGTGAAGAAGCGATCGCGATCAAATCCAACTCCGGTCGACAGCGTTATGACGATGGTGGTTTTAACGTGGATTTGGCTGCGGTCATAATGCGGCTGTTACTTAGTTTGTTGTCCTTCACCCCGCACCTCCGGTTAGCACGGTTGGCTACGTAGGGTGCAAAAGAAGTTCATCGTACATATATATACACACGCATATGATATGGCTGTGGTTAAAACGTGGTTGTGATTGCGGTTATAATGGTTGCGGTTACATTGTGGCTTCAGTTGCGGTTGCAGAACAGTTGTAAAGCCACCTTGGTAATATTTATACATGCGGTGTCGATGATGATGACGATGATGATGATGACAATAAGGATGATGACGATGATGTCGTCGTCAACGACGAAGATGATGATAGTAAGGATAACATTGTGGCCGATATTGTTGTTGGTGCTGTTGACCGACTGGAGGCCGGTCAAACTTCACTGGGAAACGAATCGCAAGGAATCCGCATCGCTCGCAACGCACCCCAAGTTACATTCCTCGCAAAAATCGCGTGGGCAGCGATCGTAGTGAAATAACCCGCAAGGGAGCAGCCACGGCGTGGTCCGGCAGCGGAACGACAGAATGCGGAACGACACGCACAAAAAACAAAGATCCCCCGTGTAGCCTTAACAGACTGTTGGGGCAAGTGCTGTTAGCGAGTAGCACCTATGAAGCAACACACATCTGGTCACACACACACAGACTTACTGGATTACAGGAAGCACCCCCCAACGGATTTTAATTTTGGTTGGTGTGCGTCTTCTAATTAGAAGAATACGGCAATAAATTAATGTCGAGGATTCGCGATCGATGGTCAAAATATGTGAAATCGCATACCTGTCAACCCGTACTACGGGTTAACCCCTATTCTTGTACAAGGAAATTGAATTTTCAGACTCAGCCATTTCAATACGGGCAACACCAAAAGTCTTCTTGGTTCTTTTGGTAAAGTCACGTAGAAGGGAAATAATAAAATAATAAAAATAAAACACAATAAAATACAATTCTCACGACGTTTCGGCCACAACGCAAGCAGCCGTCCTCAGGTGAAGAACAGGTCTGTCGGAAAGACAGCATCTGAATGAACACCACCAAGCTTGGCAGCGTATATTTAAGCTGGGTTAGAGGAGGAAGGGCGCCTTGACAAAGGAATTTGCATATCAACAGATGAATTTAGCATATTTATGGCAAATGCAGATATGGCGTGCGGTGGCTGGGCATGCGGGCTACATGGATCTTTCAAGGATTTGTGATCTCCTCACACAATCCAGCCTGGTTAAACCCAGGATGGTTTGTAGGCAGGCCAGCCTGAATGTTTCTAACCGGCGAAGATGCTCCATTAGGGGGGTCCACGTACACACACACACGTACACACACACACACACACGTACACACACACACACACACGTACACACATACGTGGTGTCAATTTACATTTTGTTGGCGGCTGCCCGGATTGGTTGTAGGCCAGTGATGAGAGATGCCCCCTTTCTGGGGGGTGGCGAGATGTGGCCAAATTGTTTCATTTCGAAAGCAAATAATCGAAAACGCAAATGTATCACGGGGCCACGTCAGTGGCAACTTTGGTTGGTGCCATCAAGCCCCCTACGCGGTTGGGGGCCGTCCATAAATGACGTCACGCGATTTTGGACGATTGTTGACCCCACCCCCCTTCGTCACAAAAAGTCAGACCCCCCCCCCCCTCAAATATGACGTCACAAAGCTCTGCCCCCCCCCCAAAATAAAACATTCTTCAAATCGCTTTAAACTATTGTCATTGTAGTGCGTATTTAATGTGGCGCTGCCACATTTATTTAAAAGTCTATTTAATTAAGAAGAACGTGATGTCTATATTAATTTAAAGTTGCGCATTTTGATGTGACGTCACATTTCTCAAACCCCACCCCCCTCGTCACAGATCGTCACAAATGTCTGACCCCCCCCCCCCCCCTAGATGCGTGACGTCATTTATGGACGGCCAAGGGGTGGGGGGGGGGATGCAAGGCTGCAGTCAAGGTGAAGAATCACCGCTCTGGGGTATCCAACCCGACACATCGCCGATTAATGACGAAGGCTCCACGAACAAAATACGAATAATTACATTTGTTTGATCTACAACAACAATGACGAGTATTATTATTCAACACAAATATCCGAGCGTTATAAATCGAAACAAACCCCGCCACTCGAAGGCGGTGAAGTCACCCCACGAGGTCACGTGGGCCTGTGAGGTCACGTGGACCTTGTAAGGTCACGTGGACCTGTGAGGTCACGTAGACCTTGTGCGGTCACGTGGACCTTGTGAAGTCACGTGGTCTTGTAAGGTCACGTGGACCTGTGAGGTCACGTAGACTTGTGAGGTCACGTGGACCTTGTGAGGTCACGTGGCCTTGAGGTCACGTGGACCTTGTGAGGTCACGTGGCCTTGTGAGGTCACGTGGACCTTGTGAGGTCACGTGGGCCTGTGAGGTCACGTGGACCTGTGAGGTCACGTGGCCCTTGAGGTCACGTGGCCTTGTGAGGTCACGTGGACCTGTGAGGTCACGTGGCTTTGTGAGGTCACGTGGACCTGTGAGGTCACGTGGACTTGTGAGGTCACGTGAACCTTGTGAGGTCACGTGGACCTGTGAGGTCACGTGGACCTTGTGAGGTCACGTGGACCCTGTGAGGTCACGTGGACCTGTGAGGTCACGTGGACCTGTGAGGTCACGTGGACCTGTGAGGTCACGTGGACCTGTGAGGTCACGTGGCCTTGTGAGGTCACGTGGCCTTGTGAGGTCACGTGGAGCGTCGAGCGCCCGCCGGCAGACCCCGGCAGGTGCCGTGGGGCGGCGTTGACAGACCGTGCCAACTCACCGCGTTTTATCCGCCCGCTGTTGTGAGCGTCGCCACTACGCCGCTGTTGCTGCTGCTGCTGCTGTTGTTGACGCTGCTGTTGATGATGTTGCTGCTGTTGTTGCTGCTGCTGTTGTTGATGCTGCTGCTGCTGTTGCTGCTGTTGATGATGATGCTGCTGCTGTTGTTGTTGATGCTGCTGTTGCTGCTGCTGCTGTTGTTGATGATGCTGCTGTTGTTGATGATGATGCTGCTGCTGCTGTTGATGATGCTGCTGTTGTTGTTGATGATGCTGCTGTTGTTATTGCTGCTGTTGTTGTTGATGATGCTGTTGTTGATGATGATGCTGCTGCTGCTGCTGCTGTTGTTGTTGCTGCTGTTGTTGTTGATGATGCTGTTGTTGATGATGATGCTGCTGCTGCTGCTGCTGTTGTTGTTGCTGCTGTTGTTGACGCTGCTGTTGATGATGTTGCTGCTGTTGTTGCTGCTGCTGTTGTTGATGCTGCTGCTGCTGTTGCTGCTGTTGTTGATGATGCTGCTGCTGCTGTTGCTGCTGCTGTTGATGGTGCTGCTGCTGCTGTTGCTGCTGCTGTTGATGGTGCTGCTGCTGGGAGAGACAACTGCCTTCCAACCACCCCGTCAGTAGCGGAGTCCTTCACGAGCCTCCTCCCTCCAAACAAACAACAACAACGACGACGACGAGGAGGAGGAGGATAAGAAGACGACGCCACAGCAGAGCGAACGGCTTCGGCGGTCGCTCCGGATGCGCGAGTCGGCGCGGTCGCCGCCGGTTCCGATCAGCTGATCGCCACTTCCGGCTCGCGGTGCCCCCTCCCCACCCCCACCCCCCTCCCCACCCCCCCTCCCCACTCCCACCCCCTCCCCACTCCCACCCCCTCCCCACCCCCCCTCCCCACCCCCACCCCCCCTCCCCACCCCCCCCTCCCCACTCCCACCCCCTCCCCACTCCCACCCCCTCCCCACTCCCACCCCCTCCCCACTCCCACCCCCACTCCACACCCCCACCCCCCCTCCCCACCCCCCCTCCCCACCCCCACCCCCCCTCCCCACCCCCCCCTCCCCACTCCCACCCCCTCCCCACTCCCACCCCCTCCCCACTCCCACCCCCTCCCCACCCCCACTCCACACCCCCTCCCACCCCCTTCCCACTCCCACCCCTCCCCATTCCCCCCCCCCTCCCCATTCCCCCCCCCCTCCCCATTCCCCCCCCCCTCCCCATTCCCCCCCCCCTCCCCACCCCCACCCCTCCCCACCCCCTCCCCACTCCCACCCCCACCCCTTCCCACCCCCACCCCTCCCCACCCCCTCCCCACTCCCACCCCACCCCCAACCCCTCCGAACACTGTGACCTGTACAGCACCGACACCGTGTCACAGTGACCTCTCTGTAAGCCCCCCCCCCCCAGTCTCCCCCCTCTCCCCCCCTCTCTCCCACCCCCTCCCTCTCCCCCCCTCTCTCTCCCTCCCTCCCTCTCCCCCCTCTCCTTTCCTCTCCCTCGCTCTCACGCAGTCTGCCGCCCTCTCCCCACGCCGTTCTCTCCCCCCTCTCACTTTCCCTCCTCTTCACGCTCCCTTCACCGTCTCCATCTCCCCACTCGCAGTGACGTCATTTATCATCTCCCCCACTCGCAGTGACGTCTTTTATCATCTTCCAACTCGTAGTGACGTCATTTATCATCTCCCCATTTCGCAATGACGTCATTTATCATCTCCCCATTTCGCAATGACGTCATTTATTATCTCCACGGAAGCAGTGACATCCTCCGTTTGCTTCTCGGAGTGACGTGTTTATCCACCTCCCTCCCCCCTCACTTTCCACCACCATTACGTTACGTCATCGTCTTTCCTCCATCTCCCTCACAGTGACGTCATGTTCTCTCTTCATTTTCGCTCGCGCAGTGCCAGTCCATCTCCTCCATCTCCCCTCTCGGTTACGTCATTCTTCCCCTCACTTCGTTTTGCTCCACCCCCTCCCCTCAATCCTGTCACGGTGACGTCATGTCTCCGGCTGGCACCGTCACACTCGGCTCTCTCTGACGTAGCAGCTCGCTCTGCGCTTCAGTGAGACATCGATAGAGAATAAGAATGAAGAGATACAATTAGTACACAAATCATACACAATTAGTACACAAATCATACACAATTAGTACACAAAGCATACACAATTAGTACACAAAGCATACACAATTAGTACACAAAGCATACACAATTAGTACACAAAGCATACACAATTAGTACACAAAGCATACACAATTCGTACACAAAGCATACACAATTAGTACACAAAGCATACACAATTGGTACACAAATCATACACAATTGGTACACAAATCATACACAATTCGTACACAAAGCATACACAATTAGTACACAAAGCATACACAATTAGTACACAAAGCATACACAATTAGTACACAAAGCATACACAATTAGTACACAAAGCATACACAATTCGTACACAAAGCATACACAATTAGTACACAAAGCATACACAATTAGTACACAAAGCATACACAATTAGTACACAAAGCATACACAATTAGTACACAAAGCATACACAATTAGTACACAAAGCATACACAATTAGTACACAAAGCATACACAATTAGTACACAAAGCATACACAATTAGTACACAAATCATACACAATTAGTACACAAAGCATACACAATTAGTACACAAAGCATACACAATTAGTACACAAAGCATACACAATTAGTACACAAAGCATACACAATTAGTACACAAAGCATACACAATTAGTACACAAAGCATACACAATTAGTACACAAAGCATACACAATTAGTACACAAATCATACACAATTAGTACACAAAGCATACACAATTAGTACACAAAGCATACACAATTAGTACACAAAGCATACACAATTAGTACACAAAGCATACACAATTAGTACACAAAGCATACACAATTAGTACACAAAGCATACACAATTAGTACACAAATCATACACAATTAGTACACAAATCATACACAATTAGTACACAAAGCATACACAATTAGTACACAAAGCATACACAATTAGTACACAAAGCATACACAATTAGTACACAAAGCATACACAATTAGTACACAAAGCATACACAATTAGTACACAAAGCATACACAATGCATGCATAACGCGTACACAATCCATACACAATGCATACACTATGAATACACAATGCGTACATAATGCATACACAATGAGTACACAGTGCGTACACAATGTATACACAATGTATACACAATGCATACACACTGCGTACACAATTGTTACATAATGTATACACAATACATACACAATGCATACACGCTGCGTACACAATTGTTACACAATGTATACACAAATCATACACAATACATGCATAATGCGTACATAATCCATACACAACGTATACACAATTCGTACACGATTCGTGCACAATGCATACACAATGCATACACAATGCATACACATCCATACACAATTCATACACGATTCATACACAATTCGTACACAATTCGTACACAATTCATACACGCACAGGCTATGCACACTTCACATTTGTGAACTAATGGACCATCTGATTTTTATATTTATTCATACTCAAGGAAAGCTCTTTTTTCACCGATGAACAACGTGACCTGGACCTGAACACCGTTGAACTGAACAACGTGACCTGCCCCAAATAAATATTCTGATTCCGATTTGATGTTTATTCATGCCGGAGGAATCCGATGATCTAGGAAGCTCTTTTCACGGACTTACAAGTTGCGCGGAGCTTGGTGGTGACGCCACCACCGCTTCGTAGAGAATGGCGGTGGTTGTTGATGTCGTTGTTGTTGTTGTTGATCTCGTTGTTGTTGTTGTTGTTGATCTCGTTGTTGTTGTTGTTCTCGTTGTTGTTGTTGCATTCCCAAAGTGCGCTCAGATGGCAGTCGCCGCCGCAAACCAATGAGGACGTGTTTGACCCTCCCTCCCTCCCTCCAGCCAGCCAGCCAGCCAGCAAAACTTTGTATTGTACTGCACAGGGCGGTCCAGATGTCATGTGACCCCAAATTAATTGACCTCTAACATTGCTGTTACCCTTTGCACGTTCACTTATGTTTTAAATAAACCTACGTTTGAAATGCTGCGTTTTTAGAGAATTAAATGCGGGGGGTGGGGGGATAATAAAATGAAAAGTCGTAATTACTGGCGAAACGTCGTGCTCAGATTGTAAATGTTGTGGATTTGCTCTCTAACACACAAACGGTGGTGATGTACTAGTATACTACACTATACACTACACTACTATACACTACACCATATTACACTATTATACACTACACTATACACTACACCATACTACACTATATACTACACTATGCACTAGTGCTGTACTAGTATACTACACTATACACTACACTACTATACACTACACCATATTACACTATTATACACTACACTATACACTACACCATACTACACTATATACTACACTATGCACTAGTGCTGTACTAGTATACTACACTATACACTACACTACTATACACTACACTATACAATAGTGTTGTACTAGTATACTACAATATACACTACACTACTATACACGACTACACTATACACTACACTATACCCTATACACTAGTGCTGTACTAGTGACGAATTGGCCACGTTCTGTTTACGTGACAAACCTTACTAGTTGGCTGTGTCGGGTGGTGGCGGGTTTAACGACACATTTATATATTTACGCGATTTAACCCACAAAAAAAACCTCTTGTGGATGATATTGGTCGCGAAAGCCTCCCACGTGTTCAACTGAGGTGACGTTTGTTTGGGGGCAGGCCTTCATCCAGCAGTGGACAGACCACGGCTGACGACGATTAAACACAAACGTCACGTGGACCTTACCTGGAATAAACTGATTAAAATAAACGCGTTTTGATTCTCCGAAATAAGTTACATTGAATGTACGCGTAATGTCCGTGCCAATGTCACCAATTATTTTTTGTTATTGAATTTGCTCCACGTTACAGTTCCTATGATCACTGTTTCATTGCTTTCATGGCTTTACTTTGGTGATTTCGAAACGTGTATTGGTTTGGCCATGTTTGTTTGTTGTAGTACAGAGTTAGACTGATGGCCTTAAACTAAGTTGTCTTGTGGTTGTTGTTGTTGTTGTTTGACTTGCATCCGACTGCGAGTTTTGCACACAGCGTTGGTGTACGGTGCTTTTTCTGCAATATTTTGCTGTCTTTAATTTAATTTTCTGTTTGCACTCAGTCACATATTCACTTTAAGATGTTTTTTTTGTTCGTGTTTTTTGTTTGTTGCGGTTGCACCCGATTCAAGAGCCGAATGGCTCACAGGGCTACACCTGATCAATGAACTTGAACTTGTTGTAGTACAGAGTTAGATTGATGGCCTAAATCTAAGTTGTCTTGTGGTTGTTGTTGTTGTTTGACTTGCATCCCACTGGGATTTTTGCACAGCGTTGGTGTACGGTGTTTTTTCTGCAATATTTTGCTGTCTTTTCTTGGATTTTCTGTTTGGACTTAGTCACATATTCACTTTAAGATGTTTTTTGTTCATGTTGTTTTTGTTTGTTGAGGTTGCACCCGATTCAAGAGCCGAATGGCTCACAGGGCTCTACCTAATACATGAACTTGAACTTGAACATTTGACGTTGCCCTGCTCCAAGTCCGACTACTCCACGCGATTGTTCTCGTTGTATCGACACGGTCGTGACGATGGCAGTGATTGATCATTGATGAACATTCCTTTGGCGAAAGCACATTTCCGGGATCGATTCCCTCGTCGATGCACAACGCAACAGCATCGATACTTGCACGTGCGCCTACAAAGGTTCGCAAACAAGACAAAGATCCCCCGGGTAGCCCGCGCCGGCTGTCATGGCAAGTGCAGCTAGCGAGCAGACATCAAGAGACAGACACGTCGGCCGAAAGGTTTGCGTTGCCAGAACCATGCTCGGCCGCCTTTGTCTCCCCAATGCTAATATTTACTAAACTGTTATCTTACCAGCTAAGGCCCACTGAGATATATACAGCGCTTTTTAGTAGCGACCCGGCACACAAATGATAGCTCAACGAAGTGGGCTTATCATCATCACGGGGAAATGTATAGCAGCCAAATGCTCTAAACGCGTGATGATGAGTCTAAATGTGGAGGGGAAAAACCGGAGGACCCGGAGAAAAATCCACGCCAACACCGGAAAAGAGAGAGAGAAACACGCAAACCACAAATATACAGCAGCAGGCGACAGGGTAGGCATCGCACACACGACCTCATGTGTACCTGGCGAGGTAGTTAACATCTCCTAGCCACCGTGATGATGAGAGAAAGAGACACGCAAACCACAAATATACAGCAGGCGTCAGGGTAGGCATCGCACACACGACCTCCTGTGTACCTGGCGAGGTAGTTAACATCTAGCCACCCTGATGATGATGAGAGAGACACGCAAACCACACATATACAGCAGCAGGTGTCAGGGTAGGCATCGCACCCACGACCTCCTGTGTACCTGGCGAGGTAGTTAACATCTCCTAACCACCGTGATGATGATGATTATGAGAGAGAGAGAATCGCAAACCACAAATATACAGCAGCAGGCGTCAGGGTCGGGATCGAACCCACGACCTCCTGTATACCAGGCGAGGTAGTTAACATCTCGCAGTGGCGAGATTCTCACACACCGCACCAGCAGATTTGTTCAAATGTCACTCGCCAACTAAAACAAGTCGTGGGCTGGGAATACAACCCGGGTTAGACGTGTTCGTAGCGCGGTGCGGTGACCCATTGCGGCACTCATCACCCACATCATCATCATCATCCACATCATCATCATCACCCACATCATCATCATCATCACCCACATCATCATCCACATCATCTTCATCATCATCCACATCATCATCATCACCCACATCATCATCATCATCACCCACATCATCATCATCATCACCCACATCATCATCATCACCCACATCATCATCATCATCACCCACATCATCATCATCACCCACATCATCACCCACATCATCATCACAGACATAATCATCATCACCCACATCATCATCACCCACATCATCATCATCATCACCCACATCATCATCACCCACATCATCATCATCACCTATATCATCATCATCACCCATATCATCATCATCATCATCATCACCCACATCATCATCACAGACATAATCATCATCACCCACATCATCATCATCACCCACATCACCATCATCCCCTACATCATCATCCCCTACATCATCATCATCGGCAGCATCACCATCATCAGCAGCAGCCCTGCCACAAACCGCCATTTCCCCCGGCGCTTCTGAGCGCAAATATTGACCGAACAACTTGCACAGAACGCCACAGAACACAGAACACGGTGCCCAGGGCACAGGGCTAATGCATTAGCTCCGAGCCGTGCTCACCAAGCCACCCACTCACCCACACAGCCACCCCGCTCACCTACCCACCCAAAGACCCCCCATATAGCCTTCAACAGACCATGAGGACACGTGCTGTTAGCGAGCAGCACATATGAGGAGCGCTACGGTGGTGAGATGTTCACTCCGTCGCCAGGTGTACAAAGTTAATTTATTAGGTATAGCCCTGTGAGCCATTCGGCTCTTGAATCGGGTGCAACCGCAACAAACAAAAAAAACATGAACAAGAAAACATCTTAAAGTGACTATGTGCAAACAGAAAATCCAAGAAAAGACAGCAAAATATTGCAGAAAAATCACCGTACACCAACGCTGTGCAAGGAGGTCGTGGGCTCAATCCCGATCCCGACGCCTGCTGTGTATTGGAGGTTTTGTGCGTCTCTCGCCCCTGGTCGTGTGGAATTGTATCCGGGTTTTATCCAGTTTTTCCCCTCCACACTTCGAATCAAAATGCGTTCAGAGTGTTCGGCTGCTGTGCGTCTACCACGCGATTATAGCCACTTCGTTGAGTTGTGATTTTTGGCCAGGTAGCTTCTGAGAAAAATGACTATATAGCCCAATGGGCTTTACCTGGTAAAAAAAAAAATTGTGAAATTTTAAATAGTAAAGGCTGGTCACAAAGTGTGTGGGGGGGGGGGGGCAGCACTATGCCAGCCACCTTTGTCTCCCCAGTGGTGATGTTTACAGACGAGGCACTCATTTGAGGCTGAGTCAACCTAGGGGAGGCCCATGACCGGTTCAGGTAATCGTCACTGGCGTTGGTCGTGAGCGGGAATCGAACCCGGGTCGCCGGATTCGTAGTGCAGTGCGCTAACCGCTCCACCACCGCTCCCCTACATCACCACCCACCACTCTCCACACACACGTAACAATAGTAATAAAGGCAAAAATCCCCCGTATAGCCTGTAACAGATTGTTGGGACAAGTGCTCTTGCCGATCACCTATGAAGGCCGGCACGGCACACGAGGGGGGTGGGTTGTCAACACCACGCCCGGCCGCCTTTGTCTCCCCAGTGACGATGGTTACACACCGCACCAGGTACTCATTTGAGGCTGAGTCGACCTAGGGGAGGCCCAGGACCGGTTCAGATAATCGTCACCGGTATTGGCCGTGAGCGGGAATCAAACGCGGATCGCCGGGTTTGTAGCGCAGTGCGCTAACCGCTGCACCACCGCTCCCCATACACAGAACCACTCACCACTCTGCACACTCAACAACAACAACCGCCATTCGCCACTAGGTGGCAGTGACGTCACCACGGCCATTGTGCCAGGCTAGGTGCACCTTGAGGCCACGTGAAGTGTCGAACGCCTGTTGGCAGGAGGTCACGAGACAGACCCAGGTGCCATGGGTCGACTGACTGAGATGACTGACAGATGCCTAGCCACCACGCTCCACACACACACACAGAACCACCCACCACTCTCACACACACACAGAACCACACACACAGAACCACCCACCACGCTCCACACACACACACAGAACCACCCACCACTCTCACACACACACAGAACCACACACACACACAGAACCACCCACCACTCTCACACACACACAGAACCACACACACACACAGAACCACACACCCACACAGAACGACACACACACACAGAACCACCCACCACGCTCCACACACACACACACAGAACCACCCACCACTCTCACACACACACAGAACCACACACACACACAGAACCACACACCCACACAGAACGACACACACACACAGAACCACCCACCACGCTCCACACACACACACACAGAACCACCCACCACTCTCACACACACACAGAACCACACACACACACAGAACCACACACCCACACAGAACGACACACACACACAGAACCACCCACCACGCTCCACACACACACACACAGAACCACCCACCACTCTCACACACACACAGAACCACACACACACACAGAACCACACACCCACACAGAACGACACACACACACAGAACCACCCACCACGCTCCACACACACACACACAGAACCACCCACCACTCTCACACACACACAGAACCACACACACACACAGAACCACCCACCACTCTCACACACACACAGAACCACACACACACACAGAACCACACACCCACACAGAACGACACACACACAGAACCACCCACCACGCTCCACACACACACAGAGCCACCCACCACGCTCCACACACACACAGAACCACCCACCACTCTCACACACACACAGAGCCACCCACTCCACTCCACACACAGAGACACCTCCCACCCAATCAACCCCAACTCCTGCCCCCACCACCACCACCACGGCTCCCGCCTACCCTCTCTGCCAGTCGCGCACGCACTCACCCAGTGAGCCTCACTCACTCACCCAGTGAGTCGCACTCACTCACTCACCCAGTGAGCCTCACTCACTCACCCAGTGAGTCGCACTCACTCACTCACCCAGTGAGCCTCACTCACTCACCCAGTGAGTCGCACTCACTCACTCACCCAGTGAGTCGCACTCACTCACTCACCCAGTGAGCCTCACTCACTCACCCAGTGAGTCGCACTCACTCACTCACTCACCCAGTGAGTCGCACTCACTCACTCACTCACCCAGTGAGCCTCACTCAGTCACCCAGTGAGCCGCATTCTCACTCACACAGTGAGCCACACTCACCCAGTGAGCCTCACTCACCCAGTGAGTCGCACTCACTCACCCAGTGAGCCTTACTCACTTACCCAGTGAGTCACACTCACTCACCCAGTGAGTCGCACTCACTCACCCAGTGAGTCGCACTCACTCACCCAGTGAGTCGCACTCACTCACTCACCCAGTGAGTCGCACTCACTCACTCACTCACCCAGTGAGTCGCACTCACTCACCCAGTGAGTCGCACTCACTCACTCACCCAGTGAGCCTCACTCACTCACCCAGTGAGTCGCACTCACTCACTCACCCAGTGAGTCGCACTCACTCACTCACTCACCCAGTGAGTCGCACTCACTCACCCAGTGAGTCGCACTCACTCACCCAGTGAGTCGCACTCACTCACCCAGTGAGTCGCACTCACTCACTCACTCACCCAGTGAGCCACTCTCACTCACCCAGTGAGCCTCACTCACTCACCCAGTGAGTCGCACTCACTCACCCAGTGAGCCGCACTCACTCACCCAGTGAGCCACTCTCACTCACCCAGTGATCCACCCTCACACACCCAGTGATCCACTCACTCACCCAGTGAGCCACACTCTCACTCACCCAGGGAGTCGCACTCACTCACTCACCCAGTGAGTCGCACTCACTCACTCAGTGAGTCGCACTCACTCACTCACTCAGTGAGTCGCACTCACCCACTCACCCAGTGAGTCGCACTCACTCACACACCTAGTGAGCCACACTCTCACTCACCCAGTGATCCACCCTCACAGACCCAGTGATCCACTCACTCACCGAGTGAGCCACACTCTCACTCACCCAGTGAGCCACTCACTCACTCACCCAGTGAGCCACTCTCACTCACCCAGTGAGCCACTCACTCACTCACCCAGTGAGCCACTCTCACTCACCCAGTGAGCCACTCTCACTCACCCAGTGAGCCACACTCTCACTCACCCAGTGAGCCGCACTTTCACACGCTCCGCGCTTCTCACCTTCAAGCGACATCCCATGCCCTGCGTTCGCGATGCTGTTATTTCTGAAAATATCTCTTTTCTTGTATTTCGTTCATTATTTTTCCATTCTTTTTCTACTTCTTTGCTTCTTGCACGTCTCCCGCGCAGAGAAGATGAACGTCTCCACCGTCTCCACGGATCTCCTGGCCCTGGGGGGACATGTCGCCTCACCCTGGGGGGTTCAGGTCGTGCCCCCCCCGGGTAACGGCGGTGGCGGAACGGGGGGCCTTCCCTCGACGCCCGGAGTGGGGGGCCCCGTCCACGTGGTGCGGGTGGCCCCCCTCGCCGTGGTGTGCGTGCTGTCCATGACCGTGCTTTTCGGCATCTTCTTCCTGGGCTGCAACCTCCTCATCAAGACCGAGGGCATCCTCAACTTCCTCATGAAGGACAGACGCGCCTCGCGGGACGTCGAGGCCACGGCCACGGCCACGTACTGACTGGCGAACCGCGGGGCCTGGCGATGGGTGACCAGGCACGGGCATCGACCAGACATCGCTAGCTACTGGCAACCAGATCACAGCCATCGACCAGATATCGCTACCTACTGTCAACCAGATCCCAGCCATCGACCAGACATCGATACCTCCTGTCAACCAGATCACAGCCATCGACCAGACATCGATACCTCCTGTCAACCAGATCCCAGCCATCGACCAGATATCGCTACATACTGACAACCAGATCTCATCCATCGACCAGACATCGACACCTCCTGGCAACCAGATCCCAGCCATCGACCAGACATCGATACCTACTGACAACCAGATCTCATCCATCGATCAGACATCGATACCTCCTGACAACCAGATCCCAGCCATCGACCAGACATCGATACCTACTGTCAACCAGATCACAGCCATCAACCAGATATCTCTACGTTCTGTCAAGCAGATCTCAGCAATCAACCATGAACTAGATTTCCACCATCAACCATAAATCCACGTTTACTCTTAAACAGATCTCTGCGCTCAACCACGAACCAGGCATCAACCGGTAACCATCATCTATCAACCATCGAACAAATGGCTGTAATGTCAACTCAACTATGGACCAGACATCAACCAGACCTCTGCAACTACTGCCAACCAGACATCAGCATCTACCAAACGTAACTGCAACAAAACACGACCTGTGACGACACATCACCAAAGACGCCTTCACAATCTTCTCCAACACCATTACCACATTTTCACAATCACCACCATCATCATCACCACAAACACCATCACAAACACCATCACAAGCATCACCACCATCGCTACAAACACCATCGCCACTGTCACTACAAACACCATCGCCACACGTCCACAAACATCACCACCATCATTACAAACACCATCACCACCATCACTACAAACATCACCACCACCACTACAAACACCATCACCACCATCACTACAAACACCACCACCATCACTACAAACATCACCACCATCACTACAAACATCACCACCATCACTACAAACATCACCACCATCACTACAAACATCACCACCATCACTACAAACATCACCACCATCACTACAAACATCACCACCATCACTACAAACATCACCACCATCACTACAAACATCACCACCATCACTACAAACACCATCACCACCATCACTACAAACATCACCACCATCACTACAAACATCACCACAATCAATACAAACATCACCACCACCACTACAAACATCACCACCATCACTACAAACATCACCACCATCACTACAAACATCACCACCATCACTACAAACATCACCACCATCACTACAAACATCACCACCATCACTACAAACACCATCACCACCACCACTACAAACATCACCACCATCACTACAAACATCACCACCATCACTACAAACATCACCACCATCACTACAAACATCACCACCATCACTACAAACATCACCACCATCACTACAAACATCACCACCATCACTACAAACATCACCACCATCACTACAAACACCATCACCACCATCACTACAAACATCACCACCATCACTACAAACATCACCACCATCACTACAAACATCACCACCATCACTACAAACACCATCACCACCACCACTACAAACATCACCACCATCACTACAAACATCACCACCATCACTACAAACATCACCACCACCACTACAAACATCACCACCATCACTACAAACACCATCACCACCACCACTACAAACATCACCATCACTACAAACACCACCACCATCACTACAAACATCACCGCCACCACCACCATCCCTGCAGCCGCATGCTGAGAGCCTTGCGCTGTCGTGAGTAATACGTCGTCTCGCGAGGGGGACACGTGGACGGCAAGTGGAGACCAAGAGACTCTTCACCAGGACTCGAACTCTGAACGGGGAACACCTCAGAGGGCCGGGTGTTTACCACCACCGCCGCTGTTGTTGTTGTTGTTGACTGACGCTGTTGTTGTTGTAGACTGCCGCTGCCGCTGTTGTTGTTGTTGACTGACGCTGCTGTTGTTGTTGTTGACTGCCGCTGTTGTTGTTGACTGACGCTGCTGTTGTTGTTGTTGACTGCCGCTACCGCTGTTGTTGTTGACTGCCGCTACCGCTGTTGTTGTTGACTGCCGCTGTTGTTGTTGTTGTTGACTGACACCGCCGCTGTTGTTGTTGTTGTTGACTGACGCTGCTGTTGTTGTTGTTGACTGCCGCTACCGCTGTTGTTGTTGACTGCCGCTGCCGCTGTTGTTGTTGTTGACTGACGCTGTTGTTGTTGTTGTTGACTGACGCTGTTGTTGTTGTTGTTGACTGACGCTGTTGTTGTTGTTGTTGACTGCCGCTGTTGTTGTTGACTGACACCGCCGCTGTTGTTGTTGTTGTTGACCGACGCTGCCGCTGTTGTTGTTGTTATTGACTGACACCGGCGCTGTTGTTGTTGGCTGCCGCTGTTGTTGTTGTTGTTGACTGACACCGCCGCTGTTGTTGTTGGCTGCCGCTGTTGTTGTTGTTGTTGACTGCCGCTGGCTCTGGCTCACCCGGCTAAGTTTGGCGAAGGAGGCAAAGAAGACCGCCCCGGCCCGCCGTCCCTACGGAGCGGGGGGGGGGGCACGATGAACACCACTCCGGTGGGGGAATTCAACCGTCGGCTGACCCACGGAGAGACTCACTCCCGCCATAGGAACGTGGAGTTCCCACCACTGGCCCGGGGCTGGAGTCTGGCTCGGTAACGCGCACCCTCGCGCGACTTGCACCCAAAAACTGAAATTGTGAAAATCCGATTTTTTTTCTCGAAATATTTATTTATTTACAAACTCGGTCAAAAGTCAAATCGTCAGTCCGCGCGTGCGGTGGGGTAAAGCGTGGGTACTCGAAACCTCTTCCCGAAGCGCTTCGGGGGGGGGGGGGGGGTCGGCGTGGAAGAGTAGGCCAAAACACACCTCTCGATGGAGCGCCTCTGCAGCCCGCACCCTCGCTGAGGTCCCCTTCGGCTGTTGGCGGCTGGCGAGCGGCGTGAGTGGAGCCATTGCAGGGGCTGCGCCTTCACCAAAGCTCGCTGCCGTGTTTGTGTGCGCGGCAGAAGAGAGGCGATGACGCACGTGAACTTCGTGGAACTATCGCCGCTGATCTTGAGCCGCCTTCGACCAAAATCACCCGTGACGAGCCCGATCTCGTGGCATCTCGCTCGGAAGCTAAGCAGGTTTTTTTTAAATCCTTTATTAAATCCTTTATTTTAAGTTCGCTTGCTTGCTTAGGACCGTGCAAATATTTCGGTCGTTTTTTAACCCACTTCCCGTGATCCAATCGAGCTGACATTTTGCACACAGACTCGTTGTGTGTGACAATTACTTTTCGTGAAAATTTTTTCCAGAATTTTACACTGTTTAGGGAAAAAGAAATTAAATATTTATTTACCAATTGATTAATGCTGGCACACAATCATCTGACCTATAGGTGGCAGCCATCTCAAGCCAGAGGACGAGATGACTCTAGCCGCCCCATGCCACGCATATAAAGGATTTATAGTGAAAAACTTTGTTTTTACGGGTTAATTTTTATTAAGTTCACTTGCTTGCTTGCTTAGGACCGTGCAAATCTTTAGGTCGTTTTTTAACCCACTTCCCGTGATCCAATCGAGCTGACATTTTCCACACAGACTCGTTGTGCGTGACAATTAATGTTCGTGAAATTTTTTTCTCCAAAATTTTACACTTTTTAGGACAAAAATATTATATTTAATTACCAATTGCTTAATGGTGCAATGCAATCATCTGACCCATAGGTGGCAGCCATCTCAAGCCAGAGGACGAGAGGACTCTAGCCGCCACGCATATAAAGGATTTATAGTGAAAAACTTTGTTTTTACGGGTTGTACTTATTTAAAGCCTGGCAAAGCGCTTGGACGAGTGACCACCGCCACCACCACCAGCCAGGTGTTGTATGCTACCGTGAGCAGCTACATCCGCCGTTGTTTTTGCCGACCTCTCTCTCTCTCTCCTACCTTCGCCAACCCGCGGTGACCGGCGTGGTGAAGTATGGTCATCCAGCAGTGGATCGCACGTGTTGCGCGCGGTTGCATTTGCGGCGGTGGGAGTTGGCTGCGGGGTTGGCGGGTCACGCAGCGAGACTGTGGAACTCCAGAACCTACTGGGCTTGCGAATGGCGGCAGTACAGCAAGTGGGTCAGTGAGACAATCCACGCTGCTGCTACCCCCCTCGTTTGAGTGGTGGGTTGTCTGATGGATTTGGCCAAACATTTGGCCAAATATGTGAACGTATCAGGGCCCTCCTGAACGACGAGCCCTGAGACTCGGTGAGACTTTTCTTGACGAAGGGCATTAATGTGTCATCATTATTATTCATTCTACTTGTCTCCTCGTGTATGTACCCGATCATGGCTTAATAGGTGCTCGCGAACAACACTTGCCCCATCAGTCTTCACGAGTAACCAGTCTGTCTACACACTGCACTGTTATACAGCGAATTGCATTGTGAAGTAAATGTGCTAAGATTGAAATATTAACTTTGGCTCGATAACATGTTTAATTTTATAATACCAAAGTGTTTTGTCCAGGATAGTGCATTTTTAAAATCGCTGTTGAAGTAGCTGGGTGGGTCGGGAGGTCGCAGATGCTGAGCGGACACCGCTGGGTTCGAATCCAGGATCCAGGATTCGAACCATCCAACTGTGACTGAACGAGTTCTCGTTTCAGTAGCGACCTGACCACAAATGATAGTTTAACGAACGTGGCTTGTCAATTCACAGCAGCCAAATAACCTCCCGAAACGCATGTTGGTTCTAGAGGAGGGAGTAACCAGAGGACCCGGAGAAAAATCCACGCGACCACGGGGAGAGAGAAACACGCAAACTCCAGGGGGATCGAACCCCACGACCTCCTGCATACCAGGCGAGGTAGTTAACATCTCTTAGCCACCGTGATTATGAGAGAGAAAGAGACACCCAAACTCCAAATATACAGCAGGCGTCAGGGTCGGGATCGAACCCACGACCTCCTGCATAACCAGGCGAGGTAGTTAACATCGCGCCCATAGACTTGCACTCGGACCCAGAGACTCAAAGAGTGAATGGTGATTAAACAGGGTGCTCCAGTGAAGCGAGTTCATGTTCTCAGCCTGGTGACCAATTGACTACACACAATAATAGAGTTTTCCCATTTAAATGTAATAGCATTCAAGTCTGAGAATGATAAATATATTGGGTTGACTTGTAGCGCAACGGACATTATGAACTCTCTCGCATGCAGAGCCTGCGACAAGGCGACGTCACCCAGCTGTGGGTACGGGTCTCGTGCAGGGCGCACTGAACCCAAAACACATTCCTCCTGCGGAGGGAGCTGGTAGGAACGTTGGGTTGCTCGGTCAATGGCCTGCAGGGTCAACGGCGGCGTGGTGTATTCCGCAAATATGCCCGACTGTGAGGGCGGGCACAAGCCGGCGTGAGTAGGTTAAACGTTGAGTTTTATAAGGGCACCACGGGGTGACCAGCCCCTCCCCACCCAGCCCCACCCAGCCCCACCCTCCCCACCCACCCCACCCCTCCCCACCTTCCCCTCTCCACCCAACCCCACCCCTCCCATTTTTGGATGCACGACGGACGGACGGACACAATAATCCATTGTGGGCTGGTGGAACCAGGTGGTCCCTACCAGTAAAACCCGAGTTCATAGCCCAGCCCGCGGTGGAGCATCATCGGTGGCAAGCGCGGTGCCAACAAGACCAGGCTCCCACTCGCCTCTCCCCTCTCCCCTCTCTAACCAACCCCCCCGCACTGAAATCGGAACACGTCGGCACGGGGAGGCCCACATCCAAGCAGTGGATTGACAATAGGGCTGTAAATTGTTCGGTTATATACGCACGCACACAATTATGTTTGTGGATCCACAACATTTAATGTTGTGGATTCACTCTTCAACACATCGGTGGGCTAAAGTAGTGAACTATTTTGTCTTTTTAAAACGTGACACTTTTTTTTACTGATTGGCCGTGTCGGGTGGTGGAAGTTTAACGACACATTTATGAATAACGCGATCTAACCCAAAAACGTTAATTATGAATATTGGTCGCGAAAGCCTGCTACGTGTTAAACATTGTGTTTGTACCGATGAATGCATATCCTGTATACGTATTTTAAACGTTCAAATGTGAATCCGTATTAGGAATATGCAATTGCACTTATACGCAGGTCTTCATTTCGTCTGGAGCTGTCCAGGGCCGGCCCCCAGAAAATGTTGTTGCTTTAAACGTGCTCTGTGTATCGTCGTTACCCATTAAACGAAATTGTCCCGATATCCCAAAAAAAAAATATTTATAAAATGTCATTGCTATGAATGTTCTGATCTTATAGTGGAATGTCAATGTTGTTGTTATATTGTGACATGGTCAATACATCTGCCTTGGTCACTCCACTGTTCGATGAAATACCCCCCATCAATCCACTCAGCACCTGCAACATGATTCGATTTCATCACTCCATCTCCACGAGTGGTCATTCTCTCTCAGACACCTTCAAAATCCTTGGCCGATTGATACCCCCCGCCAATCATTGATCTGCTTGTCCCCTATCACCAATCTGCACCGTGGCCACGACCAATCCCCACGTCATCATTTCGGAACGGTTTCTATGGACGCAATCGTTACCGAAGTCATGGAAAGAACGAAAAACACTCCGACCCAGGCGGGAACCAGGGCCGACTCACAAATGTAATTTCACGTTTAAGTGGCCAAACAAACTCGCGCTGTTTGCTTACGATGCCATTAGGCCAGGCACCAGGCGACGGAACACTTGTGTCTGCCCGTGGCTCACCTCCACGCACGCTGCCCACTCACAGTCGGTCGCACCGGAACTCGCCGATTGCGATTCGATCTCACGGCGTGCCACGATAAACGCAACTTCAGAAGTGCTCGTTGTTGGCGTGTTAAGTTTGCTGTCCCACCCACCCACCCACCCTCCCTCCCCCCGCACCTCCAATTAGCACGGTTGGCTAAGTACGATGGAAATAAGTTAAACGTACATACACATCCATAATGGGGGCAACGTTCATGAAATCCAAGGCAGTAATTACAATTAATTAATTTTAATTTTTTACCTACGTGACTTTACCGAAAAAACTAAGAGCATGAATCCTTGCAGTCACGAAAGCTTCAAATCTAGAAGTAATTACAATAGATATTGGGACACCCCCCCCCCCCCATATTCAAATATACTCACAATGTCCCCCCCCCAATATATTGCTATAAAATACATTTCTGTTTATATCATTGTGGTTATGGTTGTACTTGATGAATCCCTAATCTCTGCCATTACATACAATGAAACAAGAAAAGGTAAAAAAATAAAAAACAGAGCAATGTAATACACTATTAGACATTATTGTAAAAAATAAATAAAAAGTCCATCCTTCTAGTGATTTTTTTAATATTTTAGGCAGGAAATTAGTTTCCAAATTTAAATGTTTTTTCTGGGGGGGGGGACACCCAGGAAGATTTGAGCCCCCCCACAAATGTTGACTCCATGGTTACAGCCTTGATTAAATCCCTCCGGCCCTCCTGTCCACCCGAGCAGTGGAACACATTTGGTGCGACGGTTCGTAGGCGACCCGCAGGTGGCACGCGGCAGAGGTCGCAAACGGGTTTTGATTCCTTACCCGTACCCGGCCGCACCAGGGTCGCAAACGGGTACCCGTACCCTACCCGTACCCTACCCGAACCCTACCCGAAATGAGTGACAAACGGTTACTCACCAGTGACTCACGGCCTACCCCTACCCGTACCCGGCCGCACCAGGGTCGCAAACGGCTACCCGTACCCGGCCGGGTAGCCGGGTATCGGGTAGGGTACGGGTATCGGGTACCCGGTTGCGACCTCTGGCACGTGGTGCGGTAAAGTGTTGGGCACTACCACCTTCCTCCAAAACGTTTGGGTCAGAGGGGCTCTGTTCAGAACGTCACTGTCATGTTAACTACCCGGCCTGGGATACAGATGGTCGTGGGTTTGATCCCCATGCCTGTATATTTGGAGTTTGCGTGTTCTCCCCGTGGTCGCGTGAACATTTCTCCGGGTCCACCGGGGTTTCCCGCTACATTTAGAAGCACATGCGTTTAAAGTATTTGGCTGCTATATAAGTGACGCGAAGATAAGCCACTTCGTTGAGCTATCATTTGTGGCCAGGTCGCTTCTGAAAGAGATGTATGCAGTTCAGTGGGCCTTACCTAGTGAAATAAATCTTGGTTCTTTCTGTAAAGTCACGTCAGAAGTTCTGCTGTTTGTTTCACCTGATTACGGTTGCTTGTTGCGATCGAAACGTCGTGATCTATTAATTTTCTTTCTCCGTGACTTTACCGAAAGAACAGAAGAGTATAGTAAAATAAAATTCAGTTTTATAGACATTCTAGATCTCGTGTGCTGAACGTGGCTATAGTCTCAGGCGCCGTGAGTGACGGATTATCTTTGCGTAACAATTCTCAGCCGCTTTCATCACCTTGATGGAAACCTCTCCATTGTATGTTGAACTTATTTCACACAATTACGTAGCCAACCGTGCTAGTCGGAGGTGCGGGGAAGGACAACACAAAACAGTTCTAAAGAAGTTAATATCTGAACAGCGTTCCAGACGACCGCAGCAGCGCATCTGAAAGCGCGCGATGCAGTGCCCACCGTCTTTGTTCGATGGTTATCCAACAGTCACTGTGAGGATGACCCGAATTTGCGTGATGGTGTATGCTCCTTAAGATCAGCAGAGGTATTATAATTCATTTGTGGCAAGCGCTGTGTAGTGAGTGCATTCATTCAACAACCGGAAGGCAATGTAGCTCGGCGAGTACTGGACTTGCTCCACATTGCCGGTCACGACGAGGGTTGTCTGACCATACTTCACCACGCCGGTCAGTGCGGGTTAAGGGGGGAGCACCCAGGACTGGTCCAAACATCACCCACGACTGATGTGGCCGAGAATCAAACTCGGGTCGCTGGGTTCATAGCATGTTAACCTCACTGGAGGCGATATAATTTCTAATTCACTACAAGGGTTTAATGCAAGTGACTCGCATGTAGATGTCCTTGGAGGGTTAGAGCCGAGCGATGTGAATTGTACTCGAAGGGAAACACTCGAGCGAAATTCTGTACATTACGTCCACGAAGGGATAGAGAGCAGATTAGCTAATGTGTACTCGATCGCTAGAAATGTACAGCAATCGCCCTTTAGAAACAGAATTTACGCTTCTGATTCTGCATGTTTTTTTGCGTGTGGTTCCTGCCCGCAGTGGTTATATGCCAGTGGAATCTATCGAACGATCGGTCACTCACCCTTGTCCCTACATCGATCAATCGCTCACGCCACGCTCCAACTGTGGCACCTTCCCAGCGGCGCAACGCCCTCGCCGTGCCACCACTGACCACACAAACATCCCTGATAGCCATCCATCGACAGTGCACATGCACATAAATGCATAGCATCTTCTCGGTTCTTTCGGTAAAGTCACGTAGAAGGGAATAAAAAAACATAATAAAATACAATTCTCACGTTTCGGCCACAACGCAAGCAGCCGTCCTCAGGTGAACAGGTCTGTCGGAAAGACAGCGTCTGAATGATTTGGTTCAATTGGTTCATTCAGACGCTGTCTTTCCGACAGACCTGTTCTTCACCTGAGGACGGCTGCTTGCGTTGTGGCCGAAACGTCATTAGAATAGTATTTTATTGTTTTATTTTTATTATTTGATTATTTCCCTTCTACGTGACTTTACCGAAAGAACCAAGAAGATGAATCCCTGCAGTCACAAAAGCTTTAAATCGAAATGCATAGCATCTGTTGGGGGAAAATTGCTGTTTGGTAGGAGCACCTATGAAGGCTGGCACGGCACGTGAGGGGGTGGGTGGGGTTTGCCGTCCTTCCCCGCACCTGCAGTGAGCACGGTTGGCTACGTACAGTGCGCGGAAGCACCAAAATACACACAAACTTGTCTGCCTGTCTCCCCAGCGCTGTTTACACACTGCAGCAGATACTCATTTAAGGCCGAGTCGACTTAGGAGAGGGCCCAAGTTTCTTCTAGATTTGAAGCTTTCGTTACTGCAAGGATTCATATTCTTAGGTTTTTTCGGTAAAGTCACGTAGGTTAAACATTAAAATTAATGAAAGTAAAATAAAATAAAAATCACGACGTTTCGGAGGCCCAAGATTGGTTCAAATATTCGCCACTGTTATTGGTCGCGAGCAAGGAATACAAAGTTGGGTCGCCGGGTTCGTCAGGGCAGCGCGCTAACCACTGCACCACCGCTCCCCACACACAACAGAGAGCGCACACACAAGACACAAAGATGACCACCACACACAGGAGGTAATAACGTTCTGGAGAGCCGGTTGTATGTTTATTGCGCATGATTCTTGGACAAGATTAGAACCGCAGCTTCTGGAAGAACCACTTGTTCTTCCCAGTCTTGTACCTGCAACAACACACACACACACACGCGCAGGCATGAGCGTGGTCACGTTACCAGCACCAATGTTCACAATCACCACACACAGCCCTCAATTGCTTTCCATGCCTCTAGACCAGGGATTATAACCTGCGGCTCCTCTTGAAGGACTGCTTCGTGACGTTCTTCATGTGCACTGTGGCTATTGAAATAGATTTTACCGGTAGGAACCTCCTGGTTACACCAGCTCACAGGGGATTATTGTGTCCGTCGTGCAAGGAGGGGCTGGGTGGGAAGGGTAGGGAGGGGCTGGGTGAGGAGGGTGGGGAGGGGCTGGGTGGGGGGGTGGGAGAGGTGGGGCTGGGTGGGGGGTGGGAGGGGTGAGGCTGGGTGGGGAGGGGCTGGTCACCCCGTGGTGCCCTTATAAAACTCAACGTTTAACCTACTCACGCCGGCTTGTGCCTGCCCTCAGTCGGCCATATTTGCGTAACACACCACGCCGCCGTTGACCCTGCAGGCCATTGACCGAGCAACCCAACGTTCCTACCAGCTCCCTCCGCAGGAATGTGTTTTTTTATTTAACCCAATTCGAGAAAAATGGCCCTTCTTGTTATTTTGGTTGCCGAACCCTGCTCCAGACTCATAGTCGATATTGCTGCCCCATTGTTTGTGCTGACTATGACATCGCAACGGAATGTGCCCGATCTCGGCGGGCCTCGAAAGCGAATCAGGGTTGAGAGCCTCCACAGCACCGCTTGGATGGGCAACCACCAAGCACATGACAAAGACGTCTGTAGAGACTTCTACTGTAGTCTTTGGTTCTTTCGGTAAGGTCACGTAGATATTAAATAAAATAAATTTAATCACGACGTTTCGATTGCAACACAAGCAATCATCATCAGGTGTGACAACCACAGCATGAAATCTTTTACTGAAGTTGGAGAGATGCCGGAGTTAAGGCGGTTATATAAGTTAGATAGGGCGGCGATTGAATTTATTTTCTACCCACGTGACTTTTCCGAAAGAAACAGAGAGTATGAATCCCTGCAGTCACGAAAACTTAAAATCTAGGCTTCTACGGGGCTACGTTGTGGGCTGTAGGAAGGCCGTGCAAGCCAAAGTCATTGTCGTGCTGTCCTAAGCTCCAATGTCAATGCTCCCCACCTTCCCACCTTCAACCAAGCCTCACTGACCAGTGGTGGGCCCCCTCTTGCTGCAACAGCAGCGAAAGTTATCAACAGTAATTCCAGGTCGAAAGTATTGCCCCCCTCTAGTACCCAATCAGTGCAGCTGTGAACCCCTTGCAGCGACGGATACATATCATTTGTGGACCACTCTGAATCGGTGGGGCCTTATTATTACTGCGTAGCTACAGGCTGTAATGAAATTGGCTCCCCTGACATGAATTCGGCCCAGCGCCGTAAGTTCCCCAACTCCTTGCTGCAGCAGCAGCAGCAGCGGTGGCCGACTGGAGAGAATCGCAGCAGGAGAGGGGGAGTGTGGATTATTTTCTGTGCGAGGATTCTATAACCGCGTCCGGGAGGAGCCGAACGCGGCCTCAAACCACCTCGGGGTTTTCTGTGGCAAGCGCTTTAGGAGAGGTGGGGGCAATGAACGTGCCCTCCCTTGCTGGATGACTTGCGTGCGAAGAGACGGGGGAATCAGTGAAATTAGCGACGGAAATATTCGTCAACAAAGTGGGATTTTACTCGTGTTGCGTCAACGGTAACGATGAGCAGGCAAAAATGATTCAAGAGCATGAGGATGATGACGACTACCCACTAAAGACACGGCTAAGACGGAACGAAATTGCCGAGTCTGAATGAAGGCGGAAACTCAATTCCCGAATGTCGCTTCGAGATCTGTACTCAGCAGCCGTTCATTTCGTTTCACGAAACGCGGTCGCGGAACAACCCAAACTAACCCACTGGAGATCTGGAGGGAGTGCGTCTTATAAAGCCAGAGGATTGCGGTCTTCTCATATCACGTAGGTAAAAAAGTCACGTAGGTAAAAAATTAAATTAATAGAAGTAAATAAAATAAAAATCACGACGTTTCGGAAGCAACACAAGCTTGTGTTGCCTCCGAAACGTCGCGATTTTTATTTTATTTTACTTTTATTAATTTTTATTTAAAAAATTTTACCTACGTGACTTTACCGAAAAAACCTAAGAAAATGAATCCTTGCAGTCACGAAAGCTTCAAATCTAGAATTCTCATATCGCCTCCGTGAGGCTGATGGGAAGTGAGTGCGGTGCCACCACCACCACCACCCTCTGGGGCCGAGTGTATGCCGAGTGGTCACTCACCTCTCCTCAAACTTGACCTTGGCCTCGCGACGCGCCTTGCGCTTGAGCGCTGGGTCCCGGAACACGTCCTTGTTCACCACTGTCTTGTCCAGGGGAATGTCAACCGAGTAGCTGCACGTCACCACCACCACACAACACCGGTTCAGTTACATACACACCACTACGTACACTACAGCCGTAAAGTACACCAACACGATTACATACACCACTACGTACACCACCAACACACACAACACCATTGGAACCTCCTTTGCCAGTAGCAAAATATATTTGTTTTTTTATCCTTCTATCTGGCAACAAAACTGACACCTTTTTTACAAAGAGTCATGTTTGCATTGACCACAATACCTGCGGTCGGAATGCAAACAAAAAACACAACTCTGATAATGTATGCACTGTCCTTGAGTTGTGCGCCTTTTGGCGTCATCTGGTCCAACACCATGTGAGACTAGGCTCTAAGAAAAGCTGTCTCGGGTGTGGACCAATCAATTTCAAGGACAGTGCATACATTATCAGAGTTGTGTTTTTTGTTTGCATTCCGACCACAGGAATTGTGGTCGATGCAAACATAACTCCTTGTAAAAAAGATCAGTTTTGTTGCCAGATAAAAGGGTAAAAAACAATTATCACACACACACACCAGCATAACATACACCACTACAATTAATAAACCACTACATACAGCACCGCCATTACCATGACATTCACCACCACACCACTACTGCCAACACTTCCTACACCACCACACACAACACTGCGATTATTTTAAACAACCAAACACACCACTACTACATACACACAATCTCTTACGCACATAGACACACACGCTCCCAAACTTACTCGCACACTCTCAGCGGGTGTCCGTACACTCTCCATCATACTGAGCTCGTGAAGGAACATACACCATCACGCAAACTCCGGTCATCCTCGCAGCGGTTTTTGACTAACCACCGCTTTCAGATGCACTCCTGCGGCCGTCTGGAACGCTCTTCCTTCCAATATTAGGAAGACACTGGAGCCATGCACTATTACATCTAGAATTGCTCGTTCTAGTTTGTCGTCCTTTCCCCGCACCTCCGATTAGCACGTTTGGCTACGCACGATGCGAAAGAAGTTCAACACACATACACTCAACACACGGGGTCTCACCGGGTGGGCATGAGGTGGTTGTAGTTGAACACCTTCACGAAGCTCTTCACCTTGGAGCGCTTCGCCAGCTTCTTTTTGCCCATGCGTGCCGTCACCTTGCGCGGGTAGCGGTCGATACCGGCGACCAGAGCGTGCCCGTACGGCCGGTCTGCCGTGCCCTCATCCTGGTTCTGCACCGGCAGAGGCGGTGGCGCGGGGAGAGACACACTCATACTAAACTACTTGACTTCATCTGAACCAGTTCATAGCTGGCTGCACCGTCTCTTTAGGGCCCTGCAGCACCCTCCTGTGGTCAGTCCTGATATTTCACGTGACCAAACGTCGGTTTTGTTTGCAGGCTGAAAACACACCACTCACACATGACACGTCTGCTAATTTCTTCACACCTTGCAATCCCCTCTCATCGCCTCTTTCCCCCCCCAAGTTCTTACAACCTTGCTTCGTCCGAGACACGTATAAACCCTCATCTTACACCTTCAGTAGTGAGGCTGTTCAGGTCACCCGGATAATGTTTTTGTACGAGGATTCTATAACCGCGTCCGGGAGGAGCCGAACGCGGCCTCAAACCACCCCGGGGTTTTCTCTGGCAAGCGCTTTAGGAGAGGTGGGGGCAATGAGCGTGCCCTCCCTTGCTGGACGACTTGCGTGCGTAGAGATGAGGAAGCAGCGTTCAGAGTGAAGTGACAGAAAAACTCGTCAACAATGTGGGGGTTTACTCATGTTGCGTTAACGGTGACGAGGAGCGGGCAAAAATCATTCAGGTGCATGAGGATGATGAAGACTACCCACTAAGGACACGGCTACGACGGAACGGAATTGCCGAGTCTGAATGAAGGCGGAAACTCAATTCATCAGCCGTGATTTTTTTTGTTCGTCTAAAACGAACTCCAACGACACATTCCCACGTGCCCCCCCCCAACGGTTCATTACTGCGCCTCTCAGTGTCGCCAACTCCCTGGCATCTCCGTCGTTACCTTGACGATGACGGCCTTGCGTCCGGCGTAACGCCCCGCCAGCACCAGCACCACCTTGCCCGGCTTCAGGAACTTGCCCATGGCTCTGAACAAGAATACACAACAACGTGCATTCTCATCAGCAAGCCACTCATCTTTTCTCACAAATAGTTGCATCTCCCGCGCACGGTCTCACTTGTATTATCTGTCGAGCACGGGCTGTTGTCTTCACCTCATGCAGCCCGTGTCCACATAAGCTTCTAAACGGCCCACAGACAAAACTGAAGCAACTTAACTGCACTAATTTTGAACCAGAGTATGGATTCCTGCAGTCATGAAAGCTTCCAATCAAGATTGAATATTTTCAACTTCAAAACAACAGTGTTTGTTAGGTGGCTCAGTAAAAGTGAGTCATTACTTTTCGCGGGATTATTTGACAACGATAAGGTGTTAATTTGTGGTTGCCTGCAAAAAGGTATTTGAAAGTCATGAGCCCTTGGCAAGGTAGAAGTTTCCCCCCACCCCCGGGTTTATATGCCAGAGATCTGTCACTCAGCATGGGTGAAGACTGCCGAAAGGGAAATGGTGGAGCATAGTTAACGGAGTTACCAGACTATAAGACGTACGCACCCTTTAACTTTTACGCTCTAATGGTTCCGAACACTCCCCCGCCGGGGTTTAAACGCTAGAGACAAGGCTACTGTCACGACGAGCATTGATAAAAGCTGGAAGGGAAGAAAATGGTGGAGCAACGGTGATGGAGAGAGTAACAGCAAGAGAGGCGGAGTGTGGAGATCCAGATTATTTTCTGTGCGAGGATTCTATAACCGCGTCCGGGAGGAGCCGAACGCGGCCTCAAACCACCCCGGGGTTTTCTGTGGCAAGCGCTTTAGGAGAGGTGGGGGCAATGAGCGTGCCCTCCCTTGCTGGACGACTTGCAGTGTGAAGAGACGGGGAAGCAGCGTTAATTTTGTTTCACGAAATTAGCGACGAAAATATTCATGGGAAAGGGCGGTTGCTTTATGTTTTTTTCTCAATGACACCGTACCCAGCGGAACCACACAAATAACCCACTGGAGAGAGTGCATCTTATAATCCAGAGCCGTGTTCATTTTGGTCACGAATTTCGTGACGCAAGTATTTACAAATAGTGTTTCAATTTTCGGTTTAAAGCTTTCGTGACTGCAGGGATTCACGTAGAAGGGAAATAAAAAAATAAAACATTAAATAATTCTCATGACGTTTCGGCCACAACGCAAGCAGCCGTCCTCGGGTGAAGAACAGGTCTGTCGGGAAGACAGCGTCTGAATGGTGCTTGTTATCTTGGTTGCTGACTATTCAGACGCTGTCTTTCCCGACAGACCTGTTCTTCACCTGAGGACGGCTGCTTGCGTTGTGGCCGAAACGTCGTGAGAATTATTTTATTATGTTAAAGTTTTATTATTTCCCCTTCTACGTGACTTTACCGAAAGAACCAAGAAGAGTGTTTTAATTTGTTTCATCAAGAGGTGACTGGGAGTGGATGAAAATCAAAAAGCAGGACTATGACGAGAATGAATTAAAATGCAGGCTAAGATAATTTAATTCCGTTATTCGAGACTGCAGTGCCCCAAGGAAGACCAAACATGGTAATTTTCTATATATGCATCAAAATCATACACAGAGTTCACCCGATTGGCAGACCTGGGGGAAAATATTGAGTCATCACGGGAACTCGCCCACCCGGGTAGACTTCGTGGCTCAGAGGGGAGTTCGTGAGAGACACCGTGCCGCCATGCGCATCGTAGACATCCCCGGATGGTTGATAAGACCTCGCGGGGCGATTGTACCGCGCGCTGATTTTAGCAGAACGCCTGCGACGTTCCGCTCCACGTGTTGGACGCTTCTTTAAGAAACCGAGTCAACTTGCTTCGTTACTCGTGCGGTTCCTCAAGAAGCTGCGAGCGCGTGGAGCGAGTGAAACGCTGGTCATGATCCTGGGTTTATCAACACGTGGGCTAGGTGAGATATCGATCATCGCCGTTTCAGATCACGGATTAAAGCCACGGGGTTCTATGTACATCATGGCCGTGAGACAGTGTGTGGGTGACGACCTCAGATCAAGGGCTTGGGATAGGGAACACAAGACACTGAAAAATGGAAAACTTTACGTTTGGATTTAAGGATAAAAAGCTAAAAAGCGTTTGTGGACGAAGAATTGGGTTAGGGCCATCAAATTGGTTCGTCATAAGACTCCAGAAGTGGGCAATATGCAGCTCTGTAGCCGCATGCGACTCTTTAAGTTATTCACGTGCATTGCGGCACTTTAAATTAGAAAACAACTTTTTTCTACCGAATTAAAACAAAAACCCGGCTCTGCTTATCTTGGTTGTTGACCCTCGGTCATAGCAGAGGCATTTCACATGGCCATCAAAACAAAATAACATTCTCAAACCACCAATGGATAAAGACCCCACACCCCCACCAAGGATCATCCAAACTACAGTACCGGACCAACCATTGTATCGGCACACTGTACCAAGCATTGTATCGGCATGATCGCGGGAATATATCGATTGACCGCGGCGTCATTAAAACTAGGACTTTGAACTCCTTAACTTAAACCCACCTATGAGATCGACCACAAGCGAGCGTTGGCATGCGACATCCCTTAACATTCGCCATGTGCGGGTTGGCCTGCCCTACGCGTTAACACTTAAGCTACACGTTCACCGGCGTGCGTCATCTCATCATCACTCCGATATCGCGACTGTAACGTCTACAATGCCGCAAAACGTAACCCCCGTCGATTCATCCACGCCGAGACTAGGGGGGTCTCAACAGAGGGTTTCGTCTCATCCACGCCCGTGTTTAACCACCGCCACCAACACAAACACCGCGGCTCACAAATGGGCATCTATGAAAAAAATTGTTTCACAGCTCATTCGATTTATCCACGATAACGAAAGATTCTGATTCTGTATTATTGTACATTATGGATTATGATTATTTCCGCGTTTTTCCTAGCAACGCTCCATTTTGGAATTCCCATCGTCTCACTTCACCAATGCAAGGCTTCAACCAACCTCTTATAACTTAGTTCTCGTCAATTAAAGTATTGGCGTCGCATCGATTACAACTTTTAAGTTACGTTTATCGCAGGCCACTCGGCGTTTGGGCCTGCGTTCCACCAATGGTGGGTTTTAAAACACAAGTCCCACACAATTATGAACACCACCCACCCGATTTAGCTTTCGGCGTACGCGATCACAATTAACCACCAACGCTGCTGTCAATCGTAAAACATTAAACCAGTTTTTAAAGTTGTTATGTAACACTGCAGTCACGTGTCGCAGCGAGAGACCATTTCAACGAAGCCTCGGCCCAGCTCAGGCGAGCGCAGGCTTGGGTCACGTGAACGGCTATCGCATTAACACCTCTCGCCATCGACGCAAAAAAAAGACGAAGACGACATCGAACGCGCGGTGCGATCACACGACGCGCGGATGCCAGACGTGGCGACGATGGCGACGGAAGGGCGAGATCGACAACGGATTGCGAGCGAGGTACCTACAGTTATGGCTGCTCCCACCGCGAGAGCCGGAACGAAGAGGAAGTGGCGTCACCGGGAGAGGCAGTTGGCGCTGGGCGAGTGACGTCACTTCCGGGGATGTGTGGGGGGGGGGGGATAATCGATTTCCGCCTATAATCGATCAAGGTTCAGAATTCGATTAATTCATCGTTTGGTGAACCGGCGAGTTGATTGGATAATTAATCAATGTATTTACAAAAACCTGAGCACACTGCAGGTTACAACCCCACACACCAACTCACTCGACACACATCAGCCACACCACTCACCCACTCACCACACTGCAGGTCACAACCACTCACCCACCCACTCACCACACACCACTCACCACACTCCAGCCACACCACTCACCCACTCACCACACACCAGCCACACCACTCACCCACTCACCACACTGCAGGTCACAACAACACACCCACTCACCCACTCACCACACACCACACTCCAGCCACACCACTCACCCACTCACCACACTCCAGCCACACCACTCATCCCACTCACCACACTGCAGGTCACAACGACACACTCACTTACCCACTCACCACACGCCAGCCACACCACTCACCCACTCACTCACCCACTCACCACACACTCACCCACTCACCACCTTCCAAGTGAGTGGGTGGGTGGTGTGACGCTGTCTCCCCGACAGACCTGGTCTTCACCTGAGGACGGCTCCTTGCGTTGTGGCCGAAACGTCGTGAGAATTATTTTATTATGTTCTATTTTTATTATTTTATTACTTCCCTTCTACGTGACTTTACCGAAAGAACCAAGAAGATGCATTGCACATGTTGATACTCCTACTGATCCTCCTGCTGTTATGGAGTGACTCATGCTGCCAGCTATGGCTGCAAAGTTTGGTCGTACATGTTCTGTGTATTTCGTTTATTGTTAAATTTGAATCACAGTTCCTATGATCACTGTTACATTGTTTTTACAGCTTTATTTTGGTGATTTCGAAAACGTTTTGGTTTAGCCATATTTGTTTGTTGTAGTACAGAGTTAGACTGATAACTTTAATCTAAATTGTCTTATGGTTGTTATTGTTTGACTTGCATCCCACTGGGATTTTTGCGCACAGCGTTGATACACGGTGATTTTTCTGGAAGACTTTACTGTTTTTTCCTGGATTTTTCTATTGCGCGCAGTCACTTTAAGATGTTTCTTGTTCATGTTTTTGTTTGTTGCGGTTGCCCCCGATGCAAAAGCAACACGGTTCACAGGCCTATACCTAATCAATGAACCGAAACTGAACTGAACTTGTTTGCTCAGCAGCCGCGATTCTAAAGAGCAGCCCCCTGCCCTTCACGCGTTCGGACGCCAGAGGGCAGTATCCAACTCAGACTTGGCATCACGAAGGCCCCGTCAGCAAACCACCGGCGTCAATGTAGCTTCTTGTTGTTGTTGTTGTTGGGCTTGTTTGTTTGTTTGCAGATATTTGCGCGAAGTCTCCAGTGGCTGACCCTCACCAAGTAGACATTCCCTCTTCAACCCGAGCGGTGTCAATGCTTTGCTATTCGGGCATTGCCTTTCGGACAAAGACGGCGGTCACCGCATCTTCACGGCGCCTTCCCATGATGCTTTTGCGGCCGTCTGGAACGTTCTTCCTTCCGATATTAAGAAGCCACTGGAGCTGTGCAAATCTCAATTTGTGAACTGATTTCTTCAGAACTGATTCTTGTTTTTAGTTTATTGCCCTTCCCTCGCACCTACGATTTACACGGTTGGCTATATGTACGGATGGTTAAGAAGTTCAACATACATACACACGGCGTGCCTTGGTCTAACACTGGTGAGACGAGGCCATTTAGAAGGCCGTCTCTGATGTAGGTTTCAAAGACGATGCATATAAAGTATTATCAACGCGTGTTTGTGTGCATGTTCTACCACAAGCATGATGTGTGATGCCTTGTTATGACAGGTATTGTCTAAACTCTTAGTTTTTTCGGTAAAGTCACGTAGGTAAAAAAATGAAATTAAAATTAATAAAAATAAAATAATAAAAATCACGACGTTTCGGAGGCAACACAAGTCTCAGTCATCAGGTGGGACCGTCACAGCCAGATTTGCTGTAACGTCGTGATTTTTATCATTTTATTTTTATTAATTTTAATTTCAATTTTTTACCCCACGTGACTTTACCGAAAAAACTAAGAGTATGAATCCTTGCAGTCACGGAAGCATCAAATCTAGAATTAGGTATTGTCTAGTTGGTGTTTGAACATCTTAGTACCACCTGTATCATTGCCGGAAAGGCTAAAGACAATTTAATGTTTTCACTTTCCGGTGTGGAAACCATAAACAACAACAACAACAAATACACTGCACGCCGTTTGCTTCACAGGCGACGTTAAACATCCCCGTGACGTCAGTCGCAAGAGGCGACACATCGTGTGGCGGTGTCAGTGTCCAAAGTTTGCCAAAATAAAATTTAAAAAACATCATCGGCCCCAGAAAACTCGACAGGATTCGGTGATGTGGTGGGTTTTATTTTTTTGTCCTGGGTTAAACAAAGCGGAATAATCCGTAATAGAGGGTTTTTTTGCGTTAGATTGCGTAAATATAAATGTGTCGTTAAACCCGCCACCACCCGACACAGCCAATTAGTAAGGCTTGTCACGTAAACAGAATGTGCCGATTCGTGACTAGGACAGCACACCGAGTAGTGGGTTTACTCTCCAACACACCGGTGTGCTGTACTAGTCACCAATTGGCACGTTTTGTTGACGTTCGACACCTCCCACGACGTGTTGAACTGAACGCGGAATAAATAATAGTTCAATTTAAATAAGTAATATTTTTTAAAACGTTATTTTAAACACGCTTTTAAAACATTCCTGCGGAGGGAGCTGGTAGGAACGTTGGGTTGCTCGGTCAATGGCCAGGGTCAACGGCGGCGTGGTGTATTCAACAAATATGGCCGACTGTGAGGGCGGGCACAAGCCGGCGTGAGTAGGTTAAACGTTGAGTTTTATAAGGGCACCACGGGGTGACCAGCCCCCCCACCCAGCCCCACCCCTCCCACCACCCAGCCCTTCCCCACCCTCTCCACCCAGCCCCTCCCCACCCTCCCCACCCAGCCCCTCCCCACCCTCCCCTCTCCACCCAGCCCCACCCCTCCCATTTTTGGATTCACGACGGGCGGACGGACACAATAATCCCCTGTGGGCTGGTGTAACTAGGAGGTTCCTACCAGTATGAAATGTACTAGTAATGGAATAACTCCACGACTCCAAAAAGTGGCCCCGAAGCTTGCCATGACGTAAGGGACCGTGGCCAATTACAGCCAACGTCAGTTGAGCGTGGACAATTAGATCCAAGCCGAAACATAAAAAAGATTGTTGAATTTTTTTTTATGATAGAACATAGTATTGTCATCAGTATGACCTAAGTATACGAAGTTTGCAGTCGATACCACACTGGGAAGTGTGTTAAAATTGAGGTACAAGATTTGAGGATAGCGTGTGATAATAAAACGAATCTGTGCCCTCGAGTTTCCTGGCTGGCTGCTGGCTGGGTCCCTCACCACCCCAACGCTAACTCTCGCCGCCTTCAGCTAGCTGGGTAACTGGCTACACGGAATTTCCCGTGCAAACGACTAAACATTGCATTTAATTAATAGGGCGGAAGAAGAAGAAGAATAAGTTCGTAATAATGAGGTTCCATGATAATGCTCATGTCAATGTGTTTGTTTGTTATCACGAAAAGCAATGTGCCACGGTGGGTGCCCACCCCTTACACCCAGAGGTCGCAAACGGGTTTTGATTCTTTACCCGTACCCGTACCCGGCCGCACCAGGGTCGCAAACGGCTACCCATACCCGGCCAGGTACGGGTAGCCGGGTATCGGGTAGGGTACGGGTATCGGGTACCCGGTTGCGACCTCTGCTTCCACCCCAACCCCGTGACAGGCGGACGGACGAAACTGGCGCACGAAAGGTTTTCAACCTCAGAACGCCGCGCTACGAAAAAAACAAAACTCCCTCTCGGCAAAAAAACAGCAAACACGACCCAGCCCCCACCCCTCCTCCACCCCCCTTACGCAACCCCCCTCCACGCTTAAAAACAAATTCTGAACTGGGCACAACTTTAATTAAGCCCGCTGCTGCTGTTTTCCTTGCTGAGCTCAGTACTGCCGCTGATGCTGCTGCCGCCGCTGCTGATGATGATGAAACTTTGGCGCGATGTTCCAGCCGCCTCGGCTTGTTGTTTTGCCCTCGACAAGTCCAATTTCCCCATCCGACCCCCCCCCGCCTCACCCCCCTCCCCCATTCTCTTCGGGTCACAATTGCAGCGCCTGCACCCTCGATAGCTACACCACTGACTCCACCATAGGGTGAGCGTGGTTGGATACGTACGGTGCGAAAGAAGTTCAACATGCATGCACACACAGGTGTAGCTGCAAGGTGATTTTAGTGTGACTCTATGAACCTCTTCATTTAGCAAGGGATCCTTCGAAAGCTCTCGCCTGATTCTATGAGACCAATCAATTAACACAACCCTTATGTAGCCTTGGCCTATGGCACGGCGATCCAATGCATGAACACTGAACCCTTGTGTAGCCTTAGCCTGGCTCTACGAGTGAAATAATTAACACAACCAATTGGAAGCCATCGTCTGACTGTATGAGCATTTGAATGAACATCGCTAGCCCTGATCTAGACTCGATGAGCCACAACAAACTAACAGTGAATGCCTCTGTTCAATTAATTTCCCTTCCGTGCCACATCCTTCTTGGCATTCCCTCTGCCCCTGGACCGGCGCGCTGGCGCAGTTGAACCGCCTGCGCACTCCACGTAGCAATGCCACTGCCAACGGCGAGGAGAATGAGGAGGCGGTGATGGTGGTGGTGCAGGGATACATTTGGCGTTGGGGGTGGTGGCGGTGGGGGGGGTCGCCTCGTGTTTACGCAAACACCGACTGCTGTTTCAGTTCAGCCGCGCCACGCCGTTGCGCAAATCGCGGCGCTCTTGCAGCCGACGCAAACAATCTCTGGGAGTCGGACTTGGCCCGAGGACTGGACAGACGACGATCTCCCTTTGACCCCAAACCCCCTGCTCCTGCGTCCGAACAACACGTGTCCAGGTGTGTTCCCTCCCCACCCCCCACCACCACCTCAATTATCCCTCCCTGGAACGCGCTGTCCCAGGTGTAAACAGCCCCCACCCCTCTCTCTCTCTCTCTCAATATGCACACTCCTCCCCTCCCGCTCCACTCCCATCACCCACATCGCACCCTTCTCTTCTCTCCCACCCGCCCCCGACTCAGCAACCTCGCTGAGCTGTTATCCCATGATGCTGCTGTTGTTGTTGTTGTTATCGTCGTTGTGCTTGTTTACCCAGGAAAGTGTCACCGAGTCTCAAGACTCTTGTTTTTTTTCAGGAGGGTCCTGCCAAAGTTTTCCCTGTTGGGGGGTGAAGGGATGATCGGTGTCGTGTTTGGAACCCCGAGTGAGTAACATTCAGGGTATTTATTTTTGCGTAATTGGCAAATTTGGACCGCGCGGAAATTAGTGTTGCCCTTGGTGGTGGTGGTGCACGAGGAGTGCACGTGTCAACAACACGCCACGGTGGCTAGGAGATGTTAACTACCTCGCCTGGTCTACAGGAGGTCGTGGGTTCGATCCCGACCCTTGCCTCCTGCTGTATATTTGGAGTTTTTGTGTCTCTCTCTCATCATCACGGTGGCTAGGAGATGTTAACTACCTCGCCTGGTATACAGGAGGTCGCGGATTCGATCCAGACCCTGGTGCCTGCTGCTGTATATTTGTGGTTTGCGTGTCTCTCTCTCTCTCCGGGTCCTTCGGTTTTTCCCTCCACATTGAGAATCAACATCACCACGCGTTTAGAGCGTTTGGCTGCGATACATTTCCACGTGATGATAATCCACTTGGTTGAGATTTCGTTTGTGATGGCCAGGTAACTTCTGAACAAAGCGCTGTACAGCTCAGTGGGTCCTTAACCCGGTAAACTCAAATATAACACCGCTTGTTTTTTCGTGCCCGACTGCGACTGCTGATGATGGCCCAGCGCAGTGTACCGGGAGCTCTTCTGATGCTTCTTCTTATTATTCTTAAAATCCCTTGACCTGTTGGGCATGGCCCCACGTTTCCTTCACCGATGCGTCTCCCCTCGCCTTGCTCCAGCAGCTGTGACGAGCGTGAGGCAAGCAGGGGGGGGGTGCCTTGCCCCCCCCCCTCTCCCCCCTCCTGGTGGCAAAAACTACGAGGTTGACGTGAGCAGCCCCTACAGCGTTAAATGTTAGAGACCGTGGCCAATATCACGATTCATCTACTTGGTTCTTTCGGTAAAGTACGCTCCAAGCATGGTGCTGTTTCATTCAGACGCTGTCTCCCCGGCAGACCTGGTTTTCACCTGATGACGGCTGCTTGCGTTGTGGCCGAAACGTCGTGAGAATTATTTTATTATGTTTTATTTTATTATTTTTATTGTTTCCATTCCACGTGACTTTACCGAAAGAACCAAGAAGATGAATCCCTGCCAGTCACGAAAGCTTTAAATCGAAATTTAATATCACGATTGTTTGGCGAGTCTGACTGCTGATAGGACCCCGTGGTGGTGGAGGGAATTCACTCTCCAATAACATCTGGAATGAGCCTCTTTGTCAACGCACTGCTGGGTGAGGGCCTCCCCACGCTGCGCGGATCGTGGGCAATGCTGGCCATACTTCACCACACTGGTCTGTGCGGGTTGGTGAAGGTGGTGTGGTGGGGGGGAGCTGTGGTTTTATAGACCGTTGAGACCGAGCGCTGTTTGCGATCACCTATCAAGGCCGGCACGGCGCACGAATGGGTGGTGTTGCCAGCACCACCCGCGGTCACCTTTGTCTTCCTAGTGTTTATGTTTACGCATCGCACCAGGTATTAAATTAAGGCTGAGTGTACCTAGGGGAGGCATAAACACACACACGCAGTTATATGCACGTAGACGCCAGTAATCCTGAGCAATCATCCCAGTCTAACGCACACACATGCAAACCGATATACAAAGATAAATACAAAAATCCCCCGTATAGCTTTAACAGACTGTTGGGGCAAGTGCTGTTATCGAGAAGGTCGGCACGGCACACGAGGTGGGGGGGGGGGGCAGCACCACGCCCGGCCGCCTTTGTCTCCCCAGTGGGGACGTATTTACACATCGCACCAGGTACTCATTTGAGGCTGAGTCGACCTATGGGAAGCCCAGGACCGGTTCAGCACACACAAACTCACACAAACACATGGGGCGTACACACACACGTGGTAGACCCGATTCACCAACTCCACCCATCCACCGGCACCTTGCCCCTCCCCTCACCACCCCCCACCGCCCGCCCCAACACCGCCCCCTGGCCCCGCCCCCCGGCCGGCACGTTTTCTCCACGTGCTCGCGTGACGTCAGCACGTGGTGTTTGTGCAGTCGGGAGGATGAGAGAGCGCGGTCAGCAAGAAAACAGCCGCCAGCCCCCACACCCCCGCCCCTCCCTCACGTAGCCCCCATACCCCCCCCTACCTCCCCCACTACCTCCCCCTCCCTCACGTAGCCCCCATACCCCCCCCCCCTACCTCCCCCACTACCTCCCCCTCCCTCACGTAGCCCCCATACCCCCCCCCCTACCTCCCCCCTACCTCCCCCACTACCTCCCCCCCCCCTACATCCCCCCCTACCTCCCTCCCTACCTCCTCCCATACCTCCCCCCTACCTCCCCCCTACCTCCCCCCCTACCTCCCCCACTACCTCCCCCCCCCCCTACATCCCCCCCCCTACCTCCCGCCCTACCTCCTCCCATACCTCCCCCCTACCTCCCCCCTACCTCCCCCCCTACCTCCCCCCCTACCTCCCCCACTACCCCCCCCCCCCCCTACATCCCCCCCCTACTTCCCTCCCTACCTCCCCCCTACCTCCCCCCTACCTCCCCCCCTACCTCCCCCCCTACCTCCCCCACTACCCCCCCCCCCCCTACATCCCCCCCCTACCTCCCGCCCTACCTCCTCCCATACCTCCCCCCTACCTCCCCCCCTACCTCCCCCCCTACCTCCCCCCCTACCTCCCCCACTACCCCCCCCCCCCCCTACATCCCCCCCCTACTTCCCTCCCTACCTCCCCCCTACCTCCCCCCTACCTCCCCCCCTACCTCCCCCCCTACCTCCCCCCCTACCTCCCCCCCTACCTCCCCCTACCTCCCCCCCTACCCCCCCCCCTACCTCCCCCTTACCTCCCCCTTACCTCTCCCCTACCTCCCCCCATACCTCCCTCCCTACCTCCCCCCTGTTGTCAGGTCCAAGTAGTCCACCTCTGGTACCCATTGAAGACACGAGCCAGAGCAGTGCGACCCAGTGAGATACATAGAGACTCATAGACACACACACAGACCCATAGAGACTCATAGACACACACACAGACCCATAGAGACTCATAGAGATACACTCAAGCTATGGACCACACAGTGAATCCATAGAGATCCAGTGAGATACATAGAGACTCATAGACACACACACAGAGACCCATAGAGACTCATAGAGACACACACAGACCCATAGAGACTCATAGAGATACACTCAAGCTATGGACCGCACAGAAAACACATAGAGACCCAGTGAGATACATAGAGACTCATAGACACACACACAGACCCATAGAGAATCATAGAGATACACTCAAGTTATGTAGAGACCCAGTGAGATACATAGAGACCCATAGACACACACAAAGACCCATAGAGACTCATAGAGATACACTCAAACTATGGACCGCACAGTAAACCCATAGAGACCCAGTGAGATACATAGATACTCATAGACACACACACAGACCCATAGAGACCCATAGAGACTCATAGAGATACACTCAAACTATGGACCGCACATTAAACCCACTGTCGTCTTGAGCACCACCAATGGAGGAGGAGTTGTGAGATGCAGTCACGGGCCGGTGTGTGAGATGCAGTCACTAGCATTCATAATTAATGAAGGTGTTTGGGTTAAATCGCGTAAGTATGTGTCGAAACCCTCCCACCACCCGACACGGCCAATCAGTAAGGGATTTGTCACGTAAACTAAACGCCAAATAGTTCACTACTCCAGCCCGCCGGTGTGTTGGAGAGTGAATCCACGACATTTATAATCTGAGTACTCGGATGGGCTGAAGCAGTGACTATTTGGCGTTTTGTTAACGTGACAAATCCCTTACATTTCGATTTAAAGCTTTCGTGACTGCAGGGATTCATCTTCTTGGTTCTTTCAAGCACGTGTGCTGTTTCATTCAGACGCTGTCGCCTCGACAGACCTGTTCTTCACCTGAGGACGGCTGCTTGCGTTGTGGCCGAAACGTCGTGAGAATTATTTATTATGTTTATTTTTTATTATTTTATTACTTCCCTTCTACGTGACTTTACCGAAAGAACCAAGAAGATGAATCCCTGCAGTCACGAAAGCTTTAAATAGAAATTTTATTGTTTATTTTTATATTTTATTATTTCCCTTCTACCTGACTTTACCGAAAGAACCAAGAAGATGAATCCCTGCAGTCACGAAAGCTTTAAATAGAAATTTTATTGTTTATTTTTATATTTTATTATTTCCCTTCTACGTGACTTTACCGAAAGAACCAAGAAGATGAATCCCTGCAGTCACGAAAGCTTTAAATAGAAATTGTATTGTTTATTTTTATATTTTATTATTTCCCTTCTACGTGACTTTACCGAAAGAACCAAGAAGATGAATCCCTGCAGTCACGAAAGCTTTAAATATAAATTTTATTGTTTATTTTTATATTTTATTATTTCCCTTCTACGTGACTTTACCGAAAGAACCAAGAAGATGAATCCCTGCAGTCACGAAAGCTTTAAATAGAAATTTTATTGTTTATTTTTATATTTTATTATTTCCCTTCTACGTGACTTTACCGAAAGAACCAAGAAGATGAATCCCTGCAGTCACGAAAGCTTTAAATAGAAATTTTATTGTTTATTTTTTTATTTTATTATTTCCCTTCTACGTGACTTTACCGAAAGAACCAAGAAGATGAATCCCTGCAGTCACGAAAGCTTTAAATAGAAATTTTATTGTTTATTTTTATATTTTATTATTTCCCTTCTACGTGACTTTACCGAAAGAACCAAGAAGATGAATCCCTGCAGTCACGAAAGCTTTAAATAGAAATTTTATTGTTTATTTTTATATTTTATTATTTCCCTTCTACGTGACTTTACCGAAATAACCAAGAAGATGAATCCCTGCAGTCACGAAAGCTTTAAATAGAAATGTTATTGTTTATTTTTATATTTTATTACTTCCCTTCTACGTGACTTTACCGAAAGAACCAAGAAGACGAATCCCTGCAGTCACGAAAGCTTTAAATAGAAATTTTATTGTTTATTTTTATATTTTATTATTTCCCTTCTACCTGACTTTACCGAAAGAACCAAGAAGATGAATCCCTGCAGTCACGAAAGCTTTAAATAGAAATTTTATTGTTTATTTTTATATTTTATTATTTCCCTTCTACGTGACTTTACCGAAAGAACCAAGAAGATGAATCCCTGCAGTCACGAAAGCTTTAAATAGAAATTTTATTGTTTATTTTTATATTTTATTATTTCCCTTCTACGTGACTTTACCGAAAGAACCAAGAAGATGAATCCCTGCAGTCACGAAAGCTTTAAATAGAAATTTTATTGTTTATTTTTATATTTTATTATTTCCCTTCTACGTGACTTTACCGAAAGAACCAAGAAGATGAATCCCTGCAGTCACGAAAGCTTTAAATAGAAATTGTATTGTTTATTTTTATATTTTATTATTTCCCTTCTACGTGACTTTACCGAAAGAACCAAGAAGATGAATCCCTGCAGTCACGAAAGCTTTAAATAGAAATTTCATTGTTTATTTTTATATTTTATTATTTCCCTTCTACGTGACTTTACCGAAAGAACCAAGAAGATGAATCCCTGCAGTCACGAAAGCTTTAAATTGAAATTGTATTGTTTATTTTTATATTTTATTACTTCCCTTCTACGTGACTTTACCGAAAGAACCAAGAAGATGAATCCCTGCAGTCACGAAAGCTTTAAATAGAAATTTTATTGTTTATTTTTATATTTTATTATTTCCCTTCTACGTGACTTTACCGAAAGAACCAAGAAGATGAATCCCTGCAGTCACGAAAGCTTTAAATAGAAATTTTATTGTTTATTTTTATATTTTATTATTTCCCTTCTACGTGACTTTACCGAAAGAACCAAGAAGATGAATCCCTGCAGTCACGAAAGCTTTAAATAGAAATTTTATTGTTTATTTTTATATTTTATTATTTCCCTTCTACGTGACTTTACCGAAAGAACCAAGAAGATGAATCCCTGCAGTCACGAAAGCTTTAAATAGAAATTTTATTGTTTATTTTTATATTTTATTATTTCCCTTCTACGTGACTTTACCGAAAGAACCAAGAAGATGAATCCCTGCAGTCACGAAAGCTTTAAATATAAATTTTATTGTTTATTTTTATATTTTATTACTTCCCTTCTACGTGACTTTACCGAAAGAACCAAGAAGATGAATCCCTGCAGTCACGAAAGCTTTAAATATAAATTTTATTGTTTATTTTTATATTTTATTACTTCCCTTCTACGTGACTTTACCGAAAGAACCAAGAAGATGAATCCCTGACTGATTGGCCGTGTCGGGTGGTTGGAGGGTTTCGACACAACATTCATACTTACGTGATCTAACCCCGGAAACCGTCACCGTGAATAATAATCTTGATTTGAAGCTTTCGTGACTGCAGGAATCCAAACTCTTTGGTTCTGTCGGTAAAGTCACGTGGGTAGAAATAAAAATAATAAAGATCACGACCTTTCGGTCGTCATCAGGCAAAAAAAAAACCGTCGTGATTTGTTTAATTCTATTTCTATCTACGTCACTTTACCGAGAGAACCAACGAGTATGAATAATACTGATCGCGAAAGCCTCCTGGCCTGTTAAAGTCACGGCCCGTGTGAGTGCGTCGATGTCCCGGGTGACAACAGACTTGCGGACGGATCACAGATTCCAAACTCCCCCCCCCCCCTCAACCCCTCCCCCCTTCCCCCATCCCCCGCCCCCCTCCCCTCGGGGTGCGCGCGCTGACCGCGTGTACAGCCCCCTCGCCCCCCCCCCGAGCCTTGAGCTTTGTTCCGGAGCGCGCACGGGCAGTGCACGTGCACATCGCGTCATCATCGTCGTCATCGTCGTCGTCGTCATCGTCACTGAACTCTCGGCTCCTCCAATACAGCACCATCGACTCGTGCAACAAATACGTTGGTCGTGAGGGTCGCGCTCCTTACTCACTCAACAACAACAACAACAACCGCCATTCGCCACTAAGTGGCGGTGACGTCACCACGACGCTTGTGCCAGGCCAAGTGCACCTTGAGGCCACGTGAAGTGTCGAACGCCCGCTGGCAGGAGGTCACGGGCAGACCCAGCAGGTGCCACGGGTCGACTGACCGAGATGACCGAGATGACTGGCTGATGCACCACCTGTGCCCCCTACTCACTCACACACACAGACACACACACGAAGCTTCGCTCGCCACGAATGGAGCGCTAATAGCTCGTCACGTGACACTCGGGTCACGCGGCGCTTTCAGATGCGCTTCCGCGGCCGTCTGGAACGTTCTTCCCTTCCGATATTAGGAAGCCATTGCGGCTATGCACTTTTAAATCATCGTCTGGATTTAAAACTCATTTCTTTAGCACTGAATCTTGTGTGCCCCCGCACCTCCGATTAGCCGCGGTTGGCTACGTGCGGTGCGAGAGAAGTTTAGCGTCCACACAGAACCATCGACTCATCCAATCCAGAAACATCAACTCGTCCAATACAAAACGCGTGGCTCATTCAAATACAGAACGATCGAATAATCCAATAAAGAACCATCGAATCACCCCGTATGTTACAGATCCATCGAATCATCGGTTTATCGCGTCTGTTGTGGAACCCTTATCTTACCCCCATACAGAACCGTCATCTTAACCCTTACAGAACCTCTATTTCATCCCATACAGAACCCTCGTCTCATCCCATACAGAATCTTGATCTTATCCTATACAGAACCTCCATCTCATCCTATACAGAACCTCCATCTCATCCATACAGAACCCTCGTTTCATCCATTATAGGTCCCATCCATTCGATCCAATATTGAACCATCGACGCATCCATTCCATACAAAATCATTGACTCGTCCGATGTAAAATCTTTGTCTTGTTCGATACAGGTGTTGCTTTAGTCTCTCTTGTCGAGTGTCAGGTCATTTCTGATTCTCCACTAAGCAATACAAGGCAATTTTATATACGGAACATCGGCGCATTGAATAGCATACCAATCGCGTATTAATCAATGTTACATTATGTATGGGACCCTTTCGCCGATATCAAGATGATGAAAAAAATAATAGGCTTTGCCCTTTCCGGCAATAATGCAGCAGGCATTACGATGTTCAAACACTCAAATGTATGTACAGTTGAACTTCTTTCGCACCGTACGTATCCAACCGTGCTATATCGGAGGTGCGGAGGAAGGGTAACACACTGAACACAAAAAGCAGTTATAAAGAAAGACGGTTTCAATCTAGATTTAAAAGTGTGGCTTCCTAATAAATAAACATGTAATGTGTGAAGCAATGCTGGAGCCTCCAGGAAAAGGAGATACTGGGCAAATATAAATTACATTAAATTCCCAATGTAGCAGGATCCTCCTGTGAAAGGAGTCTTGAGACTCCGCGAGGTTTTCTTGCATACAATGAAGGGCCCGATTAAAATCAGATGGGGTGGATTTGGTGGTGCCAGGTGAGTTCGATACATCAGTGGCAAGTGAAATCTTAAGTGGATTTAGCCCTCCTTCCCTACCACCACTCAAACCGGGACACACATTTACACGCCCTAACACTGAATGCATGCATGGGGGGGGTAAGGGTGGTGGGGGAGCGGTGGCGCAATGGTTAGCACATTGCGCTGTGAATCTGGCAACCTCATTTCGATTCCCAGCCACGGCTTACAACAGCGCACCGCCTCTCCCCCAATCCTACCGACTTGCAGTGACCGGCTTGGTGAAGTATGGTCAATAAAACTCCACGAACGACGCTGCCCTTATATAGATGGCCATTATATTGGTGGCCTTGTTCTGTAGAAATATATATACTTTTTTTTTTGCTGAGGTCAGAAGATTCGGGGTGTTGGAGCCAGGCAGGGCTGACTTGGCACCAATTCACAAAGCACCTTGGACACTTGGGGTTAAGGTTTGACTCGGAGATCGCCAACCGCGTTTGGATTCGGCTCAATGATTGACCGCTCAGACCACGAGTAAACCCCTAACCACGGCTGACTTTCCCTCTCCCGTTTGCCACAATTGCCAGGTTCTAAGTATGTCTTCCAATTTTGATTTAAAGCTTCTTTCGTGACTGCAGGGATTCATATTCTTGGTTATTTCGGTAAAGTCACGTAGAAGGGAAAAAATAAAATAGTAAAAATATAAAACAATAAAAAATTCTCACGACGTTTCGAATGCAAGACAAGCAATCATCATCAGGTGTGAAATCCACAGCAAGAAAATTTAAAAAAAGAAATTTTCTACTATTTTGTTTTCTACTATTTTGTAGAATTTTTCTTGCTGTGGATTTCACACCTGATGATTGCTTGTGTTGCAGTCGAAACGTCGTGATAATTTTTAAAAAATTTTATATTTTTATTATTTTATTATTTTCCTTTTACGTGACTTTACCGAAAGAACCAAGAATATGTCTTCCAATGTTGAAACAACGAAGGTGAAACTCTCTCTCTCTCTCTATGCGTTGTACCTGTTGGTTTGTCTGCCTCGTCTCGTATTGCACGGTGGCTGATGCTTGGGGAAGGGAGAATGCGAATTCTCGTAAAGATGATCCAATATCAACGAAATTTGGGTAACAAGTTGCGTCGATATATTAGGCACCTGAGCGATTGAAAACGGGAAAATTTTATTAGAGTGTTGCCCGATATTTGAAAAAACAAAAATCCAGCGTTTTATAAATAGCGTGCTTAGAAATGTTTTAACACTTATATGGGACTCTCGTTTTGAATGGAAAAACAACGAATAATAATACTACACTGTACCATGATAACAAATGTGATGTTAATAGCTTCAAAAAGTCTCCACTTGTTCGCCAGCGTTGTCAACGCACGCCTTGGAATCTTCTCCAGGTGGTCTCCAGAGCCCGGAGGCAGAAAATGTCTTGTGGTGTTGTTGCAAATTCTCAGAAGTGTTCACATTTTCAAGAAGCGCTCTGTATATTTATAAAAATTAACCCGTAAAAACAAAGTTTTTCACTATAAATCCTTTATATGCGTGGCGGGTAGAGTCCTCTCGTCCTCTGGCTTGAGATGGCTGCCACCTATGGGTCAGATGATTGTGTGCCAGCATTAACCAATTGGTAAATTAATATTTTTAAAAAATTCCCTAAACAGTGTAAAATTTAGGAAAAATTTTTCACGAAAATTAATTGTCACGCACAACGAGTCTGTGTGCAAAATGTCAGCTCGATTGGATCGCGGGAAGTTGGTTAAAGAACGACCGAAAGATTTGCACGGTCGTAAGCGCGCAAGCAAGCAAGTGAACTTAATATAAAGGATTTAAAAAAAGACGACCCCGCTTCAGCTTCTCGTCCTGCCGGCCGAGGTGCGTCCTCCCCCCGCAAGAGGCGCTATCCGAGACCCGTTGTCTCATCGCGGCCTACCTACGGGCCTACGTCGCTACGTCGCGAGACGTCAACGGTACGAGCACGACGTTGTTTTTCGTCGTTTACGTTGTGGGTTTAAAACCAACACACAACATTTCGATTTAAAGCTTTCGTGACTGCAGGGATTCATCTTTTTGGTTCTTTCGTTAAAGTCACGTAGAATGGAAATAATAAAAAAAGTAAAAACAAAACATTATTAAATAATTATTTTATCTTACCATATTATATTATTTTATATGATTTTATTATAATATTTTATTATATTATGGAGGTGGAGATTGAAGGTGCATGGAGATAGGAAAAGGTGGAGATTGGAGGCGCATAGAGATAGGAAGAGGTGGAGATTGGAGGTGCATGGAGATAGGAAGAGGTGGAGATTGGAGGCGCATGGAGATAGGAAGAGGTGGAGATTGGAGGTGCATGGAGATAGGAAGAGGTGGAGATTGGAGGTGCATGGAGATAGGAAGAGGTGGAGATTGGAGATGCATGGAGATAGGAAGAGGTGGAGATTGGAGGTGCATGGAGATAGGAAGAGGTGGAGATGCATGGAGATAGGAAGAGGTGGAGATTGGAGATGCATGGAGATAGGAAGAGGTGGAGATTGGAGGTGCATGGAGATAGGAAGAGGTGGAGATGCATGGAGATAGGAAGAGGTGGAGATTGGAGGTGCATGGAGATAGGAAGAGGTGGAGATTGGAGGCGCATGGAGATAGGAAGAGGTGGAGATGCATGGAGATAGGAAGAGGTGGAGATTGGAGATGCATGGAGATAGGAAGAGGTGGAGATTGGAGGTGCATGGAGATAGGAAGAGGTGGAGATGCATGGAGATAGGAAGAGGTGGAGATTGGAGGTGCAGGGAGATAGGAAGAGGTGGAGATTGGAGGTGCATGGAGATAGGAAGAGGTGGAGATTGGAGGTGCATGGAGATAGGAAGAGGTGGAGATTGGAGGTGCATGGAGATAGGAAGAGGTGGAGATGCATGGAGATAGGAAGAGGTGGAGATTGGAGGTGCATGGAGATAGGAAGAGGTGGAGATTGGAGGTGCAGGGAGATAGGAAGAGGTGGAGATTGGAGGTGCATGGAGATAGGAAGAGGTGGAGATTGGAGGTGCAGGGAGATAGGAAGAGGTGGAGATTGGAGGTGCATGGAGATAGGAAGAGGTGGAGATTGGAGGTGCATGGAGATAGGAAGAGGTGGATATGAGACGCATAGAGACGGGAGGATGAGAGCAGTGAGATGCACAGAGAGAGAGAGAGGTGAGTTTGCGTGGAGATACATGGGGATAGAAGTAGATGCAGTTAGAGAGGAGATGAAGTTAGAGAGGAGATGCATCGGCGTGGAAGAAAGGGGAGCCGGGAGATGGGTGAGGTCACGCGCGGCGAAAAAACATCTCCCACTGCGTGAACACAGCAATTGCGCAAAATATTGTTGAGATTTTGTGGCACCATCACCGTCACTCCCCCCAGTCCACCCGTCCAACAAACAAAAGTCTCTCCCTGTCGCCAATGCAGCCGGGATCTGTGAGTGGCACCGCGATAACGCGGGCCACGTGGGCAGAGGGCGGGAGGGAGGGAGAGAGCCGCGGGTTTCGCGGTCGTGTGAAACAAACAGCAGAGTGCGCCCACACCACTTTGTGTCCTGTAAACACGGGGAGGGAGGGGTGGGAGGGGAGGGGTGGGAGGGGAGGGAGGGGAGGTGAGGGAGGGGAGGGACGAGAGGAGATGGAGGGGAGGGAAGGGATGGAGGGGAGGGAGGGGAGGGATTGGAGGGGAGGGAGGGGAGGGGAGGGATTGGAGGGGAGGGAGGGGAGGGGAGGGATTGGAGGGGAGGGAGGGGAGGGAGCGGAGGGACGAGAGGGGAGGGAGGGGACATGTCAACGTCTCGCCAGCTCAAGAACAACGAAGGGAAACCCCGAGCACAGCGCCCGTGCAGTGGCTGGTCACGCGCCGCTCACCCCCAACAACCTCAACTTTACAGTCATCAATAACCTACTCGTCGTCGTCATCGATTTCCAATTCATCGTCATCAATGTCATCATCGATGCCAATCAACCATCATCGTCATCATAATTGTCATCATCGCCATCGATGTCTCGATCAGTTTCCAACATCAGCAGCGATATATAATGTCACCGGCACAATCATCACTTTCATCCACGTCAGCAGTCACCCGTGACCGTCAACCTTCTCGTCTAGAAACCATGACAGGCGACCCCTGCCCCCAATCCCAACTCACGGGGAATGATTTTCCGGAACTCAGCCCCGAACAGCGTCATCTGACATTAAACCCCCGCTCTACGGCCGCATTGTTAGTATATTATTATACTCGTAGGAACCTCCTGGTTACACCAGTCCACAGGGGATTATTGTGTCCGTCCGTCGTGCAGGGAGGGGCTGGGTGGGGAAGGGAGAATGGGGAGGGGCTGGGTGGGGAGGGTGGGGAGGGGCTGGGTGGGGAGGGGCTGGGTGGGGTGAGTGGGGAGGGGCTGGGTGGGGGAGGGTGGGGCTGGGTGGGGGGTGGGATGGGTGGGGCTGGGTGGGGAGAGGAGGGGAGGGTGGGGAGGGGCTGGGTGGGGCTGGGTGAGGAGGGTGTTGTTGGGTGGGGGGTGGGAGGGGTGGGGATGGGTTGGAGGGGGTGGTCACCCCGTAGTGCCCTTATAAAACTCAACGTTTAACCTACTCACGCCGGCTTGTGCCCGCCCTCACAGTCGGGCATATTTGCGGAATACACCACGCCGCCGTTGACCCTGGCCATTGACCGAGCAACCCAACGTTCCTACCAGCTCCCTCCGTAGGAATGCGTTATTCTGGTGATGGTGAAGGTGATGATGATGCGGATTCTGACCGGGCTCATCATTGTAATCTTCAACATTATCCATTATCATCATGATCGACGTCGTGATTTTTCTGTGATCGTCATCCATGTCCTAATCATCTTCGCAATCAGCACGAATTTCCTCTACCATCTGACGAACCATCATGATTATAACGATGGTTATCATATCCACATACAGCAATCACGATCATCATCATAATTTCTGTGTTGTTATCCCCAGTGACTTACACAATTTTAATCAACATCATTGAAAACTAATTTCTTTAGCGCTGCTTGTTGTGTTTAAGTTTGTTGTCCTTCCCCCACACCTCCCATTAGCACGGCTGCCTACGTGCGGTGCGAAAGAAGTTCAACGTACATCACCGATATCCGATACAATCTTAGCCATGATCATCTTCCTTGTTGTTATCATCATCATCAGTTTCTTATCGAATAGAATCGATCATCATCAATGTCGTCTCGACAGTCACCACCGTCGTCACAGTCGACATCTCATGCAATTTCGATTTTAATCTTTCGTGACTGCAGGGGTTCATATTCTTGGTTCTTTCGGTAAAGTCACGTAGAAGGGAAATAATCAAATAATAAAAATATAAAACATAATAAAATACAATTCTCACGACGTTTCGACTGCAACACAAGCAATCGTCATCAGGTGTGAAATCCACACAGAGAAAATTTGAAAAAATAAATTTTCCACTATTTAGTTTTCTACTATTTTGTAGAAATAACCAAGAATATCTCTTCGCAATGTGAAGTCATCGTCACGATCACCGCTGCCTCTCTCTCGTGCCACTCCGAGGGCTCGAGGCGAGTTCACCGCAGGCCACGAACCCGCCCGGGACCCCCCAGAGGTTCTCAGCGCAGCGCGCGGACCCGGAGGCGGCGTTAGCGAGCGCCTATTGAGGACATCGCGGACGAAATCGATCTCAATCCCCCCCATCCCCCCTCCCCTATGATACCCCCCTCCCCCCACAGTCTCCCCCCCCCCGTCTCCCCCCCTCCCCCCACAGTCCCCCCCCCTGCCCCCCCCTCCCCCGTCTTCCCACAGTCTCCCCCCCTCCCCCCAGTCTCCCCCCTCCCCCCAGTCTCCCCCTCCGTCTCCAACCCACCCCCCACAGTCTCCCCCCCTCCCCCCACAATCTCCCCCCCCCCGTCTCCCCCCTGCCCCCAGTCTCCCCCCCGTCTCCCCCCTCCCCCCAGTCTCCCCCCCCCCCGTCTCCCCCCTCCCCCCACAGTCTCCCCCTCCGTCTCCAACCCACCCCCCACAGTCTCCCCCCCTCCCCCCACAATCTCCCCCCCCCGTCTCCCCCCTGCCCCCGTCTCCCCACAATCCCCCCCCCGTCTCCCCCCTCCCCCCGTCTCCCCACAATCTCCCCCCTCCCCCCACAGTCTCCCCCCTACCCCCCCCCCCCCCGCGTTTACCCCCCCCCACTCCTCCCTACCCCCACCCCTCGCTCCCCCGGTCTCACCTCCCCCCGGTTAATTCCATGACCCCCAACCCCCCCCCCCCCCCACTGTGGGTCCCCCCGCCCCTCCCGTCCACTCAGCCCGAGGTCTGCCCGGCAACAGCGGACGGTACACGAGGTCAGAGTTCAGTTGAACTTCTTTGTGTGTGATGTGTGTGTGTGTGATGTGTGTCTGCTGTGTGTGTGTCTGCTGTGTGTGTGCTTTGTGTGTGTGCTGTGTGTGTGCGTGCTGTGTGTGCTGTGTGTGTGTGCGTGTGTGTTCTGTGTGTGTTGTGTATGTGTGTGCTGTGTGTGTGTGTGCTGTGTGTGTTGTGTGTGTGTATATACTGTGTGCTGTGTGTGTGTGCGTGTGTGTTCTGTGTGTGTGTGCTGTGTGTGTGTGTGCTGTGTGTGCTGTGTGTGTGTGTTCTGTGTGTGTTGTGTGTGTGCTGTGTGTGTGTGCTGTGTGTGTGTGTGCTGTGTGTGCTGTGCGTGTGTGTGTTCTGTGTGTGTTGTGTGTGTGCTGTGTGTGTGTGCTGTGTGTGCTGTGCGTGTGTGATGCTGTTTTTCTGCCCATCAACAAGCCGGGCTGGACAGCGCGTGACGTCACCGATCGGGGATCGTAGCGAGAAATTCCGTGCGTGCGTGCGTATGTGTGTATGTGTGTCCGTGCGTATGTGTGTGTGTGTGCACATAGCCTGGCACAAGCGTCGTGGTGACGTCACCGCCACTTAGTGGCGAATGGCGGTTGTTGTTGTTGTTGTTTGCGCCTGCATTATGTGTTTGTGCATGTGTTTGTGTGAGTTTGTTTGTATGTGTTTGGACATGTATGTATGTATGTGTGAGTTTGTGTGTATGTGTTTGGACATGTATGTATGTGTGTGTGAGCGTGTGTGCATATGTGTATATGCACACATATGCATGTGTGTGTGTGGGGAGCGGTGGCGCAGTGGTTAACGCTCTGCGCTACGAAGCCGGCGACCTGAGTTCGATTATCTGAACCGGTCCTGGGCCTCCTCTAAGTCTACTCAGCCTCAAATGAGAGACAAAGGCGGCCGGGCCTGATGCTGGCCACCCACCCCCTCGTGTGCCGTGCCGACCTTCATAGGTGCTTGCCCCAACAGTATGTTAAGGCTATACGGGGGATCTTTGCCTTTTATGTGCGTGTGGGGGCAAGTGAGTGGGTGAGGGTGCGTGATTGCATGTCAAATTAATGATGATAATAGTGTGGTAATGATTAAATAAAAATTTAATGATTATTACGTTTGCTATTACCCATCATGTTTTTGGGTTTGTGTATCTGGTAATTGAGGGACTGTTGTTGTTGTTGTTGTCTTGGTGTTAGCTGGGAGTGTTGTTGTTGTTGTCTTGGTGTGGTGTGGGGCTGTTGTTGTTGTTGTCTTGGTGTGGTGTGGGGCTGTTGTTGTTGTCTTGGTGTGGTGTGGGATTGTTGTTGTTGTCTTGGTGTGGTGTGGGGCTGTTGTTGTTGTCTTGGTGTGGTGTGGGAGTGTTGTTGTTGTCTTGGTGTGGTCTTGGAATGTTGTATTCTGCTGCCTTGCCCCATAGCTTGCATTTGGTGTTGGCAAATCGACAGGCATGTATATGTTCTTGTTGCAATGTGCACGTCTATACTTTATTATACTTTGTTTATATCGACGACTTGGCTCTCCAACACACAACCGGGGTAGTGCTGTACTAGTAAATAATTGCCACGTTCCGTTTCCGTGACAAAGCTTACTAATGCGCTGTGTCGGGTGGTGGCGGGTTTAACGACACATTCAAATTTACGCAATCTATCCCAAAACACCTCTATTATGGGTTATATTGGTCGCGAAAGCCTACGTGTTAAACGGACTAAAACATTTCTACGTATTGACTTAGTTCTGCTCATACGTTCATTTATCGGTGGTCGTTGTGGTGGTGATGATTGCATGGTTTTCAAGCAAACGTAACCACACACAATGCAAGTAGTATTGTCCCAAACATCCCATATTTGACGCGAAAATATATATTCCTGCAGATTACTCAACTGGCATTACACACGGCCGCAAAGCCTTTCCGCCCCCTTACTTAATAATGATAACTATACTAATTACGATTATAAATAAATACACGAGTAGATGATGCTACTGCTGCTGCTGCTGACGCCGATCACGTGATAATAATGCACAGCAGTGCTCGGAGTCAAACCCTAGGTAGGAGGTAATTTCTATTGTTCGAGGAGTCATCAACATCCCAGCTGGCTTGTACAGATGGCCTGCGATGGGTGAGGCATGTAGAGGGAGGGGAGGGAGGGGAGGGAGGGGAGGGAGGGGGTGGGAGGGGGAGGGATACGTGAGAAGCGATGGGATCAGGGGTGGGGGAGAACAGGTCCTGAGGCCAGACCTATGACCCTGGGTTGTTGTTTTGCTCCGTTGCAAACCCTTTCTTAGAGTTTCAGCTTTTCAGTTTCATTTATTTGGTATAACCCTGTGAGCCATTCGGCTCTTGAATCGGGTGCAACCGCAGCAAACAAAAAACATGAAAAAAAAACATGAACAAGAAAACATTTTGGAGTGACTATGTGACTAAGTGCAAACAGAAAATACAGGAAAAGACGCCAAAATATTCTACAAAAAGCACCGTACACCAACGCTGGTGCAAGTCAAACAACAACAACAACAACCACAAGACAACTTCGATTAAGACCATCAGTCTAACTCCGTACTACAACAAACAAACATGGCCAGACCAAAAAACGTTTCGAAATCACCAAAATGAGAGAGCATGGCGCATGAAACTGAACTAAAACTATTCAACTATTCTTATTTCACCAAGTAAGAGCCACTGAGCTGAAGAGCTATTTTTCAGAAGCGTCCTGGCTATCACAAATGAGACCTCAACGAAGGGGGCCTTATCAACGCGTGGGCATTTATAGCAGTAGCCCAATACTCTAAACGCAACGTTGACGTTTAAATGTGGAGGGAAACATCGGAGGACCGGGAGAAATATCCACGCGACCGCAGGAAAAACGTGCAAGCTCACAAATATACTGGATTCAGAGTCGAACTCGAACTCACGGCGATGGAGTTAGCATCGGCCACCGAGGCATCCTTAGCTTGCCTCTTACGAGTTTGATCATGGCTGCTACATCATCATCATCCTCCTCTTCTGATCGTTCACTGCCTTCTGCTGTTGTCATTGTTGTCATCATCATCAGACATCTGCCATGATCAATCCTGCGATGCAACAATCGGACCCAGTGATGGGTGCACAACCTGGTCCTGCACCTACCCAGCTGAAGCCACGCGGAGATCCACAGACTTACAAAGTCCCACACACTCACAAAGACACACAAAGAGACCCACACCCTCACAAAGAGACCCACACCCTCACAAAGAGACCCACACACTCACAAAGAGACCCACACGCACACAAAGACACACACAGAGACCCACACACTCACAAAGAGACCCACACGCACACAAAGACACACACAGAGACCCACACACTCACAAAGAGACCCACACCCTCACAAAGAGACCCACACACTCACAAAGAGACCCACACGCACACAAAGACACACACAGAGACCCACACACTCACAAAGAGACCCACACCCTCACAAAGAGACCCACACCCTCACAAAGAGACCCACACCCTCACAAAGACACGCACACAAAGAGACCCACACACTCACAAAGAGACCCACACCCTCACAAAGAGACCCACCCACTCACACAGAGACCCACAGACTCACACAGAGACCCACACACTCACAAAGAGACCCACAGACTCACACAGAGACCCACAGACTCACACAGAGACCCACAGACTCACAAAGAGACCCACACACTCACACAGAGACCCACACACTCACAAAGAGACCCACACACTCACAAAGAGACCCACACCCTCACAAAGAGACCCACACGCTCACAAAGAGACCCACACACTCACACAGAGACCCACACACTCACAAAGAGACCCACCCACTCACAAAGAGACCCACACACTCACAAAGAGACCCACACACTCACAAAGAGACCCACACACTCACAAAGAGACCCACAGACTCACAAAGAGACCCACACACTCACAAAGAGACCCACACACTCACACAGAGACCCACACACTCACAAAGAGACCCACACACTCACACAGAGACCCACACACTCACACAGAGACCCACAGACTCACAAAGAGACCCACAGACTCACAAAGAGACCCACACACTCACACAGAGACCCACACACTCACAAAGAGACCCACACACTCACAAAGAGACCCACACACTCACAAAGAGACCCACACACTCACACAGAGACCCACACACTCACAAAGAGACCCACACACTCACAAAGAGACCCACCCACTCACACAGAGACCCACCCACTCACACAGAGACCCACACACTCACAAAGAGACCCACCCACTCACACAGAGACCCACCCACTCACAAAGAGACCCACCCACTCACACAGAGACCCACACGCTCACAAAGAGACCCACACCCTCACAAAGAGACCCACCCACTCACAAAGAGACCCACACCCTCACAAAGAGACCCACACCCTCACAAAGAGACCCACACACTCACAAAGAGACCCACCCACTCACACAGAGACCCACACCCTCACAAAGAGACCCACACACTCACAAAGAGACCCACCCACTCACACAGAGACCCACACACTCACAAAGAGACCCACACGCACACACAGAGACCCACACACTCACAAAGAGACCCACACGCACACACAGAGACCCACACACTCACAAAGAGACCCACACGCACACACAGAGACCCACACACTCACAAAGAGACCCACACGCACACACAGAGACCCACACACTCACACAGAGACCCACAGACTCACACAGAGACCCACACCCTCACAAAGAGACCCACACACTCACAAAGAGACCCACACGCACACAAAGAGACCCACAGACTCACACAGAGACTCACAGAATCACACAGAGACCCACAAACTCGCACAGAGACCCACAGACAAAGATCCCCCGTATAGCCTCAACAGACTGTTGGGGCAAGTGCTGTTAGCGAGCACCAATGAAGGCCGGCACGGCACACGAGGGGGTAGGTGGCCAGCACCACGCCCGGCCGCCTTTGTCTCCCCAGTGGCGATGTTTACACACCGCACCAGGTACTCATTTGAGGCTGAGTCCACATAAGGTGCGGTGGAAGGACAACAGATTAAACACCCAAAAAGCTCATTTTGATTTAAAGCTTTCGTGACTGCAGGGATTCATATTCTTGGTTCTTTCGGTAAAGTCACGTAGAAGGGAAACAATAAAATAATAAAAATATAAAACAAAAAGCAGTTGGAGAGAATTGAGTTTTCACCTGATGACGGACGCTTGTGTTGCGCCCTAAACGTCGTGATTTATTTTATTTTCTACCCACGTGACTTTACCGAAAGAACCAAAGAGTTTGGATTCCTGCAGTCACGAAAGCCCCAAATCAAGAATGAATTATTTATATGATGCCGCTGCTGCTGTTGGTTCAATGAAGGACACTGAACGTGGTGGCCTGTGTACGTGCCAATTCGTGTTTAAACCCTCCCGATGGAGGTGACGCTGGTGAACGCCGTCATCTCGGCGAGATAAGATAACTTGGGTAGCAAAAACCCCTTCAGAGTCTTAGATCCACAACAACAACTACGTCCACGCAATCTGGTACCAGATAAAGCTGCCCCGAGTGAAGGCGGCTTGTGTTGTGGCCACCGAGAACACGCGGACATCACGGCGGCATTGTTTGTGTTGTGTTGTTTGTGAGGGATTATTAAGTTGTTATTCAAATTGTGTTGTTTGTGTCTCGGTTTTGGCGGGATTGTTTGTGTTGTTTGTGAGGGATTATTAAGTCTTCGTTATTAAAATTGTGTGGTTTGTGTCGCTTGGTTTTGGCGGGATTGTTCGTGTTGTTTGTGTTGGTTGGGAGGGATTATTAAGTTGTTATTCAAATTGTGTTGTTTGTGTCTCGGTTTTGGCGGGATTGTTTGTGTTGTTTGTGAGGGATTATTAAGTCTTCGTTATTAAAATTGTGTGGTTTGTGTCGCTTGGTTTTGGCGGGATTGTTCGTGTTGTTTGTGTTGGTTGGGAGGGATTATTAAGTTGTTATTCAAATTGTGTTGTTTGTGTCTCGGTTTTGGCGGGATTGTTTGTGTTGTTTGTGAGGGATTATTAAGTCTTCGTTATTAAAATTGTGTGGTTTGTGTCGCTTGGTTTTGGCGGGATTGTTCGTGTTGTTTGTGTTGGTTGGGAGGGATTATTAAGTTGTTATTCAAATTGTGTTGTTTGTGTCTCGGTTTTGGCGGGATTGTTTGTGTTGTTTGTGAGGGATTATTAAGTCTTCGTTATTAAAATTGTGTGGTTTGTGTCGCTTGGTTTTGGCGGGATTGTTCGTGTTGTTTGTGTTGGTTGTGAGCGATTATTAAGTTGTTATTCAAATTGTGTTGTTTGTCTCTTGGTTTTGGCGGGTATTGCTCGTGTTGTTTGTGAGGAATTGTCTCTTTGTCATTCAAATTACATTGTCCGCGTCTCGTGTTTTTGACGGGATTATTTCAAGTTTTGTGAGGTAATATATCACGTTACCTTTGCGTCGCTTGCAATCCTGAGGGTTGGGTAATATTGTGTGCGGTGTGCCTTGTGTTCACGATGGATTCGTTCATTTGTGTTGTCCGTGTGTCCCGTGTTTTTTTAAGATCTTCGTTACGTGCGGTGTCAGTGCCGTGATATTTGGCGGGGATTGTTGTTCTCCCCGTGTTCTCGCTATAATTCCGTGTGTTCTACGAGCCCCCCCAATTTAGCTTGTTGTTTGCGTCCTCCGTGTTTGTTTGGCATTGCATTGTTTTCATACTCTTAGGTTTTTCGGTAAAGTCACGTAGGTAAAAAATTCAAATTAATAAAAGTAAAATAAAAAAAAAGCTTGTGTTGCCTCCGAAACGTCGTGATTTTTATTTTATTTTTATTTTACTTTTATTAATTTTAATTTTTTACCTACGTGACTTTACCGAAAAAAACTAAGAATATGAATCCTTGCAGTCACGAAAGCCTCAAATCTAGAATTGCATTGTTTTGTTTTTAACCCGGGAAGGAGCGGTGGCGCAGCGGTTAGCGCTACGCTGCGCTACGAACCCCGCGTCCCGAGTTCGATTCCCGACCACGGTCACCAACATCGTAAAACCGGTCCCGGGCATCCCCTAGGTCGACTCAGCCCCAAAACGAGCACCTGATGCGGTTCGTGTAAACACCGCCCTGTGGGGAGACAAAGGCGGCCGGGCGTGGTTGCTGTCCCACCCCCCCCCCCTCGTGTGCCGTGCCGGCCTTCATAGGCGCTCCAACAGTCTGTGAAGGCCGGCACGATGGTGGGGGGGGGGGGTTATTTGTCCGTGTTCCCGTGAGGTCCCGAGTTGTTTGTGTCGCCGTGTTGTTTTTGGCCGTATTGTTGTCGCCCTGCGTGCTTGTGTCTCTCCCCCCTCTCCCCTCTCCCTCCCTCCATCTCTCTCTCGCTCTCTCGGACATCAGTTCATCATTAACTCGGACACGCCGCCGCGTTCTTCGGCGCTCATCCGCGGGTCGGCGTTAACTTGCACAAACATCAGCACGGCGGTCCGGGGTGGGTGGGGAGGGACGGCGAATTATTCCACTCCCGCCGCCGCCTCCTCCTCTCCCCCCGTGTCTCTCCATTGATGATCATCACTCACTCTCCCTCCCCTCCTCCTCCTCCTCTGTATCTCTCTTCTCTTACTTTATCTCTTTTTTTATTTTTTTAAATATTTTTTCCATGCACTCCCTCCTTGTGGCTCCCCGTTGACTCCCCCCCCCCCTTCACTCCCCCCCCTGTGACTCTCCATTCACCGCCCCCGCCTTTACATCCCTGCCGTCTTTGTCTCACCGTCCCATCCCTCTGCTCTCGCCTCTTCACGTGTCTAACTTAACGCCGATTCTCCCTCCTCTGCCCCCATCGCTCCCTCCCCTCTCCACCTCCATTTAATCAAATCTCCATTCACCCCCCCCACCCACCCTCACCTGTCTCTCTTCCCCCTGTCCCCACGTCTCGTGTCACTCCATCCTCTCCCTAGCCTCCATCTCCCCGCTCCCTGTGTCTCACTTCATTCCCTCCGCTCATGCCTCCCCGTTTGACCTCTCTCTATTCAATCTTGATTTGAAGCTTTCGTGACTGCAGCAATCCATACTCTTTGGTTCTTTCGGTAAAGTCACGTGGGTAAGAAAAGAAAATAAATCGCGACGTTTCGGGCGCAACACAAGCGTCCGTCATCAGGTGGGAAAGCGTGGTCATGCTCTCTCTCTCTATCCCTTCACCACCTCTCCCCTCCGTCAGTGTCTCCCCGTGAACTCCCTCCTCTTGCTACCTTCACTCCCCATCCTTTCTGCCCGTCTCCCCATGCCAGCGACCTTCTGCCCCTCCCCGCTCTCACCTCATCCCCTCATCCTCCCTCCCTCCCCACCACCACCCCCCTCCGCTCACCCCACAGTCACCCCCCCCATCTCCCCACCACCACCACTTAGCGCTCCCCTCCCTCTCCCCTTTCGCCCTCTCGTCGTCGTCAACACGGCTCCTATATAAAGGGCTCTGTGCTCTCAGTCGGGCAGAGGTCTGTGTGCACAGAGCCACAGCTGGAATCAACCCACAGGACGAGTCGACGGCCGTCAAAGTCTTAGCGCTTCAGAGTCCCATCACTGCGCGTAGCGAGGACATTCTGCAGTGGTTCCTGAATTAGGCGCCTCGTCGGAAACGTCGGGGATTTTTTGTTTTTTTTGTGTCATTATTGTAAGTGGTGTATTGGGTAGAGCAGCGGCAGCGTCAACAACATCAATATCACATCTGGTGCCGCGAAAGGGTGAGTTGTGTTCGCTTGCACACACCTCATGGGGCTATTGATGATGGTGGTGGTGGTCGTGATTTCGTTTTCCCTTTTATGACTTCCTCTGAGAGATTCAGTTCTGAGCGATTTCGCCATTCAGTTGCTTCGTCTGAGAGTTGGTGAATTGCAGATCCATCCATCCATCACACCCACCTCGCTCACCCACGCGCCTCCAAATGCACGGTTGGGACAGTTGCCACGTTATATGGTCCATTGGATTTGTATCGGCAGCCGCACAGAGTCGAGGTCGATCGAGAGCGCTGTTTGCGAGCGCCTATTAAGGTGGGCATTGTGCGCAACACGTGCAGTGTTGTGTGCAGAGGCGCAGTCCTGCAACTGATTGCTCACGCCACTGCTGTCGGAAGGGTTCCTCCTATAGGGACCCTCTGCAGTTAATCGGGCTTCGTGCCCACAACTTTACCCTAACAAAAGCGACTTGCCGATCCTCTTGACTGCTGATGCACCCATTCTAATACCGCTGAGGAGATAATTAACATAAATTATGTAGTCATTCTGCTGCGTCGGCAGTGGCGCATAAGCGCGATTTAAACAACGCATGTGCTCGCCATGAAGCAGGGCCATTGTTCGAAACGTCGCCTATTTTTTTGTTGTTTTACCTGTTTTGAACACCGCGCCACGGTGTTGTTTCTCATCGCCGAATGTGTCCGAGTGTCATCATGGATAACGTAACAAGCGGAGCACGATAACGGTGGGGAATTATTTCCGACTTCTGCCCATGATAAGACGCAATCCCTTCCCCCCCCCCCACCGTATATTGTTTTATTACAAAACATTTATTTTCTTATTCCACATTCTCACGTCGCTGACATTCTGGACGGTATTACCAGTCTGCATCGACGGTATCAGGCACACAGGACTCATCAGAGCAGGCGGGGGTTGAGCTCGGGTATTTAAAACTGTTCTAAGGTTTAGGATGGACCCCCTATGTACGTGTTGTATTCTTCTTATAATCCGGTGTGTGTTATTTGACAACCACCGGGCACAGGATTTCGGATGCGTCTTCCTTTACGGAGCGTCTTAGACGAACACCCTTTGTTTGAGAACGTTTGATTTTACTTTGAATATAAAAAACAGTTTCGTTTGTAGTACTGTGTAAATGACGGTGTTGAATGGCTTGTCTCGTATGTTACCAATGGCGTTACGAGTCACATGCCGTTTGTAAAAACTGGTCATTAGACATTTAATGTTTTTTTTTGTTATCCGGCTCCATGGTGTAAAACAAGTGCAGTCTCCAACTCGTGTTACCCACTCCCCCTCTGACCGATTTACAATGAAGGGTCATTGCCCGAACCGTTGCCAATTATATATTTACGAATTTGTAGGCCACACGCAGTCCTAATGACTATTTCGTTATTCATTCGTAATCGGGAGAATACGGTATATGCCACGTAGGCTATTGTAGAAATACAAACATCTATAAAGGTTTTGTTTGGGGTGAGATCGCGTATATACATATAAATGTGCCGTTAAACCCGCCACCACCCGACACAGTCAGTCAGTAATGTTTAGTGTCACGTAAGCAGAACGTGGACAATTCGTCACTCGTACAGCACCACCGGTTGTGTGTTGGAGAGTAAATCCACAACATTCACAATCCGAGTTCCGACGTTTCGCCAGTAATCACAACCGGCAGCATCAGGCGACAGCCACATTAGTGGAGACATCCTCCTCCTGTTTCGTTCTTAAATAGACAGCAGATAAATGTGACGTCGTCACCTGAGCCCTTCAGGTGAGAAGGCCGGGGGGGGGGGCAGGTGAATGAGTGTATATACATTACAATGGGTATCCATTACCGGTTGGATTATTCAACAAACCCTCTTATGGATATTGGTCGCGAACGCCTACGTGTTATATATATATACATCTATCGGTATAGATATTCAGCTCTTTGCCAATCCACTGCGTGGATGAAGGTCACCCCACGCCGTGTTGGTCGTGACGTGTGTTTGACCATTCTTCAAGAATCGGTTCAGACATCATCATCATCGCTCGCCGCTGACGTTACACGCCGCGTCCATAGCGCAGTGCGCTATAGAGGAGATCAAGCCCACAATTCAGCAACGTCGCATACACGCAACGAACGTACTCATTTCCCTTCTTGCCCTCCCCCCTCACCCCCGCCCCTGTGTGTGACGGTGCAGGTCTTTGTCCCGTGTCAGGTCTCACAACTCATCAGTGGCCACGTGTGGTGTCGCTGTTGTTGGCAGCACAGCCCAGCCAATCCCAAACCACCGCAGAACAGACCCAAATCTATCTCAGCAAAGTCCAGTCTGAACTCATCTCCAACCCGGACCAGTCCTATTCCAAGCCTCTAGCGGTCTAGCCTAACCAAGAAGCCGAGTGCAATCCTCACTCAATCCCCAGCTCGATCTCAACTTCAGCCCAGGCTCTCTAGCTCAGCTCCCCACATCCTTCCTTAGCCATGGAACGCCTCCACGGCGGAGAGGTGTCCGTGATCCAGCACGTGCAGAGCGTCTTCAGCGGGCAGCAGCACACCCTCGACTTCATGTCCAACGTGGGAGACATCCGCACAGCCTTCCTCGTCTACTTCCCCATCTGCTTCTATCTGCGCCGCGACGTGGGCATCAGGATGGTGTGGGCGGCCGTGCTGGGAGACTGGGTCAACCTCATGTCCAAGTGGTGAGATCCTGCGGGTGGCCAGCGGTGGCTAACGCTCGCGACTCGCCACGTTTAGAATGAACGTCACGCGTTGAGTGCTTGGATGCTGGACGTTTTCCACGCGAGTATAAGCCGCTTAATGTCGGCTATTGTTTGTGGCCAGGTCGCTTCTGAAAAAAGAGCGAAATAGCTCAGTGGGACTTACCTGGTAACAATAAAAAAACTGTTCATACTTTAAATGTTGACTTAAAGCTTTCGTGACGGCAGAAATTCATATTCTTTGGGTGTTTCGGTGAAGTCACGTAGATAGGTTCAAATCAATAAAAAAAACTACAAGCGAGCGTCGTCATCCTGGCGACCGCTTGTGTTGCGATCGAAGCGTAGTAGTTTTAAATTTTATTTGTATTAATTTTAGCCTATCTACGTGACTTTACCCAAAGACCCGAAGAATATAGTTTGTAGTTTAGTTTATAGGGTCGGCAGTCAGGCAGTGCCGCGGGAACAATCCTGCCTCACAGCAACAAGCACCTGGGTTCGATTCTTGGAGTTTGTGCATTCTCGCCCTGTTCCCGATGGGTTTCCTCTGGGCTCTGCGATTTCCTCCCATGGCCTGAACAACGTACCAACTGGTATTGGCCATAACATCCCAATGCTAAAAATGTACCAACAAATGATTCAATCGGGATCGAACACAACACAGAAGCGCGTCTCCCGCGTCGTGTCACCTTCATGCCGCGTGTCACCATGTCACTTGTGAAGGATCCTGTTCGGACATCGGCCCTACTGGTGGGTTCACGAGACGACTTTCTACGTGAACAGCACCGTGCCCTACCTGCAGCAGTTCCCCATCACCTGCGAGACGGGCCCAGGTGAGCAAGCCTCCACCTCCCCCACACACCACCCCTTCACCAACACGCAGCGTGGTGCATCTATGTGGGGGAGCGGTGGTGCAGCGGTCAGCACGTTGCGCTACGAACCCAGTTGCCAAAATTCATAGCTTATCGGATTCCTCCGGTATCAATACATATTCCGATTCCCGCTCACGGCCATCATCAGTTGAATATCTATTGGTGGTCACGGGCACCCCATATGTCGAATCAGCATTAAATAAGTACCTCCCGGGATTGTGTAAACAGCGACACCGTGGAGACAAAGGTGACCGGGCATGGTGCCGGAGACACCAGACCCTGGTGCGCCGTGACGGCTTTCATCGGCGCTAACAACACTTGCCCCAGATTTGAAGCTTTCGTGACTGCAAGAATTCATACTCTTAGGTTGTTTCGGTAAAGTCACGTAGGGAAAAATAAATAAAGAAATAAAAATACATTATAATAAAAAATAGGAAAAAATAATAGAAATTAAATAATAATAAATCACTATTATTTTATTTCTATTATTTATTCTTATTTATTTTCCTACGTGACTTTACCGAAAAAACATAAGAGTACAGCACTTGCCCGAACAGCCTGCCAAGGCTATACAGGGGATCTTTGTCTCTAGGGAGCCTCTTTGCATTGTTTGACGTTGCAACTCGCTGACCCGCCCACACTGGACAACTGTGGAAAAGATTTCGATTTAAAGCTTCTTTCGTGACTGCAGGGATTCATCTTCTTGGTTCTTTCGGTAAAGTCACGTAGAAGGGAAGTAATACAATAATAAAAATCAAACATAATAAAATTATTCTCACGACGTTTCGGCCACAACGCAAGCAGCCGTCCTCAGGTGAAGACATTCAGACGCTGTCTCCCCGACAGACCTGGTCTTCACCTGAGGACGGCTGCTTGCGTTGTGGCGGAAACGTCGTGAGAATTATTTTATGTTTTATTTTTATTATTTTATTATTTCCCTTCTACGTGACTTTACCGAAAGAACCAAGATGTGGAAAAGATCTTCAGAGCTCATCGGATTCCTCCAGTCTACATTTTAAAATCCTTTATATTAAGTTCACTTGCTTGCTTGCTTAGGACCGTGCAAATCTTTCGGTCGTTTTTTAACCCACTTCCCGTGATCCAATCGAGCTGACATTTTCCACAAAGACTCGTTGTGCGTGACAATTAATGTTCGTGAAAATTTTTTTCCAAAATGTTACACTTTTTAGGACAAAAATATTATATTTAATTACCAATTGCTTAATGCTGCCATGCAATCATCTGACCCATAGGTGGTAGCCATCTCAAGCCAGAGGACGAGAGGACTCTAGCCGCCACGCATATAAAGGATTTATAGTGAAAAACTTTGTTTTTACGGGTTATACTTGTTCAGATTCAGTATCTCACGTGTGCACGCGTGTCCCACCCCACCCCACCCGCCCCGCGCGAGGCAGGCAGCCCGTCGGGCCACGCGATGGGCTCGGCGTGCGTGTGGTACGTGATGGTGAGGGCCCTCCTGGACTCGCGCGCCGTGGTGGCCCGCGGGCCCGCGACCCGCCGCTGGCTCGGCGCGGCGCTCTGGAGCGCCTTCGCCGTCGTGCAGCTCGGAGTCGGCATCTCCCGGCTCTTCGTCGCCGCGCACTTCCCACACCAAGTCCTGCTGGGAGCGCTCGCCGGTACGTGCGGGAACTCATCCTCCTCCTCTTCATCTTCATCGCCCTCATCGAAACCCTCATCGAAACCCTCCTCCACCGCGTCGGCACCCTTATCGCTTAATCCGACTCATCGTCATCTTCCACATCGTCATTCTCGTCTTCATCTTTCTCTCTTCATCCTCCACATCGTCATCCTCGTCTGCACCCTTCTCTTCCTCATCCGACTCATCTCCTCCTTTCCCCGCTACCTCCTCATCCTCCACCCAATCGTCCTCCTTTCTCCGATGCCTCCTCCTCTTCCTCCACCTATGCCTGTTCCTCCTTCGTCATCCCCATCTTTCTCATCCTTCTCGCCCTCCAAAAAAACTTGAGATGTCGTGAGTTCAGAGTAGAGAGAGATGCAGGCCACGTAAGCGATGCAGTGAAATGTGGAGAACTGTAGACAAGAGGTCGATGTAGTGAGATGACGGGAGAGATACACGAGATTAAAATAAGACTACTTACTTTGTAATCTTATCATGCTATTATGCGCAATAGAATTTGAGTGAGCGCAATTTTGACGCAACCTATTTTTCTGTAACATGAATCCAGAGAACACCTCTAAGGTTTTCCTCCGATTCACTTACGCCAAGCGTGCTCTCGCACAGACAGCTTTCCAATATACACTTAACAGTTTGTGGGGGCAAGTGGCACAGCACACGAGTGGGTGGCCAGCACCACGCCTGGCCGCATTTATTTCCCTAGCGGTGCCATTTACACATCGCGCCAGGTACTTATTTGAGGCCGAGACGACCTACGGGAGGGCCAAGGACCAGTTCAGACAATCGTCACCGGTGTTGGTAGCGGCCGTGATCGGGAATCCAACTCGGCTCGCTGGGTTCGTAGCGCGGCGCGCTAACCGCCGCATCACCAAAGATCCCCCGTGTAGCCTTAACAGACTGTTGGGTGCAAGCGCTGTCATAGCGAGCTCACGTTCTGCTCCCCCACAACACACGCGCACAGGCATGGCGGTGGCCCACCTCTTCGGCTCCGTGTCCTGCATCCACGACGCGCCGCTCTCGCGCTACGTGGGCACCAGCGCGGCGCTCTTCGCGCTGGCGCTGGGCTTCTACCTGGCGCTGCTCGCCGTCGGCGTCGACCTGCTGTGGACCGTCGCCTTCGCCAAGAAGTGGTGCCTGCACCCCGAGTGGGTGCACCTGGACAGCACGCCCTTCGCAGGCCTCGTGCGCAACCTCGGCGTGCTGGCAGGCACGGGCCTGGCGCTCAACTCGGGGCTGCACCGCGACGCGCTGGCGGGGGCCCGCGGCGAGGCGCCGGCGTTCCGCGCCGCCTGCGCCGTCGCCGCCGTGGTGACGCTGCGGCTGTACGACGGGGTCAAGGTGCCGAGCGACGACGAGCTGGCGTTCTACGTGCTTACGTTCTGCAAGAGCCTGCTGGTGCCGCTCAGCGCGCTGGCGCTGCTGCCGTACACGCTGCGCCACCTGCTCGACGCGGGAACGCGCCACCACAAGCTGGCCTAAGCCCCCGCGGGCGAGCGGGGGCGGCTTTGCAGGCGGCAGGGTTGCCTGCGCTCTCTAAATGTCGGATAAAAAAAGAAACGGGACTTATTATATAGGAAGGAGTACGTGCGGCAATGCCGGAGAGAGAGAGGGGGGGGGAGAAGGTAAACGCATTGTCTCCGGGTGCACCGTTGTCAGACAGCTGACAGAAGCCAGGACTTTTTAGTGTTAGTTTTTTGTTGTTCTGGAAAGAGCGACAGATTACCCCGGACAGCTTGTCTCAAAAGAAAAAAAAGAGGGGGTGATCCTGGGAAAACCAGGACGGGTGGCAACCCTAGCGGGCAGGCCTAAAGCTTCTCTCGCCCTCGACGGCTTGGGCAGGGCTTAAAGTTCCTCACCGAATATATTCCCGGTCCTGGTCTGTTGAAGTGGCCAGTGACGAGTCTAGACATAGCCATAGCACGAGGTGTGCCGGATCGCCGCTAAGTTGAAGTATTGAAGGAGGCTGCACGAGACTGATAGTCGCCATCGCGGCAGGAGGTATATTGGACTCGGTGTGCCGACTGAACGTAATCCCCGAGCGCGGGAGATCTTTAGGGTGGCATCAGGGGTGGGTGGTTGAGAGAGGACGTCTCCGCTCAAGACCGATCGGAGAGGGGACACGGGGAGTTGAGATGCGGGGAGTTGAGATGCGTGGAATTTCCCCCCCTCCCCTTTGTTTTGTAACCAAACACCCACGCCATCGCCCTCCGGCCACGCCACCACCCTCCGGCCGGGCCCCCCTATGGGGGCCCTAGCGGAGTTGCACCGCCTGCACACTCGACAAACGGCCACGGCCGCCGTCGGGGGCGGGTGGAAAAGAAACGGAGCGAGCGAGGCAAAGACGACGGAACGGGAAAAAAGGAGAAAGCGGCAATCGATTGACACGGTCGCAGGGTGCAGGGTGACGCAACGGACGAACTCCAAGGACGGTGGCCATGGAACTTTGCCGACTCGAGGGCACGTGCATGTGCTCGTGCACGCGACGCAGGGTGCCCGCGCGTGTCCAGCGTTCTTCGTTTCTCTCCCTGTCGAGCAAAGCGTCTGGGAGCTGTGGCAGGGCGGTTATCGCACTGTTGCTGAGGACCCGGTCCCGGCCCCCTCCCTCGAAGTCGACTCGGCCTTGAGCGAGTACCCCGGTGTGATGTGAAATCATCAGCGCTGCGGAAAGGCAAAAGATTGCCGGGCATGGTGGTCGCCATATTGCCCACCGGTGGGCCTTGTCATACTCACAGTGGTGTTCGCTCACAGCGCTTGCCCCAACAAGTCTGTTCAAAGGCTACATGGGGAGGAGAGGGGGGGGATATTTGTCTTTGTGTGGCATTGGTTCAAGAGACCAAGATGAGCGAGAGAGACAGAGAGAGGGGGTTAAATGCGTGTCCCCGACACTGTTTAGTTAAGCTAGAACGTATCTCAGTGAAACCCGGGTAAGTGCCGGGCTCGTGTTGATGCGATACGTTACCTATACTCGTGTTTTTGCGACGTTGCCTTATTAAGTTAAGTTATTGCGGTGTAATGCAAAAGCAGCTATCGAATGTACTACACGACTTTGCGATTCCAGGACAATGCACAAAAAACATGCGTTTTAAAATCGTGTCGAATTATTTCAAAACGTACTAAATAAAAAAAAATGTTCTACATTTACGACGGTTTATAAGCCTACACCTTCACGACACAGTCCCATCATTTGCAATCAATATTATCGGCCCGGATACAAAGCTGACTTTTACAAAATAATATTTGGCCAAATATCACAACCAGAAACCCTATTGAAAGCGAGTCTTAATACAAGCACAGCATCGCTTAACCGGCCGTCACATATCCGCCCTGACCAATTAACCGACCACACTCAGAGCAGCATTGGTACGTGGTTGTTCACCAATCTGACCTCTTTCACCACCGGCTCTGGGATGTCAACGGGAGATGAGCAGCACCAATGCATAGATGCTCGTTTGAGCAGGGAAATCAATATTAGCCATGATCATTCCACTGCTGGATGAAGGCTTCTCCCAAGCCACCAACAGGTCTCAGTCCTCTTGAGCAATGCAAAGTGATTATACTAGTCCTGTGCTTTACTGAATCGATTGTGCTGTTTGTGTTAACGAATTTTGTTGTCGTTGTTGAGCATTGAGAGTTAAGGACACGCTACATCGAGCGTGTTAGGTCATCGCGGACGGTTCATAATGAGTTCTTTGCCACCACTCGCATATAGCGCACAGTAGGCATCGGCCGTCTTTCAATTGTTTGCGATCTCTTCGTATTTCAGATGCGAGTCTAAAAACTCACTCAAGCGTAACGGCAATAATTCTTCCCCGCAAGCGCTTCCAGCATTCGATTTGTCCGTGCCATGGTGTCGCGGCGAGTCCGCCGGAAATGCAAATCCAGGGGTCGCCAGTTTTACCCGATCTACCGGCACGGAAGCTGTAGCTTTTGTACGTTCAACTGCTTTCGCACCGTACGTAGCCCAAACGCACTAATCGGAGCTGTGGGGGAAGGACAATACACACACAAAAACTGTCAACAAAACGTTTTCAATCTCGTTGAAACTGGTGCAAGTTTTCCGTAAATCCCGCACACTTCACACCGCCACCTGTCCACTCTAGTTATCATAAAATGCGTACACGACAGTTTATTTGGTCAGCAGGTGCTGGGGTAAAGTGTGGGTTGTTGGGTTGTTGCTCCTACCTTCTCCGAGATCTGACCGGTGCATAAAAACTTGGGGACGCAAATATCCTCGCGTTTGAGCGCCCTAGATCTTCCCTCTACTCGGAGGACCTTCCGCCAGCAGCAGCGTGAGGGAGCAATTGCGGGGGATGCACCTTAACCCAAATCAAAACAAGCAAGGGTTTGTCTGCCATTTGCGGTTGCAACTGGCAGCTCAAGTGGATATTTGCCGCGTAGAAATTAAATTAGAGCACTAACACACTTAGGGACTTCCAGATTGAACGAAATCTAGCAAATGCAGTTGTTGTCGTCGTTGCCCCACGTGCCGTTTGTACAATGGTCGTTGTGGCGTTGTTGCTTCTGCTGCTGCTGCTGTTGTTGTTGCTGACTTCACGGAGATGCACTTCGTTGCCAATTTCATTCAAATAAAAAACACAAATCCTCGTCTTGTTTACTCACGCACCCCGGGTGCTCTTTTCTGTGCTTAAGTGCATACGCGGGTCAACTGAAGCCAACATACACTGTGACAAGTTAACTGAGAGGAGAATAATTTGCCAGTAACTCTCAACCCAGTAATTGATTACAGAGACAAGCCTGTGGGAGCAGACCAATGGGAGCACATACGAAACTCCTCCGTTCACCGGCATATTGGTTCAAGCAAGCTGAACTCTGCTGATGAGACACTGAATCCAAAGTTTTGCTTGTGTTGAACCATTTCTGCTGAAATTGTATGCACTCTCAGAAGGCCGTGCTACTGATGCGATATGTAAAACAATCTTAGATGTTTTTTTTATGTGGAGACACATGGGAAGGATACCTTGCCTGCTTAGTCCGATTCTGTTCACCTAGACCAGGGGTCGGCAACCTACGGCTCCGGAGCCGCATGCGGCTCTTTACGGGCTGCTTCTTGACGATATGTACGTATATAGATGCATTGCGGCTCTTGAAATACTGAATTTTGTACCGAATTGGAAAGAAATGGCTCTTCTTGTTGTTTTGGTTGCCGACCCCTGACCTAGACAAAGTGAACCGTGGACAGGGGTGGAAGTGCAGTGTTCCTCACAGCGCGAAGCACCTGGGTTTGATTCCCGACGCAGGTACCTGCAGGTACCTTTCAGCGTGGAATTTGTACGTTCCCCACTCTGTGTGGGTTTCCTTTGGGTTCCCCAGTTTCCTTCCCAGAGCTAAGAACATTCAAAGTCGTTGGTGTTGGCCAAACAAACCCCCAAATACAGGAGCCCTCCTGGAATAGGGGTCCTCAGATTCAGCATGACATTCCTGGGTAAATGAGTAATTATTGTTGTAACGGTAGCACCAAAGTAATTCAATCTAGCACGGCAAAAGAACGTAGACAATTCAAAAACACTTGTTGCCTTTCCAAAAAATAATTTACTTATCTCTGCGAGGCGCCATACGACAGCAAACGAAGAGGCAGAATGATTATCCAGTTACTTATTATACAGTGACCGATTATGGAGACCTGTGACTCCATACAACTTCTGCCCAACTAATAATGACTGTGCATGCTTCCGAGGTTGGCATTATCCACGTGTTGGCAGGAAGAGAAATTCTTGGGCAATATTTAGCAAAAAAAAATGTTAAATGGCCTAGAAAAAACTGTGGATTTTCAGAAAATCCGACGGCATCACTGACAATCGGCACAAAGTTTCAAAGTTGATTTTGCGTAACCCGGGAGTGAGAAATCAAGAGACCAGGGCTTAGTGTCCCATTTTCAAAGAGTGACCTTTGAGTCACTAAAATGACAAAAGCCAGACAGAACCAAAACACATTGAAGTAAAGCAAAGAAAGAGGTATTATATCATTATAATTTACAACCGTTGGGCCGAGCCACTGCTAGATTAAAGGCATGTTTGTGTGCTGGTCACAAGGGATTTGTGGTCAGAAACCGTGTGGTCAAGCTTCAACCCGCCAAGGCTGCAACATGGCCTGAATGTGGCAGTGCAGATATAAAGTAGGTTGCTGACCTATCTATACAGATTGTTTAAAGCTTTGTGTCCTATCTAAAGTACTCGTCTCCTACGCAAGAGAAAAACAAAACACAGGACGAGAAAATAAACATCCCACAGAAGACCCCTTCGTGAAAATACAAAAGAGTCCTGAGATTTATTCAGCCCTCTGCTGGTCACAAAAATCAAATGTTAGCATTATAAATTAAAGAAAGCAACAACAACAAAAAAACCCACTTAAGGTTAATATACAACACGCACATTCAAGTGAAGGAAAGAGTGGGATAACACCCCTGGGTATAGAGGCAGGGCACACATGACGACAGCTTCCACCATCGCACCGTACACGAATGACCGTGGTGATTTTCCCACAGGTCAGCAGGCACTCTCTCGCGAACTATCGGCACGACCTGCCGTCCTACCGACACGTGAAACACGGCTCCCGGCGTTACAAGCAGAACTTAAAACTTTCAGCTCCGTTTGTCTGAACACAAAATACACCTGGACCCAGCACACCAACATCTAGTATACCTCTGGTGATGGCTGTGGCTACCACGATTAACGTGGACGTCCACTCCCATCGATACCGGGAAACCCGGAAAAAATTCAGCGAGAAAAAAAATTGGCCCAGGACGTTACCGTTAATCCTTCGGTCTGGTGGCGGGCAACCAGGGTGAGAAGGCTACGACTACCAATTGCGAAGCTCCAAAGGAAATATCGATCGAACGGACGGACAGGAGGAGAGGGGACGGGAGTGCAGTCGTCGCTGGGGGTCGACGGACAGCATCCTCGGGATGGCAGCGGTGCGGTGGGGGAGGGGCGGCACGGTTTGGCACACGGGGCGGCTATGGGGACTCCCGACGAGGCGCGGTGTGAGGGGACAGGAGGTATGTGTCGAGAAGACGCACACGGTGCGTGGCGATGCAGTCCAGAACCCACTCGCGCGTCACGATCTGGGCGCTGTACAGGCGGTGCAGGGCTGTGGGGGCGGGGTCGCAGGGGGTCAGGGGGTCAGGGGCGGCACAGGGAGATCAAGGACGGCACCGCCGAGTCAAGGCAGTACACAGAGTTAAGAGTTGGCACAAGGAGATAACGAGAGACGTTGCACCAAGAGAGACGACACAGCAGGGCTGGGATGAAACGTTGATCGATTCCTAGGATGCGTGGGTCAAGCTTGAATGGCTCTCGATTCGTATACATTGCACGTAATGGGTTCGTGTCACACCTGCAGCCGCTCGAGGTGCTAACCCGGTCACTGCAATGCTGAAATATAGAATGGATTCTTGAATGGAATCTCAAGCGTGAATGGCGGCGATTTTCTTACGAATCACCAGAGCATGGTGGTCTGGGCAGGTTAGGGGGGCAATAGCACACAGTGGTCAGGAGAGCACGCGGAGTCCAGGGGAGACGGTACGTGGATGTGACGGACGGCACGCGGCATGTACGCAAGGAGCAGGAATGGAACACGGAGGCACACAGCAGGCAGCGTCACGGCACCAGAGGCTCAGTCAGACTTCTACCGAAGCGTCAACAAGGATGCACGGGAGCGGCCTGACGTCGCAGTGCGAGTCAAGCGCAGGAGCCCCAAGGGCGTGACGTCTCTGGGTTGGTGCTGTGGGTTCCGCGCTGCAGCGGAATGTGTGGCCTGCTCGCTTTACCTCTTCTTGGTTCTTTCGGTAAAGTCACGTAGAAGGGAAGTAATAAAATAATAAAACATAATAAAATAATTCTCACGACGTTTCGGCCACAACGCAAGCAGCCGTCCTCAGGTGAAGACCAGGTCTGTCGGGGAGACAGCGTCTGAATGAAACACCACCACGCTTGGAGCTTATATTTAAGCTGGGTTGGAAGGGCGCCTTGACAAAAGAATTTGCATGTCAAGAGGAATTTAGCTCTTGATATGCAAATTCTTTTGTCAAGGCGCCCTTCCCCCCTTCCAACCCAGCTTAAATATACGCTCCAAGCTGTCTCCCCGACAGACCTGGTCTTCACCTGAGGACGGCTGCTTGCGTTGTGGCCGAAACGTCGTGAGAATTATTTTATTATGTTTTATTATTTTATTCCTTCCCTTCTACGTGACTTTACCGAAAGAACCAAGAAGATGAATCCCTGCAGTCACGAAAGAAGCTTTAAATCGAAAAATGCTCGCTTACCTGTGAAGTCCATGCTGGCCGCGTTGGCGTCGGGCTGCATGACCAGCAGCGGCACAAAGTTCTGCACATACATAAAAAACACGCGTGTACACACACGTGTACACACGCGTGCACAGGCAACTTGCACACACACACACATATATCCCCCATATAGCCTTTAACAGACTGTTGGGGCAAGAGCTGGTAGCAAGCACTTATGAAGGCTGGCACAGCACATTGTGGGATGGGTGGCCAATACCACGCCCGGATGCCTTTGTCTCCCCAGTGCTGATGTGGACGCACTGCACCAAGTACTTATTTAAGGCTGAGTCTACCTAGGGGAGGCCCGGGACCGATCCAGATATTCGCCGCTGTTATTAGGTGCAGAGTAACACAATGAAACCAAGATTATAGTGTTCGTCAGGGGACCGGTGAAATGGAATTCTCGATGCGGGATACGTCAGATGGGAGAGGACTGACTAAACGGGGGAACGAGAGACAATTCGCCGTTTCAGCCGACACACCGCAAACCGCCCACCGGTAAAGCGGAAAATATAAAAACGTCGCGGTCGTGCGTGGAACACACGTGGTTCTAAAGCCTTAAGAACGCACATGCGTGTATGTGCACGTGTGTGCGCGTGTGTGTGCGTGTGTGCTCTAAAATCACAGCAAATTGGCAGAGTAGGGGGCACAGGTGGTGCATCTGCCAGTCAGTCAACCTACAACGCCTGGGTCTGTCCCAGCACCCCCTGCCGGCATAGCCAGCCAGCCTTCTGCACTTCACGTGAAAGCCTCGAAGAGCACCTAGCCTGGCATAAGCCCTGTGGTGGCATCACTGCCACTCGGCCGCAAATTGGTGGCTGTTCTGTGCACGTAGAAAGGCTGCCAAGCGTTGTTGTTGTCGCAGGTTCAACTTCCGCGCTACAATCCCAGCCCTCCCAGGTTCGATTCCTGATCCTGATGCGCAGCGGCCGTAGTAAGCGGTATATACGAGCGTGGCAGAGCCTTCCCCCCTATGTTGACTCGGCCATAAATGATCGGCTGGCGAGGCAGCGAGGTGATGAACAGTGGCTACAATGGGGAGGAAAATGGGGCCAGGGCACGCGCGGTACCGGTCACTTCAACCGCTCACACACCCGTCCCACCTCAGTAGATGCTCATTAGGGGCACAACAGAGACACGGGTTGTGCTTTGTCCAGCATAGAGCAATAGCAATATAATTAATGTACTAAGGAGAGAGCCTAACTGAGTTTGGAGAATGCGGTTGTGAAGAGGGTTTGGCCCAAGTCCTCTTTGTTAATGGCAAGAGCTTTATCTCACGTGGGAGGCAATGGGAGTGCCTGGAGGAAACCCACCAAACATATGAGGAACTCATGCCGCTGTTGCTGATGAGGTAAACCATGATGATGACGATCAGGAAAGCTGCTTGCTGTTAAGGATCAAATTTGCTTCAGGTACTGATGGTGGTGATGGTGTAGTTTCTACTGCTGCAAATGATGGTGACGACGGAGATGATGTTAACAATTATGAAGGTGTTGCCAATGATGCTCCTGCTGCCTATGACGATTATGACAATGCTACAGCTGCCAATAACAATGTCACTGCGGCTAATAATGACAATGAACGATGTTACCGCTGCTGCTCTCGATGATGATGATGATGCTACAGCTTCTGGAGGGAAGGCAGAGAGTCAGGAACACTCACCGGATGGAAGGAGAAAGCACTCGGATCCTTCACAAGCACGGCTCCGCTCATCTGAACCAGACACTCAAGTTCCGCTGCGCGACACACAAACACACAGGTCCTCGCCCGTCATTCGGCATTCATTACGCACAAAGTGCTTGCCACAAATGAGCCACAAATGAACCACAATACCTTGCTGTTCTCGTCAAGGAGCATAAACCATCACACAAACTCCGGTCATCCTCGCAGCAGTGGATAGATATTGGCTACGCCATCGGACAAAGACAGTCAAGCGCATCGCTCAGCTCTTTCAGATGCGCTTCTGCGGCTGTCTGGAATGCTGTTTCTTCCGATATTACTGGAGCTATGCACTTTTAAATCTAGATTAAAAATAATTTCTTTAGAACTGCTTTTTTGTGTTTAGTTTGTTACCTTCCCCCGCACCTCTGATTAGCACCGTTTGCTACGTACGGTGCAAAACAACTTCAACATACACACATAGATATATCTCGATTATTGATGATGACAGTGGTGGTGGTATGTCAAACTCCTTTCACACCGTACATAGCCAACTGTGCAAATCAGAGGTGCGAATCGGAGGTGGTGGTCGTTTTACTTTTCCAGCCTGTGGCTTTCACGGAGGTTAAAACTCAGCACTGCGATCCATTTTGGTGGCTCTCAAGCGGCTCATGATAAGCCAAAAAGCTCTGACCAACAATTAACCGAATGGCATTGACCATGTAATATACAAGGCGCCATCTACTGGTAGAAGCAATTTTTTTAATCTATTAATTCTCAGTCGGGGATTTTTGTCATCAGCCGCTCACAAAAAATGTTGTATTGTCTGCTCATGTCAGTGATTGTTCTGATTTGTGTTGAATTCCACAAAACAAATATTTTGCAAGCCACCCACGGATCGTGAACCACACGTTGGCCACCGCTCAATTAGATGAACCTCTGCCAACATAAATAATTGACAGCCCTTTGTCAATCCACCGCTGGATGAATGCCTCCCAGTACCCGTGTTGAGATCACTGTCTCCATAAATCTCAAACGAGGCCTGAGGAACATGTGATACCCGGTTCTGTGAGCTGTTCTCCAACACGGCGTGGTCTTATGTGTGAATTCAGACCGTTTTTCGTTGTTTTGCTGCCTTGCTTAAGCTTGTATTTAAATCCGCAGGGATTTATTTCCTTGTCCAATTTGCACTTATATATTTTATTTATTTATTCGCAGCGACTTCATCACCTTTTCTCTATTTTGCTCTTATAAAGTTTTTTTACACTCTCTGTTGACGTATCTCACTGACACGTCCCTACTGGACATCTGTGAAAAATAGCTTCATAGCTCATCAGATTCCACCTCCAAGATACACGAAGATTCAGATTCTGAACATGATGGGTCGCACTGCTCTGCGAGAGATCTCAACGGATACTCCGTCTCAAGATGAGACCCCGATAGCACAGTCTAAGGAGAGGGGCGGGGAAAGAACTCAAACTTAAAAACGCCGTGGTCTTTGGGGCTACTGCCTCGCCTACTCGCGACGCATTCCGGATTCTAAGACTCATCTGAAAAATCTGAAAATGAGACCAAATATACGGAATGTGGGATGATCCAAATCAAACCTGTTTTAATGCTCAGTCACACGACAACACCAACAAGTGGCACCGTTAACACGATGTCAGATCAATCTTTTTTTTCCCTGCCAACAGTGGTGGTCTCACGCGGCGTGTCGGCGGGCGACGTCGCCTCTCCGTTAAGGCGCGTTCAGTCGTCACGCGACGTTCCCAAACTCCGAGTGAGATGATAATTTGCGAAATGTGTGAAGCTCATCCCCCCCCTCCCCGCACCAAAACCTACCTTTAGTCATGTCCTTGAAGGCACCGTAGCAGCAGATCTCATACTCTCGCAGAAGCTGGGACGGGAAAACAAGAGCACAAATGTGTGTCACCGTGTGCCCTCGCCACAGCACAACGGCCCTTCCCTCATCCCGCACCTCCGATTAGCACGGTTGGCTACGTACGGTGCAAAAGAAGTTCAACACACATACATAGACTCGCACAGAGACCAATAGACTCACACAAAGACCGATAGACTCACACAGAGACCAATAGACTCACACAGAGACCAATAGACTCACACAGAGACCAATAGACGCACACAGAGACCCATAGACTCACACAGACCCATAGACTCACACAGAGACCAATAGACTCACACAGAGACCCATAGACTCACACAGAGACCCATAGACACACACAGAGACCCATACTCACACAGAGACACAGACTCACACAGAGACCCATAGACACACACAGAGACCCATAGACTCACACAGACCCATAGACTCACACAGAGACCAATAGACTCACACAGAGACCCACAGACTCACAGAGAGACCAATAGTTTGTTGTCCTTCCCCCGCACCTCCGATTAGCACGGTAGGCTACGTATGGCGCGAAAGAAGTTCAATGTACATGCACACAACCTCCCCGCACAAAGCTGACAACCGCGCGGTACCAGAGTTGATAACCAACACCAACAATCGCCCACTACTGACACACAGGCCGGCGCTGCGTTCGCCTTGTGCAGCACAGGGACAGCTGCCATCAGGGGGGGGGGGGTCCCCCTAGGCTGAAACAGAAACTACTCCCGACGCCTGGGCATTGAAATGATTGAGGTGTGATGCGATGCAAGGCGCGATGAAATGCCGCGGCATTTAAGTGCCCAACAAATGCTAATTCTTCATGTTAGTGTAAAGTATAAGTAAACTAACGCATCATCCTAGGGGAGGTGAATCATTATTTAGTTATTAAACAACAACAGCGCTCCGTGCTACATGCAAGTGGCATGGGTCAGAGGAGACGCACAGCTCGGCTTATCGGTTAAGAGAATAGGGTCGGTGGTTAGTTTGGGTGACTAGCACGGCTTTGTGTATTTGGAGCATGAGGAAGGTAAGAAGTTCAAGTTGATTTAGTTTAATATTTAAGAGCGACCCGGAGCATTCATCTTGCCGGACTATACCGCGCGTAGAATACGCACGGCTGATTAATGGCGTAACTTTCCAAGCTGGCAAATTTAGATCCCCGACGCCGGCACGCATTCTTGCCTTGCTCTTGCGAATGACGAAGCGGGAGATGTTTAACATCCACTGTGAAGTGGAGGGCGCGTAGTATCACCATGGTCATTATTACACGCCGCAGAAATAATAAGGGGCGGCCGCTGGTTTCCAACTGCGAACCTCTTGCAACAAACGGCGAATGCGCTACCGCTAGGCCAGTGGTTCTTCACCTTCACTACAGCCTTGCACCCCTTTGGTTTGCAATCGTTAAAAAAACATGTATAATTTTTAGATTTGAAGCTTTCGTGACTGCAAGGATTCATATTCTTAGGTTTTTTCGGTAAAGTCACGTAGGTAAAAAATTGTAATTAATAAAATTAAAATAAAATTAAAATCACGACGTTTCGGAGGCAACACAAGCTTCCGTCTTCAGGTGGAACCGTCACAGCACGATTGCTGTATCAAGTAAGTATTTTTATTTTATTTCACTTTTATTAATTTTAATTTTTTACCTACGTGACTTTACCGAAAAAACCTAAGAATATGTATAATTTTAATAAGTACATGGGGTTTGATTAAACAAAGTAGTTGGACTTGCGTGCCGTGCTTAATTTGGGCTTCAATGATTTACCTTCGAAAAAAATCTGGCCATCTCTCTCACCCCCCGAAAGGTCACCTTGCACCCCCAGGGGGTACGTGCACCCCAGGTTAAGAACCACTGCGCTAGACCGTGTCACCGCCCAGGTCCACGTGTGAGGCGAGCTTGAATTAGGACCAGGTACAAGGGCAAAGGTCGGCAAGCTGCAGCTCAGGAGCCGCACGCTGCACTTTACGGACTGCTTTCGTCACATAACATATGCAGGAATTCACATTGCGGCTCTTACATTTTTTTACCGAATTCGAAAAAAAATTGCTCCTATTGTTATTTTTGGTTGCCAACCCCTGTACTCAGGGTTAGAATCTAGGGCTAGCAGCCACGGCTAGCGGTTGAGGGGCAGAAGCTAGGATAATGGATAGGTGTCTAACGTCAGACATCAGGTCCCACCTTCAGGGTTGCAAGCCGTGACCGACGGGGCCCCAGGTGTTCGCGACCATTCACTACGTCGCCCTGAATCTCAAACGGGACCTGCGGTGAATCGCACAGAACAGAGAGCAAAGGGTTATATCATGAAACATCTGTAGACTCTCTGGGTTCCCACGCACTCAAAGACATGGTTATATCCATAGTTGTCACAAAAAATCCTTCATATAGCCTTCGCCAACTTTTGGGGCAAGTGCTGTTCACGAGCACCTATCAAGGCCGGAATGGCACACGGGGGGATAGATGGCCAGCACCATGCCCAGCCGCCTTTGTCTTCTGAGTAGCGATGTTTATGCACAGTACTAAGTACTAATTTTAGGCTCAGTCGACTGAGGGGAGGCCCAGGACCAGTTCAGAAAATTGTCACTGGTATTGGCCGTAAGCGGGAATCGAACTTGGGTCACCGGATTCATAGCGTAGCACGCTAACCGCTACACTACGGCTCCTCACACATTGACAGACACACTACGACCAGCGAAACATGCTTATTTCCATAGACTCAAAGTATTCAAACACTCAAAGAAACACTCATAAATACACAAAGACCAAAGGCTTACACAACGACAACAACCGCCATTCGCCACTATGTGGCGGTGACGTCAACATGGCGCTTGTGCCAGGCTATATGCACATTCAGGCCACGTGAAGTGTCGAACACCCGCTGTCAGGAAGTCACGGAACAGACCCAGGTGCCATGGGTCAACTGAGATGACTGACCGATGCACCACCTGTGCCCCTTACTGTGCCACACACACACACACACGGCTAGACCCCCAAGACGAGAGGCCCACACATGTCTCTCTATACTCCCAGGGTATTAATAAACACACACAAGCAAAGGTCAAATATTTTGAACCTTGACCCACAAACACCACATACCCATGCTTATGTATATAGACTCACAGGGTATTCAGAATCTTTCAGTATCATTATTAATCCGGAAGGATGAGCTATGAAGCTCTTTTTCACAGATGTCCAACTCGCACACACAGCTGAGCTGCACCAAACGCCCCACACTCACCTCATCCACGACGCAGCCTTGACGCAGACATTCTTCCACCCCTGCAACAGCACGAGAGACGACAGCCTGATGAAGCTAGTTGTAATTACCGGCAAAACGTCGTACTCAGATTGCAAATGTTATGGATTTGCTCTCAAACGTTACCGGCGTGCTGTTACTAGTAACGAATTGGCACGTTCTGTTTACGTGACGAACCTGACTAATTGGCTGCATACTAGGGCGGGAAGATTCAAGTTCAAATCAAGGTCGCGGGTCGACTCAGCCGATCACTCCTCCAGGGTGAATCAATAATGCAGCGGCTCTCCGCGTGCTGTTCAAAATTATGTCCGACGATTCGCGCCACGTGCTAGGAGCTTCAAGAACTCGGAGCGGAACGTCGGACATCGTGCTGGAAAAACACACGGCACGACCCAAAAACGCATCGAAGCTCTGTATGGCATAACCGCGAAAACAAAGGCAGAGAGAGGTAACACATTCTCTGGATCATAAGACACACTTTTTTCTCTGTAATTACAAAAAAAAGTTAGGAGTGTGACTTACAATCCGGTAGGTGTGTGCGTGTGTGCGACTTGATTTGTAACAACTTTAAAGACACCAGGCACAGGTTTTGGTGTGCGTCTTACTTCTCCAGAGCATTTTATAATCCAAAAAAACCAGCAACATTTGGTGGAATATCCATCCGTGCCATAATGTGTCAACATGACAAGAATGGCTCCTGCCATGTTAATGTGGAGTTTTTACCTCTGGCTCAATTGAGACAAGTGCTCGTTTGAGAATGGATAAACTTTAGTCTCGACTCTGACTGGACGAGATGTGAGCTATGGCATGGGCAAACATTGGCGCACACTTGCCAATTGCTTTTCCACCACCCTGCGATCCAGGCACTAAGTCTGGCTGAACAACAACACTCGTCTCTCACGAGGTCAGAGACCCATGGTCAGGATTTCAGAGCGCGTGGAGGGGTCATAGGTGAGGCGGCGTGCTTGCTTACAAGAGAAGGTGAGGACCCAGCAATGTCCTGCGTTGCCCAGAAAATACTTCAACGTGCGCTCGCAAACCAGGCTGCCACCTAGCGACGAGGACAAGAACGCAGCTTTTTACTGTGGCGCCTGAACACACATGGTGATCCACACACCGTCATACAAACGCAATCGCACACGATCAGATAATCACAACGACAACAACAACGAGCGTCCGCCACCGAGTGGCAGGTGGTGACGTCACCACAATCACACACTGTCAAACAAACGCAATCGCAACACTGTCACAGAATAACAATCACACACTCTTGATACAAACACACAAAGATCCCTGCAGCCACAAGAGGCGCTACAATGCAGCACGATGTTGAAAAAGACCCACTTTTTGAATCGAATTGCAGTCCCTAATCTTGGGTTGATGGATAACACCAATTGACGAAACTCCCTCCCCCCCCTACCCATGTGCGTCAAGGTCACCATATCTCCCGGCTTGCCAAGGTACGATGGCGGCAGAGCAAGCGGATGCATTTCCGGGGGATTGAGCACGTGTGGGTTTTCTCCGGCCACTCCGGTTTCCTCCCACATGCATAAAGCGAATCATCGATGAAGGTGACCAAACGTCCCAATGTAGGACCAAAGAACTTGGACAAACGTTGTCACCGGTTCTGGTTGGCCTCCCCCTCGTCTCGGGTTTCTCGCGCCTATGAACCATCCTCTCTCTCTTCTCTCTCGGGGCGAATGAAAACTGTGCACGTCGCCAAGTCACCGGTTCTGGTTGGCCTCCCCCTCGTCTCGGGTTTCCCGCGCCTATGAACCATCCTCTCTCTCTTCTCTCTCGGGGCGAATGAAAACTGTGCACGTCGCCAATTCTAAATAGTTCACCGTTTACATTATGAGACAATTCGTCTAAATCCCGAGTGAGCAGAGCGAGCCGTTACAGCTTTACCCAACGGTGGCCAGAGAATGGCTGGCGGGCGGTGAGCCGTGTGTGCGTAGTGCGGGGGGGGGGCCTGTCGAAGGCTGGCACCTGTCTGCATGAGCACGTGAGTCGTTTCAGGAGAGAAGTGCGACTGGAAGGAACCGCCGGTCTTATGCACAAACTGCTTGACCACCAGCTGTTGGACAAAGACACACACACACTATTTACTATTTAAACTTTTTTTTTATTTTAGCAGCTAAGGCCCGCTGGAGCTATGTAGCTCTTTTTCAGAATCGACCAAATGATAGCTCAACTAAGTGGCTTATCACGCGGTAATTTACAGGAGCCAAATAAACCTAAACTCACGTCGATTCTAAACGTGGAGGTAAAAACCGGAGGACACGGAGAGAAATCCACGCGACCACTGGGAGAACATGCAAAATCCAAATATACAGGCGTCGGGGTCCGGTTGGAACCCACGACCTCCTGTATATCAGCCAAAGTACTTAACATCTCTCCACCGTAGAGAGTTTAAAACAAGGAACAACAATCTGGCTTCTGGCGTAGCTAGATTGTGCGAAAAGTGAAGCTTGGATATCGAGGCGTTGCGAGCCTTGTAATCAACATCGGCTGGTGGTGTCGTTGGCACATTCGAGGTCTGCTGAAGTGTCGCTTCGGGCAAGAGTTGACGACGATCGCACGTAATGACGTCGTGAGGTGAGAAGAGACACATGCATGACATCATCTTGCGACATCACGCGTTACGACATCATCATCATCGCCTTGGCTGACAAGGCTTAGGTTGTCAATTCGGACGGTTTCCAGTACAGGGCGAGTCCCTACGAACAACACGTTACACTAAAATGTTGTGTATATTGTATCATCATTTAGGAAAGATATCGTGACCCCTGTTACAGGCAGAGAGACACGGACAGAGAGATTAAAATAATGCGCTATTTGTAGCCACACAAAGAGATGACGCAATAGCGCATGACGCGACACGTCATGCGCTATGGCGACAACACTTTGAAACTTAGTTGGAATGCGTTGATATTAAATTTAAAGTCAAGAGGTGAGGCAGGAAGAGATGTAGCAAGAGAGCTACTGCAACCAAAGGTTACATGCGTTTGTGGTGGGTACAACCCAAGGGTAAGATCGCAGAGCTCGTCAAGATCAAATTATATAATTTAACTGGAGTTAAATACTGGACCAACGTGTTTTGGCTCAACTCTAAGAATTAAAAAAATTAACCCGTAAAAACAAAGTTTTTCACTATAAATCCTTTATATGCGTGGCATCGGGGCGGCTAGAGTCCTCTCGTCCTCTGGCTTGAGATGGCTGCCACCTATGGGTCAGATGATTGTCTGCCACCATTAAGCAATTGGTAATTAAATATTTAAAAAATTTTCCCTAAACAGTGTAAAATTTTGGAAAAACATTTTCACGAACATTAATTGTCACGCACAACGAGTCTGTGTGCAAAATGTCAGCTCGATTGGATCACGGGAAGTGGGTTAAAAAACGACCGAAAGATTTGCACGGTCCTAAGCAAGCAAGCAAGTGCGCAAGTGAACTTAATAAAAAGGATTTAAAAAGGGGGTTGAACCATCAGTAGAGGAGGGCTTAGCGTTAGGGGGGCTCAGCCACCCTCACGACATGGCGCTGACTCACCGCATCCTGCTTGCTCAGCCCAGACGCGACGAGGCACAAGCGCCGAGGATTCCCGCTGGATTCTTCCGCGCTGCTCACGCCAACGAGCCTCTCCGCATGCTGAGCGACACCGGGAAAAGTAACGCTACCGCCGCCGCCTGAGGCAGCAGTGTCTACGTAGCACCGGGCGTCCGAGAGCGTGTCGGAGCGCTCGGTCTCCCACGACGAGGAGGCGGCTGCCCGACCGCAACCGCCGTGTCCTGCAGATCCACGGTCGACGGCGCCGACCGACACGCGGCGCGACAAAGCGCCGGCCAATTCGCCGTTTCCGTCATCCCGGTGCAAGGTCTGGGCGGCCGTCTGTCCGCGCGCGCCGACTTTCCAACGAGGGCAAAGCGAGGGAGGTGTGGGAGGTAAGGGGAGGCAGTCGTCTTGGTCCTCCAGGGCGGCCTCCAGAGCGGCGATCTCGTCCCCCATCTCGTGCAGGTTCCGCATCAGCTCCTGCTTCATCTGCAGCGGGAGGAGACGGGAAGGAACGGGTTTGGAGGCAGCGTTAGTTTAGTGAGACTTTTTATTTTACTTTTGTCGTAGTCTTAATCTAGTCGACAACAACAACACGTGGTGGTTGAGTCGATTCTTAGTTGTGTGGATTTCATGTACGGGCAGTCCCCGACTGACCAACGGGTTCCATTCCTGAGACCCGTTCGTAAGTCGAACGGTTCGCAAGTCGGAACACAATAACGTACTGTATTTAAATGCACATACACGGTGAGTGTTATAAAATGTGTTACGCTTCAACAAAAAAGGGAAGCATTGTTCAAATCACAATTTGTAACTTTCCCAAACCAAAATAGTTGCCGCGGTTCGGTTGTGAAGTGCGTTTTCACGTTTGCAAGTCGGATGGTTAAAGATATAAATATGATGGAATCTCGTTCGTAAGTGCGGATGTTCGCAAGTCAGCGACTGCCTGTCGTTATTTTTTACATCTGGTAAACTAAATCAGTCAGCCAATCAATGAAGTGAGTAAATCTTACTATATTTTGCCACTGGTAAAGGAGGTCTCATAGTGTAAATGCTTCACCTCGAGCTCTCATACTCTGATGGTGCATTGTCTTTGAGTTGTGCGCCTTTTGGCGTCATCTGGTCCAACACCAATGGAGACTAGGCTCTAAGAAAAGCTGTCTCGGGTGTGGACCAATCAACTTCAAGGACAGTGCATATCATTATCATCATCAGAGTTGTTTCTTTTTGTTTGCATTTTGACTGCTTGTGTTGTGGTTATTGCAAACATGATGCCAGTTGAAAGGGTAAAAACCTATTACTGAGTAAATCTTGTTAGAAACATTTATAGCCAATTACCTTTACTTTTTTTGGCCTTTCTCAGTATACCGGCGGTGTCTAACTTTAGCAATAATATATTCTCAGTCTGTGTTCTCATGCACGGATGTGCAAAAGAAACGTTGTGTGAAGTGATTGTAGACTGGCACAGACGCCGTGACGATGTCACCGCCACTCTGCGGCGAATGGCGGGTATTGTATTGTGTAGACTTACCAGATGTCCTTGACGGATGATTATGGATAAGCGCACCTTGCACTCTGGCAGTAGTGTAGTGCCTTATGCCGGTAATAATAATAATAATGACAAATTGTCATGCACACAAATCCCACAAACCGGGCCGAAGTTCGCGCGCATGACTTGGCGTTCTGGAAAATGTGCGTGAGAATTGATCTCCGGGTGCGTGAAAGCGCTCTTCTTGGTGTACTGCCGCAGCACCAGCCCGCCATTTGAGGCGAGGCTTATTGTAGGCTGAGTCAACCTAGGTGGCGGGGCCAAGCCACGGCTGCCCCTGGCCTGAGTGGCTTAGACTCACCTCGGAGTCGACGTCCTGAGATGCCCAGATGACGGTCGACTCGCTCTCGTTCTCCAAAATGCCGTCTGACGCGCACACGAACGCACGAGCAAACACAAAGATCACACGTGTAACCGAGCACAGACCGTCGGGGCAAGTGTTGTTAGCGAGCACCTATTAAGGCTAGATTTAAAGCTTTCGTGACTGCAAGGATTCATACTCTTAGGTTTTTTTGGTAAAGGCACGTAGGTAAAAAATAATAGAATAATAATACATGGAAAAATAACTAAATTAAATCACGACGTTTCAGAGGCAACACAAGTCTCCGTCTTCAGGTGAGACCGTCACAGCTAAATTTACTTATTGATACAGTAAATTTAGCTGTGACGGTCCCACCTGAAGACAGCGGGCACTAGTTTTGGGGTGCGTGTTACTTTTCAGAGGTTTTAGCATCCAAAGAATATACGGTCATCTCAAACTACGAAAGCTCAAATAATAATAATAAATCCTTGCCTCTCCTTGACCTTGGCTCTGCTGCGCTGTCGCCCTCCCCACCTGACTCAGGATCTCCGTTCAAAGGTCGCCGACGACCGGCAGAGGTCGTCAACCCCGTGGCCTCTGCGACCTCCGCGCGCCCCTCGGCGCCGTCTCGATCGCCAGGGCTGCTTGGCCCATGCCGGCCCCACACGGAGCCCTCCGACTCAAACAGATCCATGGACGCAGTCGAGCATTGACTGAGCGGAGGGGACGACGCGGGGAGGGTGCTGCCGGTGGGGGGGGACGTGCGGGGTCCTCCTTTGTCACGCGGGCTCGCCAACATGCCCCCCTGCTGCTGCCACTTCACCTTTACACCAAGGCTGGGCAACTTCACCTCGCAGTCGCTGTCCGACGATGACGATGATACAATGACTCTAATCCGCCGCCGCCGCCACCGCTGCTTCCGGTCTCGCGCAGCAGCTACGTGCGGCGAGTTGCTCACGGCCGCGACCGCCAAGTCACTGACACCGATGTCAACATCTATGGACGGCGAGCTGTTGACCACTTTCACCTCCGGCTGTCCGCGAGATGCAATGAGCGACCGCCGCTGCCCAAGACCCGCACCGCTGCCAACCAGCATATCGGACTGACCGCAGGTGAGCAGCTGCGAGCTGCCGATTACTTTCTTCGGCTGGCTGTCGGCCATTGTCGAGATGGACGGTCGACCACTGGAATCTTCCTGGCTGCTGGTGATTGCGCTGGTATGGCTACGCGCAGCCAACGAACCGGGCCGATGGTCGGTTGTATTTCGCTGGGTGGGCATGATGATGTCAGGAGTGCTGTCTGTGCCACTCGGACTAAGCAGCGCCTTTCCGTGCTGAAGTTGGAGCGTGTCGGTTGACTCGTCGCCACTGCCGGCGCCCCCCCGAAGCGTGTCGTCCCGGCCGGGCGACGTTGGGGATGAGCGCCAGGAGGAGCCGGAGCGTCGCGCGCATCTGCCGGCACGGGTTCTCTTCGTCAGCCGGTTACCGTGGACGATTTCATCAGCGCTAAGTGATGGCAAGCTTGCTAGGTGAGCGTTGTTCTGGCTAGCAACAGGTTTGTGACTGTCGGTTTGTTCATGACCGGTCAAGTGAATGCTGGTTTTAATATCACTGGTCTGAGAAGTGCTGATTGGGTCGTCACTAATTTGGTGAATGATGGTTTGGTTATCACCGCTCTGGTAAGTGCTGGTTTGGCTATCACCAGTTTGACTATCACTGGCCGAGTGAGTGATGGTTTGATTAACATCAGTCTGCTGATTACTAGTTTGGTTATCACCAGTCTGGCGACAAATGGTTTGGTGATCTCCAGTTTGATTATCACAGGTTGGGTTGGTGATGGTTTGGTTATCACCAGTTTGGAGAGAAATGATTTGGTGCTTGCTAGTCTGGTGAATGGTAGTTTGGTTATCACCAGTTTGATTATCACCAGTTTGATTATCACCATTTGGGGGAATAATAGTTTGGTTATCACCAGTCTGACGAGAGATGGTTTGTTTTTCATCAGCTCCGCGAGTCTCGGCTTGGTTACCACCGCCCCGGTGGGTGCTGGTCTGGTGCTCTCCCGTCCGGTGGGTCTCGGATTGGTGAGAGGCGCCGGGACTCACCAAGCGGAACGAGCGTCTCTTGGAGGGCAGGAAAGAGAGGAGTGCCACCTGTGTGTCCACCTCGCTATCCTCCATGCTCACCACGCCATCCTCCACGCTCCCCACGCCCTTACTTACATCTTTCACCTCACGTGGAAAATTTGCAGCTTCGTTTAGCTGCTGCAGGTCATTGCCCATTGTTTCTTGCCGAGGGATCAATGTAGTCGCAATTGGTTCCTGGTGCGGAGGCAATGAATCAGGCATTGGTTCCTGTTGTGCGCTTAAATCAGGTGGTGTTAGTTCCTGATGAGTGTTTGATTTATATTGCGTTAGGTCCCGTTGTGGGCATAACTCATCTTGCGTTCGCTCCTGCTGCTGGTTTAACTTGTACGGTGTTATTTCCTGGTGCGTGTCGAACTTATCTTGCGTTCGTACCTCCTGCGGGTCGAAATTCTCTTGCGTTGATTCCAGCTGCAAGTCTGACTTATTTAGAGTTGGTTCCTGCTGCAAATTTAACATGCTGCGCGTCAGCCCCTTCTGCATCTGCGATGCAATGGAAACGTCCACCAGCGACAAGGCCTCGCCAGCACCTTTCGCTCTCTCCTCCGTCCCCGAGCGCTCTAGCCGAGAGTGCAGCAGCGACTGGCTGTTCTCGACCACACTGCCATTGCTGCCGCTTGCCTCTTCCGGGCCACCTCTTCGCTCCACAAGAGTTTCCGCCGGGGTCAGTGTCACCGCCATCACCCCCGTGCAATCGCCGCCATGTTCTCGGCCGCCCTCCGAGACCCTGCCGTCTTGCTCCGCACCTTCCTCCGGCAGCACCAGCAGGCCATCCGGCGTGTCGTTCGGCGAGACCTCGGCACCGCAACAGTCAGCGTCCTTGCTGCCCGGCTTGTGCTCTGGTTCGGTGGTGGCGGTTCCATGGAGAGCGTGGCGGGCGCGGTGAGCTTCTTGCGGGGAAGCCACAGTCGACCCCGCGGTAACCGCGCCGGGGGGCATCCTCTCTAGGCAGACGTCGCACCTCCTCGCCAGCGCCGGTGCCGTGACGACACAACCACCGGCAGCACCGGCAGCAACGAGGAGGAGAGGCGCGGGCGTGCACGGTGTCTCTGGCACGACCGACGGGGAACCATGGCACTTGTGGTCACACAGCCACGGCAATTTCTGGCCCGGCGAAACGCTCCGGTTCTCGTGCAGGCCCCCTGCACCGTCGTCGGCGGATGGAGGAGTCACTCGCGGGCGAGCGAAGCCCTCGTCGTTGTCAGCCAGCCGCACGTCCTTCCCCAGAATCCCCAGCGAGCGGCGGCGCTTGTTGGCCTGCAGCGGGGAGTTCCGCAGGGCGTCCTCGCTGCTGCTGAAGCTCTCGATGGTGGCCGGCACCCAGCTGACATGGCTTGGGCCACCAATCTGCAGCTCCAAACGCCGCCGGCTCTTGCTGCCGTCCCCCACTGAGTGATACCGGTGAACCTTAGCGGCCAAACGCTTTTGTGCCGACGTGCTTTTTCTGAGCGGTCGTGGCTGCTGCTGCTGTGGCTGCAGCGGCGTCTCGTTCACTGCCTGCTGCAGGGGAGAAGTGTTTATATCCTGTGGTAGGGATGGGCCGTTCTCTCCTCCCTGCTTCGGAGATGCATCTGGCTGAAGGGCAAAACCATTCTCTCTTTGCTGTAGGGGTACCCCATTATTCTCCCTTTGTTCTTGGGGCAAACCATTATTCCCTTGGTGCGGGGGAGCTTCAACCTTCGTGTGAGAGGATGCCTCATTTTTAAGTTTTCGCCTTTTGGGTCTTGTCGTGCCTCCCCGCATGCCGCCATCCTCACGGACAGCGTGCACGGAGCCGGTGGTCAACGCTACGGCGCTTGGAGGTTCCCTCCGTATGAAGTCCTCCGGAGACAGCTCCGTGGATCGGCGAGGCCGGCGCTTCCCCACAGCCTTGCCGGTGCTCGGAGGGCGCGTGCTCGCCGCAACCTGGCTCATCTCCACCGCGATGGTATCGTCAGGCGCGCCAGCAGTACCAACCACACGAACAACGCCACCAGAACCACCAGCACCAATAACAGCGACGTCTATAGAAGCACAGACTGGCGCCGAAGCCCCACGACTGCGCTTTGCCGCCCGTACCCGTGCCCGCGGTAGCAGCTTGTGCTGTCGGCCGTAGCGCTTGCCGAAAAGCCGGTCCCCGGGATTCATAGTCAGCAGTGGCTTCTCCAGCTCCATCAACGGCACAACCACCGGCACCGGGGACACCTCCATTGAATGATCCTCCAGTAGTGTCGTGCGCTCTGAGCCTCCAGAGATGCTGTCTGCAGCGCCATCACCGCCACCATCAGCCATGTCACCACCACCACCGCCACCCTCATCGTCGTCTTTATCAGCGCCGTCCACATGGTCTGGGGACGCGGATTTGGGTTCACCAGCAACATCCATCTTCTGCAGCCACTCCTTCACCTTCCGGATGCCTATGCGCTTCGATTTCTTGGCTGGTGGCGCCGCGACTTTGACCTCTTCGGTGACTTCGCCATTCACAGTTGCCGGTGCCGGTGAGCTTGCATCATCTTGCCGAGCCATGGCAGCCGCGTTCCCCGACGGTGCGGCAGAAGTGGGCGAGGGTTTCATGTTGGGATTGGCGTCGCCAGCGACGCTCGTTAAGTCACGTGACCACTCGCCAGCGAGTGGGGGCGGCGCTGATGGCGCTTCACCCCGCTGCCGTGCGCCGTCACTCGTCGTGTCCCCACCAAGCTGCGCTCGAGACCGCCGGAACGATGAACTGCATGCATAGACGAGCGGGCGATATCATTACTAAACTAACTCAACTATTTGTATTTTACCAGGTATGGCTCACTGAGTTATGTAGCTCTTTTTCAGAGGCGAACTTTTATTTATCGTGGCCAAAAACTCTAAATGCACGTTTCTAAATGTGGAAGGAAAAAGAGGAGGACCCGGAGGAAAAAGCCACGCGAACACGGGGAGAACATGCAAACTCAGGGTCGGGATCAAACCCACAACCTCCTGTGTACCAGGCGAGGTTGTTAACATCTCGCCACCACGGCTCCCCATCATGATGGTATCATCCAGATTTTATCAAGGCCAAAAGCATTGATGCCACCACACCTTGCCAAATCTTTCTTAATATTTAGCAACGCCAACGATACAAGCAGCAGCCTCACGATTTTCAAACTAATTTACTATTCTGGCAAATCGCCCGATGATGCTGGATGTAATTACCAGCGAAACGTCGCACTACTCAAATTGTAAATGTTGTGGATTTACTCTCCAACACACCGGTGGGCTGAAGTAGTAACTAATTGGCGCGTGCTCTTTACGTGACAAACCTTACTGGCTGTGGTCGGGTGGTTGGAGGGTTACGACACGTTTATACTTACGCGATTTAACCAAAAAACCTTTATTATTAACAATTTACCATGTAATTATATGAGAGGGTGGGTAGCCAACACCACGCCCGGCCACCTTTATCTCTCCAGTAATTGTGTTTACACACTGCACCAACCACTCATTTAAGGCCAAATTGACTTAGATGAGCCCAGAACGTGTACAAATGTTTCCCACTGTTATTTGTCGAAAGCGGGAATCGAACTTAGGTTGCCGGGTGCACAGAACAGCACCCTAACCACTACACTACCGCCCCCGCTCGTGTACACACACACACAGATACTGCATCAGAACACCACAACTTACCTGTGCAGTAAAACCTTGGATTGCGAGCATAATTCGTTCCGGAAACGTGCTTGTAATCCAAAGCACTCGTACATCAGTTGTGATCACGTGATGCTCGGCAGACAAAGCGTAGACACGTACTACTCGTGTTGCAAGACCTCGTTCGTTTATCAAGTTAATATTTATTAAAAAAAAATTGCTCGTCTTGCAAAACACTCGCAGACCAAGTTACTCGCAATCCAAGGTTTTACTGTACATTCCTGAAAAATGTTCACTCACTAAGCCCTTACCTCTTCAACCCATCCTCTGCCGCAAGAGCAATGATCCAAGGCTCACCATCATCCGACAACGAGTCCAGGTCTGGAACACAACAAACGACAATCAATCGGAACGAGAGGCGGGGGTACTGCAGGGATGTAACGGTTAAGGAGACTATAAGCGTGAACGCTACGCCGTCGTATGCACAACGTGCGAGCCGAGAGTAGCCTCCCCTCATATGTGTTGAACTTCTTTTGAACCGTACGTAGCCAACCATGTTAATCGAGAGGTTGACCATGTTGCGTGTTGTGTTGTAATGCAGTGCATTGTGATGCTGTGCAGTGCGCGGTGCAGTGCAATACGGTGAGGTGCAATCGGAAGCATTGCAATGTGTGTAATGCTATGCGATGCGTAGCAGCGTGATGTAGTTTCCAATGTGGTGTGGTGAATTCTGCTGTGCAATATGCATTGGGGTCCAATGCAGTACAATGCAGTACGGTGCAGGGTGCAGTGTAGTGTGGGTGCAGTGTGTAGTGCAGTGTGCAGTGCAGTGTGCAGTGCAGTGTGGGTGCAGTGTGGGTGCAGGGCGCCATGCGATGCATTCCACTGCTGCGTGAGATGCCATGTGGTGCAGTGTGCGGCGCAATGCATGATGGTGCACTGCAGCCCAGTGCAGTGCATTGCGGCGCAGTGCGGCATCACACACCTAACTCTACGTAGCTCAGCTGAGCCCTCTGTCTCTTCGGACGGGAGGAGACAGTCTCCGAAAGACTGTTGGCGCCAGCGCGAGACTGATCCAGCGTACGCGGGCGTCTGGAGCCGCGCGGACGCCTGTTGGGTTCCGAGGACCCCCACACCGACACCTCCGGTGGCCCAGGCGCTGCAGTGACTGGTGACATGAAGAATTTGAAACGTTTTTTTTCTTTGACCGGACGATGGCGAAGATTACCGACTTTTACTCTCGCTCGCGATACCACGCATCCACTCGTGCGTGTGAAAATCACCTGCAATACCGTGTGCCAGCAACATCTTATAACTTTTAAAATATGCTAGTAGGTAACTATTCATGTGCTAATACAAACGAAGTGGTCATCTGAAAAAAAAAATTGTAATATATTCTCATCGCGCTCCCAACTCTTTATTATCCACCATATCCCTCTGACCTATTATGTGGTATGAAGAAGGGCCATGCCCCAAAACTTCCGCTATATATTTATTTATTTTAAGTGCACAGTGTTGACAAATATATTTCGTTATTTTACTGGTAGGAACCTCCTGGTTACACCAGCCCACAGGGGATTATTGTGTCCGTTGTGCAGGGAGGGGCTGGGTGGGGAGGGTGGGGAGGGGCTAAGTGGGGAGGGTGGGGAGGGGCTGGGTGGGGAGGGTGGGGAGGGGCTAAGTGGGGAGGGTGGGGAGGGGCTGGGTGGGGAGGGTGGGGCTGGGTGGGGGGGGTGGGGCGGGGCTGGTTACCCCGTGGTGCCCTTATAAAACTCAACGTTTAACCTACTCACGTCGGCTTGTGCCCGCCCTCACAGTCGGCCATATTTGCGGAATACACCACGTCGCCGTTGACCCTGCAGGCCATTGACCGAGTAACCCAACGTTTCTTACCAGCTCCCTCCGCAGGATTGTGTTTACTTACAACAGGGACGGTAACATTTTTGTTTTTGAGTGCCGTCTCGTCAAAAATTCCAAGCGACTTTCTGTTCATATGAGCACTGAGGTGGTGGCTCCGCTCCTGTTTACAGTCCTGAGCTGGCGGTTGAAATTACACATTACATGGCAGGGGTGGGTCTATCCATAGGACCACCACTCGTTTTATCAAATCACTCGGGACAAAGGGCCGAGTCAACCCCCAAAACAGGATTTGAACTCTCAACCTTCCGATTACAATTATGAAGCTGACATGATTTTCGTTTTACTTTTACTTTTCCGTGTTGTATGTGCGTAGCCAGCACCAAGACGATGACACGGCCGAGCGGTATCGTCTTCACCGTTTGTTGCAGAGGTTCGTGGTTTACATCCATCAGCCACCTCGGTTAATACTATAGCGGCGGACATTAAAGATCCCACGTCGCTTTTCAAAAGAAAGTCGGACGTGTGGTTTTTTTGGTCACGGTCCAAATTTGCTCTTAAATTAATTAACTGCCAAAAGCCAAATAGCAACATTGCCTCCCGCTACTGGCAAAAAACCTGTGCTGCACAGGGAAGCTGCCACTGGGGGTCCCGTGCGTCAGGGTGCCACGAAACATACTGCATGGCAGGTGCGGTATACATAACAAGTGATGATGATGGGGTGGTGTGCGGGGAGATAAAACTCACACTGGAGGCCTGTGTCCTCCTGAAACGCCTGCATCGTACGCTGCACCCCGGCCACAATCTGCTTAAACATGGGGTTCTCCCGCAAGCTCCTTGGGTTGGGATGTGGGGGAGGGGCGGTCGGCACAGGCAGACATAATCTCATTCGTCAATCGAACAGCGGGCGAGCAAGCCGGTGAATGAGGTCGGAGAGCAGGTGGTAGAGCGGGTAGGCAAAACGGGTGATGGTGATGGTGTCTGTGGCGATGGGAGTGGCGATGGGTGGAAAAGAATAGTCTTTCACATTTCTGAAGTTGATCGGCAACGTTTACACGTTTGCGTCGAGGTTGGCGAGTGAGCCAGGTGACGGCTTCAGGAGTATCCTTATGATGAAGATCTGAAATTCTGCCGAACAATGATTGACGCGGGCGGTGGTGGTTAATATGCGGTCCACGGTTTGAGATGGGTGACCGTGGCTTCACTCTGGGCTAGTCTTATGTATCCATCGGTGTAGGAGATAGTCACATCTGCCAAGTGAGGGGTCCATAACATCAGTGGTGAATATATGAACTGGTCCTATTCTAGGTCTTACAATGAGAATATGGTGTGGTGTGTATACATCAGTAATGGGAAGACCAAGGCACCGATTGCGGTGCAAATGATGTAACATATGCAGGGGTAGGCCTCAGGCACCTCCGATTATCACGGTTGGCTACGTATGGTGCGAAAGAAGGTCAACACACATACACCGCACCTCTGATGAGCACGGTTGGCTATGTACGGTGCGAAAGAAGTTCAACATACATACGTACAACAGGATGTTTTACATTCATTGTGCAGCAGACGGCGTATAGTATTTTTCTGGTTAGTACACCGGCAGTATTAATCACGGCACTTGCCATATTCGAACTGTGAACCTCAGCAACAAGCAGAAAATGCGCGACTGCCAGATCACGATCGTGTAATGGCACAATGGTGTATTTATTCTGAACTTCTTTCACACCGTACGTAGCCAACTGTGCTAAATGGAGGTGCGGGGGAAGGACAACAGAAATTGCGCTTCGTGTGATGGGTGACCGCTTAAAGTTGCACGCAGCTGCTGTGAGTGGCCTGCAGCTTCTGCACGTGCACAGTCGCCGAACAGTTTGTAGTTTTGATACGCCTTTCCGCAAGATGTTAATTCAAAACTGTTCACTGTCGAACGTAAACATTACATAACCTGGTGTGATGACAGAGACCGACAGGGTGAGCGAGCAGGCGAGCGGGTGAACGAGCAATCAAGTGGATAGGCGGGCAAACAGATGGGGTGGGTGAGTGGCTGAGCGAACAGGGGAGCAGCCTCGTGAGCCGGCGGGTGAGCACGTACCTCCGGGTGACTGTTTCCTTGCACATCGGGCACAGTGCAGGGCCTTTGCTTTTTTCCAGCAGCTCCAGAATGCAGAAGCTGCAGGCACAGGGAACGGGGAGGAAACCCTTGTTCGGCTTGCGTGGGTGTGTTCCAAATACACTGGTTTTACACCCAATATACGGGTATACTCATAAGATAATTGGATAAATCTAGAGTGTTGTGGAAAAACTTGATATCCCACGTGTGAGAGCCACAAACACGGTGACCCGAGTATGATTCCCACTCACAGCCACCACCAGTGACAATTATCTGAATCGTGCCTGGGCCTCCTCTAGGTCGACTCAGCCTCAAATAAGTACCTGGTGCAGTGTGTACGCCACTGGGTGGTGCTGGCCACCCTCCTCCTTGTGTGCCGTGCCGGCCTTCACAGGTGATCGCTAAAAGCACTTGTCCCAACAGTCTGTTCAGGCTGTACAGGGATCTTTGTCTTTATATTGTATAAAACATGCTAGTTTAATTGGAACACTTAACAATGTGCTCTTGATAATTTTTTTATTGTATCATCTGCACCACAAAGGCTGCGAAATTAACTTAACAAATCATGTTGACCACCCATTTAATCCGCCTAATCTCTACCATTGGCAAGCTGTGGTCGCTGGTTTGTGGCCAGAGCCAACGTTTATCCTCAACTCCCTGGCTCACCGGCAAAATTGGTGATCGCACTTGGTTGAGATGGGCTCCTTCATGATGTCCAGGCTGCCGAAAAGCCAAACGTCATACAGTAAAGATTTTCTCGAAAACACACTCGTGAGACACGTGCGTTTCATAGAACGAGTTGTTAAACGTTTGATGTTAAACTCGCGTCATACTTTTGTTAAAGTTTACATTACCAATGAGACTCTGATATGTCCAGACCATTTTCTAGAGACCTCAGCAAAGGCATGTCTGTCAGTACATCATTGTCTAGAGACCACGTCGGAGATCGGTCTGCCATTCTATCATTGTCTAGAGTCCCCAATGCAGACCAGTCTGCCGGTCTACTATTATCCAAACACCCCCATCAGAGACCAGTTTGTCTGCATCATTGTGAGGAGACCAGAGTAGAGACTGGTGTGTGTGTGTGTCCGCTCACCAGATGGGGCACTCCAGTGTCTGCTCCATCAGGGTTAGCACCTGCCGCACACGCAGAATGCGCGCCTCCATGCCGGCGGTTCCCGTCCCGTCCGTGCCACCGCTCACCTTGCCCACGCCGGCGCGGCTTCGCACGATCACCGGTCACTCACCAGTCACTCACCGGATGGCCTAACGCATCCAGTGGCTAGTGTCCGTGGCGCACCCGGCTAAAAAAAAATGTCAGAGGGGGAAAAAATTATTGAGAATTTTTTAAATTGCATATTAATAACATTTTCACTATTTTTCTGGTTGGCGTACTCTGCTATAAACTCAACGATTCGAGTTTGATGCCCGGCCGTGGCAAACATCAGTGGCAAGAAATATAAGAGCAGGTCCTGCCCCAATCTTCACCAACCGGCACTGACCAATGTGAAGCATGGTAAAGAAAACCCATGACCAACATAGCATGGGGAAACCTAAATCCATGAGAGGATTGAGAGTCGCTGGAATTGTATTTATTATACGAGATATATCTAAAATTTGTTATAATTTTATACCTCCAGTCATTTCGATATCATCACAATTTTAGACACACTAATAGAGTACAGTACTAAAAGGGGGCCATTTTCAACCTGGCAACACATAGCTTCTAATCTTGGCACACTCAGTCACCTGAAAACGTGAACCATCATCATTTTTTGCATTATAATTAGATAAAACCAATGCGTGTATTAATGTGTAGTTTCCCACCAAAAGCATTTGGAAGTCCTACTTAGCCCTCAGCAAGGAAAATGTTCACAACTCCTGCTTTACACGACCTCTCACCAATTCCACAGTTTCCCATGTGCCAACTCTTGAGTGAAACTTCCTACCACAAGGCTGACCACAGTTTCCGTCATAATAACGTATAACAATAACAGACATTTTTAAATATATATTAACAGTTGTTTTTCAACTTTACACACTCTACCTCTCCCCTCTCATTTCAGTCTAATCCCCTCCAATCACTCTCCTACCTCTCCTGTCCCATTTCATTACTCTTCTCCGTGCACTCTCCACTCCAGTAACTAAGCCTTCTATTGAATTCCCAGTCTACCTTCACCCAGTGGGAGGTCGCCCATTCCCCTCTGCTGCCCTCCCTTCCACCAGTCACACATGCTACCTGCCATTGATCATGTCCAGGATCAAAACTTTCCATTTGTCCTCTGCCTAAGACTGACTGCCTCTTTATAATAAATAAATGAGCTCGCTGTTCCTGTACAGCAGCTTGAGAGGTGGTCGCATCTGTACCCTATATAAATCTACATTTTCTTGGTTCTTTCGGTAAAGTCACGTAGAATGGAAGTAATAAAATAATAAAAATGAAACATAACAAAATAATTATTTTATTATGTTTTATTATTTATTATTTATAATAAATTGCATTATTTATAATATTATTTATAATTAAAATAAAACATAATAAAGTAATTATTTTATTCTGTTTAATTTTTATTATTTTATTATTTCCATTCTACGTGACTTTACCAAAAGAACCAAGAAGATGAATCCCTGCAGTCACGAAAGCTTTAAATCGAAATTTAAATCTAAATTGTGCAAGCGTATTGTTTGTAAATGGGTCATGCGAGCCCTGCAGCTACTAGAGGTGCTTATTTAATTCCTGTAAAAACAAAAACAAATAGAGAAGATTCTTTCAGAAAATCGCAGCCCCAACTTTGTGACACTTTATTCAATTGCAAGGCAAATCGTTGCACACTCGCCAATCCAAGCCCTCAGGGTATGCAGTAGACATTTTGTAAAAGGCCACACCTGACTGAAAAAGCCTCGATAAAGGTGAAACAGGCCCAGTTATTGCGTTCGGCCAAATGCTAAAACAGCTATTGATATGGAATCTGAATGCATCAGTATATTTAACTGCAGAGACTGAGCGATTTCAGTACATTTTAAGCGCAGTGCAACATCACATATCTGACAGTGAAAATCGAGGCATAGGCAGAGATGTGAAAGGGTCAAATACGTGAACATTTTTAAAATAAAATGACAGTTATCCCATTCTCCAACACTGCCCTGGGTAGTTAATGGCTCAGTGAGCCCGTCATATTCAACTCTCTAGAGCAGTGGTTCTAACCTGGGCTCCACGCACCCAATGTGGGTGTGACATGCCATTTCTGGGGGTGCAAGACATGCCAGCTTTTATTAGAAGGTAAACAATCATTGAAACACGGGCACGCACGTACAACTACTTTGTTTCATCAAACCTATGTATTAATTAACATTTTTTTTTACGATTGAGAGCCAAAGGGGTGCACGTCTGCAGTAAAACCTAAGAACCACTGCTCTAGAACTCCCTCGAGTGGCAACTCTTCCTCGAGCAGTGTCATAGGCGAGCAGTTGCAGGGCTGCACCTTTACAGCATAATCAACGTTTTTGGGTTTAGATCGCGTTATTTATAAATGTGTCGTAACCCTCCACCACCCGACACGGCCAATCAGTAAAAATGTGTCACGTTGACAAAAGACAAATAGTTCACTGCTTTAGCCCACCGGTGTGTTGAAGCCACAACATTTACAATTTGAGTACGACGTTTCGCTGGTAATTGCATCCAGCATCATCGGGCAATTCGCCAGAATAGTGAGGCTCTGCTGTGTCTCCCGTTCTTATAACATTGGTCGCAAAAGCCTACGTGTTAAACCTTTACAGCAATTACACAACTGATTTAAATCATATTTAAAACCGATTACTACACTGCTGAAGCGCACTGAAAATCACTAAACTGGTTATGCCAAGGTTTCGTCTGAATAATCAACAAAACTTTACATTTTCATCGCTGTTTAAGTTTTCTTTCAAGAGCCTTCAACTATGCATTCATTCTCCATAGCTTATCGTCCGATAGGAAATGAAAATTATCTTCCGATAAGCTCTGTACCAGATGTAACTGTAATCTGTTAGGAACCTACTTGATGTACTGCTCCCACAGCTCGTTGCTATGACCTGTAGCTACATATACTCTACTGCATTAGATGTTCCATCTTTGCATTGTTCACCAACCTTATCTACAGGTCGCCAGATTAGATCATTTGGTATAAGACTTTTATATGTATTAAGGAAGTGACAAGCTGTAAAATGCTTTACTTGCTTGTGCGCTACGACCGACGCAATCCGTCTCCTTTTCAATGATCAAAGTTTGCATAAAATACTCACGTATCTCCAAATCCCTTTTTGACCTACGATAAACATCCCCTTGCTAATCGACTGCTGGACGAAGGCCTACCCGCGCCATGTCCGTCATACTGTAACAATACTTAACTCAGCTGGTCATAGCGGGTTGTTGAAATGGTTGCCAAGGACCGGAGCCACCGCTTCACTCTCTAAACATGTTGTGGTTATACTTGTACCCGTCACAGTAACATGGAGTTTCCATCACTGGTTTAACACGTTACGACTGTTATGTCTTGCGCCAGGTTAATTTGAGAAACAAAAAACGTACATTTTGATTTAAAGCTTTCGTGACTGCAGGGATTCGAAACGTCGTGAGAATTATGTTATTTTATTACGTTTTGTTTTTTATTATTTTATTACTTCCCTTCTACGTGACTTTACCGAAAGAACCAAGAAGAAAAAAACGTACACTTTTTAAAAGTGTTTAACCCCGATAAGAGGACCCCCTGCGTCCGTCCCAACCCTGCGGACCAAAGCTGCCCTTCCTCGGTACCCAGAGCAGGAAATACCGAGGCTCCCGCGTAGGCCTACCAATTCTCGAAACAGACATAACCAAAGTGTATGCGAGTACTTAAATGCGCTGTGGGTGCATCGCCCACCTATGCGACGACGTCCACGACCTCCGATGTTGTAGTTGTCGCTGTTTTATTTGTTTTTGTTGATTCACTCGCTACACAAAAACGTAAACATTGCGGACGCCGCCATGTTCAGGTTTCCCGCGAAAACGAGCGTTCGGTCACGTGAGCGAGTCCAAGTTTATATATTTTTTAAAAAGTTAATTCCGTTCACCCTCTTTGAAAATAAACTAATATTTATGTTATACAGTAGACACACATCTAAAGTCTACATTTTTCCTCAGTGTTTTCATTTCAGGAGTATAAAATTACTTTAAAAAATTATAGCGTTTTGCGATCGGCCAAATTCACGCAATAATGGGGGGCATGGACTTGTAACCGGCGTCAATAAATTTGTATCGATCTGATCACACACACGCCTTTATAACGGCAATACAGATTAACCATTGCCCGAAACGTCACCATATCTGTATTTGCATCAGTGTCGTGCCATCACAGTTAAGCAGACGTGCCTCTGAGTGGTCCTGAGTTATGCATAAGTTTGAGTTAAAAGAATCAAGTTTAAAACTCGCGTTACTTATATCCCCGATTCACATTGTTCATACTTTTACATAACTGTATATCATACCTGTCAACGACTTATCATCACCTTATTACAGATCAATTCACACCTCATTGGTCATCCCGTGCCCTTATAAATTTCAACGTTCATCCGACAAAGTCCCCTCACCACAAGGCAGAAACACAAAAAGTTATTTGTTATATTTTTTATTTTTGTCGCCCCGTATTGAAACGGCTGTACGCCGTATGGACCTGAAGACTCAATTTGCTTGTACACAGATACGAGGTTAAACCGAATGGATTGACACGTACGAGTGACTAAATAATAATATATCACGACGTTTCTGATCTATTATTACACAAAGTTGCTTGTGTGGCGATCGAAACGTCGTGATCCATTATAATTGTTCTACCTACGTGACTTTAACGAAATAACCAAGGAGTGTGGTAGATTCCTGCAATCACGAAAGTTTAAAATCAAGAGCGACTTTCTAATTTAAATCACATTTGTTCAGCCCATCCAGACCCTTTGAGTTGTTGTCATTCAGCCCACGTGAGCCTTTAAAGTTGTTAATTTGAGAAATTCACGTTGTAATTCTCGTTGCGACGAGTTAAGTATAAATGTTGCGTCGAAACCCTCCACCACCCGACCACAGCCATCAATAATGGATCTGCCACGTAAATAAAACTCGACAATTAGTCGAGAACTTCAGCCCACCGGTGTGTTTGTAGAGTAAATCAACAACTTCTTGGTTCTTTCGGTAAAGTCACGTAGAAGGTAAATAATAAAAAATATATAAAGTATTTATTTTATTATTTCCCTTCTACGTGACTTTATTTTTATTTTATTATTTCCCTTCTACGTGCCTTCACCGAAAGAACCAAGAAGATGAATCCCTGCAGTCACGAAAGCTTTAAATCGAAATTTAAATCAACAACGTTCACCATTTGATTGCCGTGATGTGTCGCTGCTACTTACATTAACCAGCATCTTCATCATCGGGCGATTTGCCGCAATAGCGAAGCCATCCACCTGCTTACGATGTTAATTAGAGCCCCAGGATGACGTCATATAATAGTAATTAATTAGTTAACAGTTTAGTAATTAATATTAATTAATTAGTAATTAATTAATCCCGCGCGTGACGTCGCTCCACATGAGGACCACCCCCACCCGCGTGACGTCACTCCACATGAGGCCCACCCCCCCCGCGTGACGTCACTCTACATGAGGCCCACCCCCCCGCGTGACGTCACTCCACATGAGCCCACCCCTCCCCCGCGTGACGTCACTCCACATGAGGACCACCCTTACCCGCGTGACGTCACTCTACATGAGGACCACCCCAAGTTCTAAAATTAAGATAGGACCACCCCCCTCATTAATATTCATGAGTGGGTGGATTTTCACACGAACGCAGAGGAAGGTTTTGCTGAATTAAATAATTTATTACGGAAAGCCGCTTCAAATATGGCGACGTTTCTTTACAGAAAGTGACGGTAAAAAATAAATCTACGCAGCACAGTGCTACATCCGTGCATGACGTCACTGCAAAAGAGGCCCCCCCCCCTTCATTAATATTCATACCCGCGTGGAAATTTCCACGACTCTTAGATTTTTTTCGGTAAAGTCACGTAGGTTAAAAATAAACAAAAATATAAATCAAAATAAATCAATTAAATTACGACGTTTCGGAGGCAACACAAGCTGCCTTCTTCTTGGTTCTTTCGGTAAAGTAACGTAGAATGGAAATAATAAAATAATAAAAATAAACCAATTAAATTATTCTCACGACGTTTCGGCCACAACGCAAGCAGCCGTCCTCAGGTGGAGAACAGGTCTGTCGAGCAGACAACATGGTTAATCACATCTTTCCAATGATTGCTCAATTTTAATCCATCTTTGTTGTCATTCAGCCCACGTGAGCCTTTAAAGTTGTTAATTTGAGTAATTCACGTTGGAATTCTCGTTGCGACTTGTTAGATCGCGTAAGTATAAATGTTGTGTCGAACCCCTCCACCACCCGACCACAGCCAATCAGTAAGGGGTTTGTCACGTAAACAAAACTCGCCAATTAGTCGAGAACTTCAGCCCACCGGTGTGTTTGTAGAGTAAATCAACAACTTCTTGGTTATTTCGGTAAAGTCACGTAGAAGGTAAATAATAAAGTAATACAAATATAAAGTTTAATGTTTATTATTTTATTATTTCCCTTCTACGTGACTTTATTTTTATTTTATTATTTCCCTTCTACGTGACTTTACCGAAAGAACCAAGGAGATGAATCCTTGCAGTCACGAAAGCTTTAAATCGAAATTTAAATCAACAACGTTCACCATTTGATTACCGTGATGTGTCGCTGCTACTTACATTAACCAGCATCTTCATCATCGGGCGATTTGCCGCAATAGTGAAGCCATCCACCTGCTTACGATGTTAATTAGAGCCCCAGGATGTCGTCATATAATAGTAATTAATTAGTTAACAGTTTAGTAATTAGTAATTAATTAGTAATTAATTAGTAATTAATTAATTAGTATGTGTCCCCTCTATTATACCGACTAGAATCAGCCAATGTCTGTCCGTCCCGCGCGTGACGTCACTCCACATGAGGACCACCCCCACCCGCGTGACGTCACTCCACATGAGGCCCACCCCCCCTGCGTGACGTCACTCTACATGAGGACCACCCCCCTCATTAATATTCATGAGTGAGTGGATTTTTACACGAACGGCAGAGGAAGGTTTTGCTGAATTAAATAATTTATTACGCAAAGCCGCTTCAAATATGGCGACGTTTCTTTACAGAAAGTGACGGTGAAACATAAATCTACGCAGCACAGTGCTACATCCGTGCATGACGTCACTGCAAAAGAGGGACCCCCCCCCCCTTCATTAATATTCATACCCGCGTGGAAATTTCCACTACTCTTAGGTTTTTTCGGTAAAGTCACGTAGGTTAAAAATACAAAAATAATAAATGAAAATAAATTCAATTACGACGTTTCGGAGGCAACACAAGCTTCCTTCATCAGGTGTAAAAAAGAGCACAGCAAAATAACTGTAGCGAGAGTTATTTGCGGTGAGACATTGTTATATAGCGTAAGAAGAGGGGGAGGAGCCAAGGAGGACGGATGTTGGATAGGGGGAGTGTGGGTGGAGCCAGGAAGGTGAAGGTGGTACGCAGAGCGGGGGAGAGTGGCGGTTGAGGTTTAACATGTCATTAACATGTCATTAACATGGTTAATCACATCTTGCCAATGATGGCTCAATTTGAATCCATCTTCTCGGTTGAAGTTATGTCTGTGTTTGTATATCTGTATGGCCTCATGGACAAATCTTTGGTGGTATCCAGATGTTCTAGATTTGAAGCTTTCGTGATTGCAAGGATTCATATTCTTAGGTTTTTTTCGGTAAAGTCACGTAGGTAAAAAATAAAAATTCATAAAAGTAAAATAAAAATAAAATAAAAATCACGACGTTTCGGAGGCAACACAAGCTTCCGTCTTCAGGTGGAACAGTCACAGCACGATAGCTGTATCACAAATATGGCCGACTGTGAGGGCGGGCACAAGCCGGCGTGAGTAGGTTAAACGTTGAGTTTTATAAGGGCACTACGGGGTGACCAGCCCCTCCCCACCCAGCCCCACCCCCCACCCAGCCCCACCCTCCCCACCCAGCCCCTCCCCACCCTCCCCTCCCCACCCAGCCCCTCCCCACCCTCCCCACCCAGCCCTTCCCCACCCAGCCCCTCCCAGCCCCTCCCCACCCTCCCCTCCCCACCCAGCCCCTCCCCACCCTCCCCACCTAGCCCCTCCCCACCCTCCCCTCTCCACCCAGCCCCACCCCTCCCATTTTTGGATGCACGACGGACGGACACAATAATCCCCTGTGGGCTGGTGTAACCAGGAAGTTCCTACCAGTATAAATAGTAGTATAAATACTATAACTACTGATGATGCTGCAAAGCGCGTGCATGTTTGTGTGTGTCGCGTGTGTTGAAGTTGATAGCTACTCACTATTCGGTGACCTTTTTCTGCAATATTTAGCTGTCTTTTCTTGGATTTTCTGTTTGCACATAGTCACTTTAAGATGTTTTCTTGTTCATGTTTTTGTTTTTTGTTTGTTGCGGTTGCACCCGATTCAAGAGCCGAATGGCTCACAGGGCTATACCTAATAAATGAACTTGAACTTTGACCTACGGTGCTGCGTTGCCTCCCTCGGTAAACGGTCGGGGTCAGGGAGAGGTGAGAGCGGATCGAAATCACAGATTCCCGCCAGACAAACGGCCAAGGGTCACGTGAGGTGAAAGAGGATCATGACGACAGATTGGCAAGAACCAATCAGAAGGGTCCACAAAGTAGCGTGTGATTGGACAAGCCCAGCCACGAACCGGTATAAAAGCCAGAGCGCTGAGAGCTCTGGCTCAGTTCTGCACACACGAAGACCGAAGTCCGCGCTGAAGAAGATAGGACCCTGGACCAAGCCTTCTAGCCCTTCTGAGGGCTGAGGCTCTGCGTGACCAGAGGTCGGTGACCCACCGAGTCAGCGGTGGGTCAGTTAGCCTCACCTAGGTCCCAGCCGGAGGATGCTCGGTTAAGCGGGTAGACTCGTGTGTAGTTCCCGCCAAGGCCGGAGGCTGTACCTCCTTAGGTTAGCAGGTCGGCTGTGTGTAGGTCCTGCCAAGCCAGAGGCTGTACCTCCTTAGGTTAGCAGGTAAGGGGACCGTATACCCCCTTGTGTGTTCGGGACCATGTCGGTGAAAGACAATAAACTGTGTGCCTCAAAGGAGTTTATTCGTCCGTGATTCAAGATACTACGCATGTTTGTGTGTGTTGCATGTCTGTGTGTGTGCATGTTTGTGTGCATGCTTGTGTGTGTTGCATGTTTGTGTGTGTTGCATGTCTGTGTGCATGTTTGTGTGTGTTGCATGTCTGTGTGCATGTTTGTGTGTGTTGCATGTCTGTGTGTGTGTGTGCATGTCTGTGTGTGTGCATGTTTGTGTGTTTGTTGCATGTTTGTCAGTGAGTGGGGAGCGGTAGTGTAGAAGCGGTTCGTGCACTGCGCTCCGATCCCGACGTCCCGAGTTCGATCCCTGCTCACAGTCGGCACCAAGTGACGAATTGTCTGAACCGGCGTGGTGTTGGCCACCCACCCCCTCGTGTGCCGTGCCGGCCTTCATAGGTGCTGCTTGCTGACGGCACTTGCCCCGACAGTCTGTTGTTTTTACACGCTTGCTATGAACTCACTCTGTCTGTTGTTGTCGTATCCTCAAATCTTGTAACTCAATTTTAACCCACTGCCCAATGTGGTATCGACTGTAAACTTGGTATACGTATGTCATACTGATGACAATACTATATTCTATCATAATAAATAAATACAATATTTTAAAACATTTTTCTTCTGTTATGTTTCGCCTTGGGTCTAATTGTCCACGCTCAACTGACGTTGGCTGTAATTGGCCACGGTCCCTGACGTTATGGCAAGCGTCGGGGCCACTTCCTGGAGTCGTGGAGTTCTTCCATTACTAGTAGGGTACATTTCATTAAAGCGTGTTTAAAAAAAGTTTTAATATTTTACTTATTTACGGCTAATTCGGCTGCTTCGTTTGCATCGTCGAGCGCGGTAAACCCGTCGATTCCAATCGCTCAGCAATCTGCGCACTTTGAACTTCTTTCGCGCCGTACGTAGCCAACCACGCTGAATCGGAGTTGCGGGTTCGAACAATCATTCCTACCGCACACAGCGATGCCGAGATACACGACTCGCAAGCAAGAGATTGAATCATGATGTATTTTTTATTGTTATCCATCATCATCAATCTTTACTGAACCAGCACATCATGGTCACAGGCTATAACGCATGGGATGAACTAACGGCTACCGGGGGGTGGGGGGATATAGGCTTGTCCATTATCCATCATCAAGCATGGGCTACATGCAGTGCTATACAGAACAGTAGTTAGTAGTAGTAGTACGTGTACTCTGGGCAGGCCTCTCTCTCTCTCGTCTCAGCGCATCGACGCGTCTCGCCGCGACGATGATCCATGATGATGATCCCACGATGATCCATGATGATGATCCATCACGATGATCCATGATGATGGTCCCACGTCCGCAACGTCGGACGTGGGACCATCATCATGGATTATTGCGTCTCGCCGCGATGATCCATGATGATGACCCCAACGACCGCAACGTCGGACGCGTAGCAGCGGCGTTCGTTTCTGTCGACAGAGCGGGTTTCGCTGTCGCTCACACGTCCTGCGACACCTCCTGGCGACAGACAGCGGATGAGTCCATCGGAGGCGACTCCCTCATCCACCCACCTTCTCGCTCGATCCTCCACCGCCCCCCCCCCTCCCCCCCGTGCATGCCTTTAAATATTCAGCGCATTGCCAACTCGGCGAGTTTTGATGTTGTTTGTTTGTGCCACTAGATGTTGTTGTTGCGACTTTTTTGGTCTCGATGTTTCTATCAATGCGACCGAAGAGAATTTCGCGACATTTCTCTGGAACGAAGACGACGGCGGAGGTTTGTTTTTTTGTTAGGAATGATTCCAGGTGCATTCAGGATCCCGTTCATGGGTTTGCTGCTCAGGTATCAACGATCGCCTTCGATTGTCAAGTGACGACTAATGGGTGACATCTACCCAGTCAACATGGAACGTTGGTTGTAACACGGAGGCTTTCGCGACCAATATCATCCATAATATAGTTTTTTGGGATTTTATTGTAAATGTTGTGGATTTTCTCTGCAACACACAACCGGTGTGCTGTACTAGTAACGAATTGGCACGTTCTGTTTACGTGACAAACCCATTACTAATTGGCCGTGTCAGGTGGTAGCGGGTTTAACGACACATTAATATCTACACGATCTAACCCAAAAAAAAACTATATTATGGATGGAACGTTGGATCAGCGTCGATCCAGCGGTTCTAACCACGTGCAAACGTCGACATGTAGCGACTTGAGGTGTCGTTTGGAGACTTGTCGCTTTAAGGAGCTGGCAACACCGATCTTCCTTTTATTCCATCAGTGGGCGACGTCGCGCATCGGGCAACGTCGCAGGCCGGATTGTAGTCGCACGCTGTCTCTCTGTGAACTCGCCCAGACATTGCGGCTGGAGGAACCTATGGCCAGTGACTTCATTAACTGCGGCCACGTGAGACCTTACCACTTAAAAGCTTTCGTTATCAGTCACTGCCAGCGTCGTAAGCCCAACTGATCGGGTACTGGGGGGAAAAGATTTTTAGACCTGGCAACAACATTACATTTCTCATGTTGGCACGCTCAAGTCAAATTTGTGTGCCTGTGTGCGTGCGTTAATGTGCACCTAGCATGGCACAAGCGCCGTGGTGACGTCACCGCCACTTCGTGGTAAAAGGCGGTTGTTGTTGTAATGCGTGATTGCCTGCCAAAGATATTTGAAAGTCCTCTCCCACCCCTGTTTTCGGGAGGACCGTGATTGGAGAATGATGTGTTGGTGGCTGTGGGTAGATGGTAGGAAAACGGCTGAGGATGAGACGCAGGGTAGAGGCCACTACTGCAGCATTTACTCCCAAGTCCTTTGTTACTTTTTTATAATTTTACCAGGTAAGACCCACTGAACTATGTCGCTCTTTTTCAGAAACGACCTCGCCACAATTGGATAGCCCAACGAAGTGACTTACCATCACGTGGACATGTATAGCAGCCAAACACTCGAAACTCGTGATTCTAAATGTGGAGGGAAAAACCTGAGGACCCGGAGAAAAATCCACGCGACCACGGGGAGAACGTGCAAACTTCAAATATACAGCAGGCGTCAGGGTCGGGGGGTCGGGATCGAACCCACGACCTCCTGTATACCAGGCGGGGAAGTTAACATCTCCTAGCCACTGTGGCGCCCACACTGCCCCTACCACCACACCACTACGAGGCCACATCAGACCAACATCGCAAACGCACACAGAAGTCTTCACCAAAGATAAGCTTGGTGAAGTGGCTTACACTTCATCACCACAACTTTCGAGGGATAACCTTCGTAAAGTTGATCCGATACGACACTAAACTTGAGTGTAAAAGTTGCGTTGTTGGGGACCAACCAGCTTCAGAGAAGAATGAAGCCAACTTGAATGAAAGGGTTGTCCAACATTAAGATACAGCTACCAAAGCATAAAGGACTTCACAAATGTGAAAAATGCATTTAGCGCCAAGTGTTATCCGTCGGCTTCTCGACTGCCAATTCAACGCTTCCGAAGGCAAACGAACGTTGGAAAGGTTTGGGCAATCCATGCATATCCGTGACATTTCCTAACTTTATGATCGCAATTCAATAACATCGCATTGCCAGCGATGAGACAAAGATCCCCCATATGTTGCCTTAACAGACTGTTGGGGCAAGTGCTGTTATCGAGCACCTATGAAGGCCGGTACGGTATACGAAGGAGGTGTGTGGCCAGCACCACGCCCAGCCGCCTTTGTATCCCGAATCGCGATGTTAACACCGCACTGGGTACTCATTTGAGGCTGAGTCAATCTAGGGGAGGCCCAGGACCGGTTCAGATAATCGTCACTGGTGTTGGCCGTGAGCGGGAATCGAACCCGGGTGGCCGGGTTCACAGGGCAGCGATTAGAACCCCCGAATGTCAAACGCAGAGCAGCTCACCGATTGGCTGATCGGCCGCTGCCAGGCTGCCGCCGATTGGTCGATCGCAGCCACACGAGCGGTCTCCCCTCCCCCCCCTCCAACCCCCCCGGAGCGGGCGGCTCAAAGCCTGATTGGAGAATCGACTGGTTTCCGAAGCTCCCTGATTGGTTGGTCAGGTGCCGTCGGAAGAACGGCTGCCAATGAGGAGACGCGCGCTCCGGGGAGGGGGAGAAATGCGGGGTGGTGGGGGGGGGGACCCCTAGGATAGACACGTGGCACGTGCGTTTAGACCGCTAGCCGTCGACGACGAATCGGCTGGCAAATGCTGCGATACGATGTGAAAGGGCAAAGGTGCAGCCCTGCAATATCGCTGCTGGTGGATGGGCCTCCGCTAGAGTGAGCTCGAGGGTGCTTTAGAGATACACTCTCTAGAGAGTCGTAGCTTATGGAATTTAGATTCGAAACGAATTGTATTTTAAATCTTGATTTTAAAGCTTTCGTGACTGCAGGAATTCATACTAATCGTCTTCAGATTGCCTGCGTTGCGATCAAAACGTCGTGATCTATTATTTTTCTATCTACGTGACTTTACGGAAAGACCCAAAGAGTTTTAATTGTGTTTTGTTTAGCGTTATGGCCTTGTTTAGCCTCGTTACGTAACGATTAAACCCTTCCCCCGCGGCACGTTGCAGCTTAACTGAGTTGCAATTGAGTTGCAATTTGGTGAGGGGGGAGGGGGAGTACGATTGAATTTAACAGTCAAATATTTTCCGTCGAATTTTGGTTTGCATCACTCATCGTTTGTCTCATCTGCATAGTTTTTGTTCGTTCCATTACCCTCAATAGAACATGTTTCACCTTATATTTTAAAACAGCCTCATTGCACGCACAGTTAAGGATATGCATACGTATCACGAGTGTAGGGGGTGTCAGGGGAAGGATTCCCACCAATAGGAGGGGGGTTAGTGGGAGGGGTTATCGAGGAGATATAAGGGGAGAACGGGCAGGAAGAAGGGGCTTTTGGCGGGAACGAGATTGGGACGGCTGGGGACAGGTGTGGATGGGAGGAAAGGATTAAAAGACGAACCCCCCTGCAATCTTGTGTCGGCTCTCCTTTACACGAGTGTAAGATTAAATTTTTAGCTGTGGTTGCATTATGACGTGCCTTACGTTTGATAATTGTGATATACTCGAGCAAGTTGAGATCGCCTGAGCTCGCTTATTTCCTACCATCCTGTGTTTTTGACCCTGGATTGCGAGTAACTTGGTCTGCGCGTGTTTTACAAGACGAGCACAATTTTTTAATAAATATTAACTTGATAAACGAGCGAGGTCTTGCAATACGAGTAGTAAGTGTATACTCTTTGTCTGCCGAGCGTCACGTGATCACAACTAATATACGAGTGCTTTGATAAACGAGTGCTTTGGATTACAAGCACGTTTCCGGAACGAATTATGCTCGCAATCCAAGGTTTTACTGTATGGAATGGGGTAACATTTCCAATGCGATAACATCGGTCCCTGGCAATTGTAACGATCGGCTAAAGTGAAATCGCACTCCGGCCAAAAATGTATTTCGCCAAGTTTCGGAGTTCAGCCCAATTCAACCGTAATCGACGCCTCTATCAATCGAATTCAATGTCGCACACAAATTACTGACAGCAACCGGCTCGTCGCTGCAGCGTCAAAATTCAAGACTCTACATATTTGGTCAAGGCCTCAAAGATGAGGGTCTCGTTTCAAAATCAAAGTTGATTGGACAACCTAAAGTAGGCGTGGCTGTCTTTTTCCCCACCGGCCAATCAAACCCGAGCACACGAGTGGGGGTGGCAGCACCCATGACACCCTTTGAGTGTACTTTGCAAAAACTCACCCACGGTTGACTCGGGCATCGAAGCGCGCATCTACAAGGGCTCACGGTTCGGCTCCGGTTACTGAGATGACGCCAGATCATGTCAATGCGATAAGGCAGTTTTGCCATCAGTCCGATGTGGTCATTCATTCTGCCTTGCAATCCTCTCTCACCTGCCAACGCACTCCCCTCGCCCAAATCTAAAAGCGGATCACCTGCTCCGAAACGGAATCGTGTCGACCATTTAAGCCTGGTCCTCGCCGATGCAATGAGTTGCACGCAATTGAATCCCTTAAATGCGGACGTCCCTGCAACCGGTTGTGAGCGGTGCGCGCAACCGGTTGCCCGCTCGCAGTCGAGACGAGACGAGCGTTGATCCACTCGGCGGTTTCGCAGCGACGCGTTCGTTACGCAATCCGTTATGCAATCCGTTTCGCAATCCTCGGAACAGCGCCGTTGCAATTTCCGTGCTGCGACCCCTCGGTCAGACGTGGACAAAGCAGTCGTGCGGCAATCGATGTTTGAGTTGCGCGGTGACTCCGAGAACGGTTCGGTTCGCGCGACCGACGGCTCAACGGGGGGGGGGGGGGGGGGGAGGGGGGGCGTGTGCGTGCGGTGTGTGTCTGTGAGCGGCGCTGCCTTTGGATTTGAAATCGTGGGGGGTGGTGAAGGGTGGTTTGAAATGTTCTCGGTTCGAGACGGACCCCTCTTGAGTAGACGCACGCCTGCCAGCGACACGGTTAATATCATACACAACAGCAGCGGTGGCCGGGCGGTGGTCGCGACGGCCAACACACACGAATAATATTCACCGTTGTTGTTCTTCATAATAATAATATCATTATTATCGGTATGTACTGTGTTTATGTATAAGCTATACCTGAAGCTACCCGTCCTGTAATGACACAATTAGAGGGAGGGATGGAGGGGCGGGCGGGCGGCAGAGATAAAATTAACGGTGACATCGACAATTACGACAGCGATAACCGAACAACGTAACGTTACGAACGGTGCACGCGCACACACACAAACGTCCGTTCCACCCACGTTTCACAAACGCGCGTGCTGCGTGCGTGTCTACGTATGTGCGTGCGTGCGCATGAGTGTTTTGGCTTTTGCCGTCTTTGTTGGGCAAGTGCCGTTAGCGAGCGCCTATTAAGGCCGGAACAACGCGCGAGCAAAGGCCATCACCGTGCCCGGCCGGCTTTGTCTCCCCCGGTGCCGATGTCTTTACACACCTCACCAGGTACTCGATTTGACGACGAGTCGACTTAGGGGGAAGGCCCAGGACTGAGTTCGGATAATAATCGCCACCCGATTTTTGGCCATCGATGGGAATCGAACTCGGGTCACCGGGTCCGGAGCGCAGCGCCACGAGCTGCTGCGTTGTGGTTGTTGACGCACACAAAGTCAAATCCCCCCTAGAGACTTTACAGACTTTGTCGGGCAAGTGCTGTTAGCGAGCAGCACCTATGAAGGCCGGCACGGCACACGAGGGGGATGGACGGCCAGCACCAACGCCAGGCCACCTTTGTCTCCCCAGTGGCGATGTTTACACATCGCAGCAGGTACACATTTGAGGCCGAGTCGACCCAGGGGAGGTCCAGAACCGGTTACGCACACGCATACACACACACATATACACACACACGCTCACTACGTGTTAAATACCATTAACAGCTATCCATATATGTACAGAGGGCAGAATTTGGAGGGGGGGGGTGGGTCAGAGGTGGCGCTGTTTGGGTCATCATCGTTAACAATCCTAGTAAACAGGCAACGTTGGCCCGACGTCGCACATGTTACTGGGATGCAATACCGAGAGACGGCACCGATCGCTGCTGTGAATGTGTCGCTGTTCGCTCCGATTGGCACGGTTGGCTACGTACGGTGCGAAAGAAGTTCAACATGCACACGTCACGTAGCTCTGTAGCAGGCGTGTACCGATTCGACTTCCTGGGGCGATTCGATGAAATTGTCGCAAATCGCAAGGGCCAGAATTCGATTGAAGAATCGATTTTTTTTGTTATTTTTACTCAACACATTCATCGATAACACTGTGGCTTTCATCTATACAGTAGACTCTCGATTATTGGCGTGCGGTTTATCCGATTTACGGATTAACTGTGCACCTGAGATTTTGAAATAAATTAATAACCCGCGGATTTTCCCTAAAGCCCAGATTAATAATCTAAAAACAGTTCATGCAACGTTGTTATTCTTGGAAATGTTTTTCACAAGTCAAGTGCTTAAGCCGAACAAATATTGACTTAAAGCTTTCGTGACTGCAGGGATTCATATTCTTTGGGTCTTTCGGTAAAGTCACGTGGATAGGTTCAGAGAAAATAATAAAAAACTACGACGTTTCGATCGCAACACAACGAAACGTCGTAGTTTTTTTATTATTTTGTTATTTTCTTTGAACCTATCTACGTGACTTTACCGAAAGAGCCAAACAATACCGAACAAATATGTTGCTCCGGTGAATCCGAAACCCACGTGATCACCTCTCCAGTACAGAAGTTGCATATTTTTCCATGAAAATTTTCTTAACTGAAACGAAATCTATACCTATATCAGTGGTTTTTGGCATCGAGATCCGCGAAAAATGTTTTTATTTTTGGATTATCCGCGATGTTGAATAATCCGCGCGGCCCTGCTCCCCGTCATTAGCGCCGATAATCGAAGAGTCTAAGTGTAGATGTAAAATCGGCAACGTTTTCGGTAACGGCCCGTCTCTGTCACGCGTGAAAAGAGGCCCATTGCCCGCAACATCGTCTCTGATATATCCTGTAGAGGCCACACGCACAAAGTGTTCTCGACACGGAACGCGCCGAGTCTGTTGCGTTGTGATAACTGTGCTTGTGCACAACGGCCAACGCAGCAGCAGCAGCGGCAGCAGCATCACCAAATAATTGTTTGACTGCGGTGCACCGATCGACCGTCCGTCTGGCGGAGGGTCTGGTAGGCTGCGGTACGAATGATGGAATCGTCACTTGATTTAACCCAGGCGATAGACCCTGTTGAGATTCGGCACCGCCAGGTGACCTCATCTCTCTGCGTCGTTCGTAGTCTCTCGTCGCGTGCGGCGCACGCGTGCGCTGTCTCCTCTTTCGTCATCCTCCCGTCGTCGTCATCGTCGTCATCGTCATCGCGGTGCCACAGAACTTTGTCACCACCAACCGACCCCCGACCCCTGTGCCCCCCCCCCCCCAAAATCTCGCCAACGCTAAAGTTACATTAACACCCCCCCCCCAACTCGCCCACCCACCCAACCAACCCCACCCCACCACCCCACCCCCCCCCAACAAATAATTGCAAATTAAATTAAAATAAATAACACGCGCGTACACAAAACGACGCGGACGCGGACCGGGGCGAGGCGTTGGACGGACGCGTCGTGGGTCGTCTTCAGAGCGCGCCGTTCATTAACGTTAACGGGGGAGGGGGGGGGGCAGAGGGGGGGGTCGCCGCACTGATTCGCTAAGGCGTGCGGCGCTGACGGTTAAACGAGGCGGTGGGGGGGAGGTGGTGGTCGCCCGTAAAGAGGCCACCGCGACGACACTCACCTCGTTGACCTCCTCCTCCTCCTCGCCGTTACCGCGTTGCGTTATTGGTATATCCAGCGAAGCGCAGCGTTGGTCGATCGGTCTTAAAATATATATATTTTGACGGTGCCGGTGGTGGGGGAGGGGGGGCGGTGGTGGGTGAGTACGGGTAGGCGAGAGGGGCGAGTGGGTAGACGGGTGAGTGTGTGGGTAGAGGCGTGGGGGTGAGTTGGGTTGCGGTCAGGGTCTGGTCGGATATGTTCGTTTCCTGCAGAGACAAAGGAGAGACACAAATCGGGATTAATCGTTGCGGCTGTGTCTTCATCATGTGTAGGGGCTGATGTGGCCTCGTAGTGGTGGTTGTAGGGGCAGCGTGGGCTAGGAGATGTTAACTACCTCGCCTGGTATGCAGGAGTTCGTGGGTTCGATCCCGACCCTGACGCCTGCTGCTGTATATTTGGAGTTTGCGTGTCTCTCTCTCTCATCATCATCACGGTGTCTAAGAGATGTTAACTACCTCGCCTGGTATGCAGGAGTTCGTGGGTTCGATCCCAACCCTGACGCCTGCTGCTGTATATTGGAGTTTGCGTGTCTCTCTTCCCATAGTCGTGTGGATTTTTAAATCACGACGTTTCGGGCGCAACACAAGCGTCCATCATCAGGTGGGACAACCACAGCAAGAAACAATTCATACCCACGTGACTTTACCGAAAGAACCAAAGAGTATTGATCCCTTCAGTCACGAAAATTCAAATCAAGATTTCACAGCGCACCTACCCAGCGACTCCACCTCCGCTCGCTGGCGACGGGGGGGTGGTGGTGGGGTGGGGGTGGGGTGGGGGTGGGGGGGTGCTCGTCGCTCGCTTGCCGCCTGTCACCTGCGATCAGCGCGGTTGGCTACGTACGGAGCGAAAGAAGTTCAGCGGACGTACGTGCGTGCGTGCTCAGATGGCGGCAGCCTCCTGTTGGCACAGCAGCAGCTTGGACGGGTCCTCCGCTTCGTAGCCACAGTGGCTGCTGCCATTGCTGGAACGCGCACACACGCACACAGATAGAGACAAAGATCCCCAGTGTAGCCCGAACAGACTGTTGGGGCAAGTGCGGTTCGGGAGTGCTGATGAAGGCCGGCACGGCACATCAGGGGGTGGGTGGCCAGCACCACGCCCACCTGACTTTGTCTTCCCCGTGGAGATGTGGGTGGGGGAGTAGGGGGGTGGGGGGGTAGGGTGGTAGGGGGTGGGAAGGTGGGGGGTGGTGTGGGTAGGGGGTTGGGGGGTGGGACGGTGGGGGTGGGGTGTAGGGGGGTGGGGGGGGTAGGAGAGGGTGGGGGGTAGGAGAGGGTGGGGGGGTAGGGGAGGGTGGGAGGTAGAGGAGGGTGGGGGGGTCGGGGAGGGTGAGGGGGGGTAGGGGAGGGTGGGGGGATAGGGGAGAGTGGGGGAGGTTGGTGGGGGTAGGGGAGGGTGGGGGGGTGAGGGTGAGGGGGGGGGTAGGGGAGGTCGGTGGGGGTAGGGGAGGGTGGGGGGGGGTAGGGGGGGGTGGGGAGGGTGGGGGGTTAGGGGAGAGTGGGGGAGGTTGGTGGGGGTAGGGGAGGGTGGGGGGGGGTAGTGGAGGGTGGGGGGGTGGGGGGGGGCTCACATTTTGTCTGGGCGAGCACCGCCGCGGATTCCGCTGGAGTCACGGTGGGGGTAGAGGCAGCCCGACCCGCCGCGGATCATGGGGTGAGTGGGGGAGGCCATGGGGTGCTGGCCGGGCCTGATGGGCTTGGCTGTACGGAACGGCACGCGGAGACACACAACCATCGACACATAATCATTGACACGCAATCATCGACACGTAATCATTGACACACAATCATCGACACACAACCATCGACACATAATCATTGACACGCAATCATCGACACACAATCATCGACACACAATCATCGACACACAATCATCGACAAACAATCATCGACACACAATCATCGACACACAATCATTGACACATAATCATCGACACGCTCACGCGAGACGCTGCCGCCGCACGTACGCAAACGGAAATACTGCGAGAGTCACCGCTAGCACGATCACAAACACATGCGCCTGTACGCACTCACGCGCGTGCGCACACAGATCGTGCACACACACACAGATCGCACATATTTTACACACACACACAGATTATACACAGATCACACACACACAGATCGTACACACACAGATCGTACACACACAGATCACGCACACACAGAGATCACACACAGATTATACACACACACAGATCGCACACACACACAGATTATACACAGATCACACACACACAGATCGTACACACACACAGATCGTACACACACAGATCGTACACACACAGATCACGCACACACAGAGATCACACACAGATTATACACACACACAGATCGCACACACACACAGATCATACACAGATCACACACACACACAGATCGTACACACACACAGATCATACACAGATCACACACACACACAGATTTTGCACACACAGATCACACACAGATCACACACACACAGCTCTCACACACACACAGATCACACACACAGATCTTGCACACTCACACACACACAGCTCTCACACACACACACACACGGGTCACACACACACGGGTCACACACACACACAACTCTCACACACACACACAGGTCACACGCACACACACACAGCTCTCACACACACACACACAGCTCTCACACACACACACACAGCTCTCACACACACACAGCTCTCACACACACACACAGCTCTCACACACACACACAGCTCTCACACACACACACACAGCTCTCACACACACACAGCTCTCACACACACACACAGCTCTCACACACACACACGGGTCACACACACACAGATCATACACACACAGATCGTATACACACACACAGATCACACACAGAGATCGTGCACACACACACACAGATCTCACACACACACATACACACACACAGATCTAACACACACACACACACAGCTCGTGCACACACACACAGATCGTGCACACGGGTGACACGCACCGATCTGCGCGGAGTGTCCGCGCCGCGCCATGTTGCGTGTGCGCACTGCCTCCTTGATGCGGTCCACCTCGTGCTGGTAGCGCTTGCGGTCACGCATGGCGCTCTCCTTGGCCTCCCTCAGCGCAGCCTCCAGCGCCTTGACGCGCTCGGCAGTGGCGCGCAGGCGCTTCTCCAGCTTAGGAAGCTCGCAGCGCAGATCCGCATTGTCACGAACCAGCTGGCGGGGGCAAGGGGGGGGGCAAGGGGGGCAAGTGGAAGGAGAGGAGGGGGGGGGAGAAGAGATGGGGGGGGGAGAGATGCGGGGGAGATGGTGGGGAGATGGAGGAAGAGATGGGGGGGTGGGGGGGGATGGAGGGGGAGATGGGGGGGAGATGGAGGGGGGGAGATGGGGGGGATATTGAGGGGGAGATGGGGGGGATGGGGGGGAGATGGGGGGGGAGATGGGGGGGATATTGAAGGGGAGATGGGGGGAATGGGGGGGAGGTGGGGGGGGAGATGCGGGGAGGTGGGGGGGGAGATGGGGGGGAGATGGGGGGGAGATGGAGGGGGAGATGGGGGGGAGATGGGGGGAGATGGGGGGGGAGGTGGGGGGGAGATGGAGGGGGAGATGCGGGGAGGTGGGGGGAGATGGAGGGGGAGATGGGGGGGAGATGGAGGGGGAGATGGTGGGGAGGTGGGGGGGGAGATGGGGGGGAGATGGGGGAGAGATGGGGGATATGGAGGGGAGATGGAAGGGAGATGGGGGGAGATGAGGGGGGAGATGGAGGGGGAGATGAGAAAGAGGGTGGAAGTAGGTGGACAAGGGCAGAGGGAGGTGAGAGGGGGGAGGGGGTGGAAGGAAAGATGGGAGGAGAGATTGGTGGTGGAAGAGATGGATGGGAGGGAGAGGTGGGAGAGAGATGGTGAGGAGAAAGAGTTCGTTGTGGGTTGGAGAGAGTTGGAGAGTAGACGGGGGGGGGGGGTAGGTGGTGGAAGCAGCGGTGAGAGAAAGTGGGGAGATGTTAGAGAGAGAGAGAGACGTGGGGTCGATGGGAGAGACGAGGTGAGGGGGAGAGAGAGAGATGGAATAGGAGACAACAACAGAGAAGTGGGAGACATGGAGGAGAGGGGAGACATGGGGGGGGGGTAGGGGAGGGTGGGGGGGCAGGGGAGGGTTGGGTTGGTTTGGGCGGGTATGGGAGGGTGGGGGGGGGTAGGGGAGGGGGGGTTGGTGGGGGTAGGGGAGGGTGGGGGGGGTAGGGGAGGGTGGGGGGGAACGAGTGAATGAATGAATGAAGAGATTGAAGGGAGAGTGATCGGTGAGAGAGGTGGATAGAGATGGAGGGGGAGGCAGGTGAGGGAGTAGGATACGAGAGAGAGAGGGCCTCAGGTTGGCTTCCACAGCGGTGGTGCTGGAGGTGGTCATAGACCACAGCCCTGGAGAGGTGCGGCGACATCGGGCCTTACCTGCTTGTGCACCTTTGTAAGCTGCTCCAGGTTATTCTCAAGAAAGGAAATCTTCTGTTTCTGAGCCACGCTGCCTCCGGTGTCATCAGAGTCCATTTCTGCTGTCTGTGACACAAACCCAGACACACACGGCCATCATCATCGCCCATCGTCGCCCACCATCATTAGCATCATCAGTCGTTATCATCATCGTCATCATGAGCATTATAATCATCATCGTCATCATCACCATCATCAGCATCATCATAAATCTCATCATCACCATCAGCATCATCAGCATCATCTTCAGCATCATAAATCTCATCATCACCATCAGCATCATCAGCATCATCAGCAGCTTCATAAATTTCATCATCACCATCAGCATCATTAGCATCATCAGCAGCATCATAAATCTCATCAGCATCATCAGCATCATCAGCATCATCAGCAGCTTCATAAATCTCATCATCACCATCAGCATCATCAGCATCATTAGCAGCATCATAAATCTCATCATCACCATCATTATCATCAGCATCATCAGCAGCATCATAAATCTCATCATCACCATCAGCATCATCAGCATCATCAGCAGCTTCATAAATCTCATCATCACCATCAGCATCATCAGCATCATCAGCAGCATCATAAATCTCATCATCACCATCATTATCATCAGCATCATCAGCATCATCAGCAGCTTCATAAATCTCATCATCACCATCAGCATCATCAGCATCATCAGCAGCATCATAAATCTCATCATCACCATCATTATCATCAGCATTATCAGCAGCATCATAAATCTCATCATCACCATCAGCATCATCAGCATCATCACCATCATCAGCATCATCATAAATCTCATCATCACCATCATTATCATAATTATCATCAGCATCATCAGCAGCATCATCACCATCATTATAGTCAGAACCATCAGTATAATCGTCATCATCACCATCATCATTCCTCTTGTGTCATTAGCATCCATCTCTGTTACACACCAACCAAACATTAATCATCATCAGCAGCAGCATAATCATTCACATCAGAATCATCACTGTTACTGTCATCGTCATCATAAAAAACCTACGTCAACAGTTTCCCGAGCTCTGCGGTCCTACGTTGGGGATGATTGACGAACTAAGGGCCCTCTGATTGGCCCAATGACCCGCAAACTCGTGACCTCCTGACAGTGCCAGATGATCCTCGTAGCAAAAGTAGCTACATGTGTAGTAGCTACATGTGTAGTAGCTACATGTGTAGTAGCTACATGTGCAGCTACTACACGTGCAGCTACTACACGTGCAGCTACTACACATGTAGCTACTACACGTGTAGTAGCTACATGTGTAGTAGCTACATGTGTAGTAGCTGCACGTGTAGTAGTAGCTACAGGGCCCCGCACTTTTAAGGGCCCCACGCTAAATGCTTTCAAGCTATCGATTCCGGTTCAGTGATTCTGCACTTGCTCTATCACTATAGTACTAGACCGCCTTAAACTTTTATGAACCAAAGAGTATGGATTTCTGCAGTCACGAAAGCTTCAAATCAAGACTGGGTGTTTAAGGTGAGCGATTTGTCGTATAATCTGGCTGTGTAGCAAATGAAAAAATACAATTACTTTACTATGCAAGTTAAAAAAAGTTCGTGTTTTAATATTTGTGTTTCTTTTATTTAGGGCCCCTTTATAACATCACATGCTAGAGGCCCCGCACTCAGCTTCATCCGCAGCACTGCCTCCTGACCTTCTTGACTCGGGTGGCGATGTCCTGCACGAACAGCTTGCGCAGGTTGTGCAGGGTCTGGAGCTCCTTCGCCTGTGGCGGGAGGCAGGGAAGAGGGTTGCCGAGTCCCGTTGCGTGTGTGAGTTGTACACGCCGAGCGGTGTGCTCACCGCATTCGTGAGAAGCTGCGTGTTGATGATGATGATTGTGATGATGACGATTGATAATAAGCTGATGATGATGACGGTTGTGATGATGATTAGTGAGATGATGATGATGAAGGTTGTGATGATGATGACGGTTGTGATGATGATTGTGATGATAATGAAGGTGGTTGTGATGACGATTAATGAGAAGCTGCTGATGATGATGGTTGTGATGATGATGATAATGGTTATGATGATGATGATGGTTGTGATGATGATTAGTGAGATGATGATGATAAAGGTTGTGATGACGACGATTGTGATGATGATGGTGGTTGTGTTGATGACGATTAATGAGAAGCTGATGATGATGGTTGTGATGATAATGGTGGTTGTGATGATGATGATGATTGTGATGAGTTGATGACGATTAATGAGAAGCTGCTGATGAAGATGGTGATAATGATGATGAAGGTGGTTGTGATGATGATGATGGTGGTTGCGATGATGACGATTGATGAGAAGTCGATGATGATGACAGTTGTGATGACGATGGTTGTGATGATGATTATTGAGAAGCTGATGGTGATGATGAAGGTGGTTGTGATAACAATTAATGAGAATCTGCATGATGATGGTGGTGGTGGTGCTGCTGCTGCGACTAAACGTACCACGGTCTCCTCCAATCCTTTAAGGTCCTGTCGGGCCTGCTCCCGTCTGTCCTGGAGGAGTCTGTACACACAAGCACACACACACGGGCACACGCGCACACACAGGCATGAACACACCGACAGATACACACGCACGCGCACATGGGCACACGGGCGCACACAGGCATGATCACACACCCACACACGAGCACAGACACATGCATGCACACGCGCACACACAGGCATGAACACCCCGACAGATACACATGCTCACGCACGCGCACAGACACACGGGCACACACAGACATGAACACACCCAAAGAAACACACGCACACACGAGCACAGACACATGCATGCACATGGGCACACACAGGCATGAACACACCCACAGACACACACGCACATACAGACAGACATGCATGTCGGCACACATAAGTGGACACACATAGGCGTGATCACACAAACGCAAAGATCCCCCGTGTAGCCTTAACAGACTGTTGGGGCAAGTGCTGTTAGCGAGCACCTATGAAGGCCGGCACGGCACACGAGGGGGTGGGTGGCCAGCACCACGCCCGGCCGCCTTTGTCTCCCCAGTGGCGATGTTTACACACCGCGCCAGGTGCTCAATTGAGGCTGAGACGACCTAAGGGAGACCCAGGACCGATTCAGACAATCGTCATCGGGTGTTGGCCGTGAGCGGGAATCGAACTCGGGTTCGCCGGGTTCGTAGCGCAATGCAGCGCTAACCCCACACCTCCAATTAGCGTGGTTGGCCACGACCGGTGTGAAAGAAGTTCAACAAACGAACGCACAAAGACAAAGATCCCCCGTATAGCCTCTTAACGGACCGTTGGGACAAGTGCTGTTAGCGAGCACCTGTGTTATGCCGGCAAGGCGCACAAGACGGCTAGGTGGTCATAATCACGCCCGGCCGCCTTTGTCTCTCCACTGTTGATGCCATCGCATAGCACCCAGGTACTCGTTTTAGGCCGAGTCGATCTAGGGGAGGTCCCGGAACCGGTTCAGATATTCGTCAACGGGTTCCGTGGCGCGGCGCGCTAACCACTGCGCCACCGCTCGCTGTGCAAAACTACAGAACGCATGAACACGTGAAGATTGCAAGCAAAGTTCACGAACCCGCTCGCTGCATGGCCATATTCTGTCCCCCACCCTCCGCACCTCGCAAACGGCTTTGGGGAGCTTAACACATCTCTGCGCGATCCGCCAACCCTCGCCTCCAAACCGCGGGGTCACGGGGCGCGTACCGCCACGCCCCGGCTACAGCAATGAGGGCGACACACGGTCACGCGGCCACGCAGCGCTCCGACGGCACGCGACGCGCCATGCGGGAACACGCGCAGCATGCTCGATTATGCAAATTATTTTGTCAAGGCGCTCTCCCCCCTCCAACCCAGCTTAAATAGACGCTCCAAGCCTGGGGTGTCTCATTCAGACTCTGTCTTCTCGACAGACCTGTTCTTCACCTGAGGACAGCTGCTTGCGTTGTGGCCGAAACGTCGTGAGAATTATTTTATTACGTTTTATTTTTATTATTTTATTATTTCCCTTCTACGTGACTTTACCGAAAGAACCAAGAAAAGATAGATTGAAGTGCCTTCTGGAAAAGTCACCGCTGCAGACTGCGCTTTGCCCACCACTGGTTCTGGCCGTTTACCCAGCTGTTGCTGAGCGAGCGAGTGGGTGGGTAAGTGAGTGAGTGAGTAGATGAGTGGGTGAATGGGTGAGTGAGTAGGTGAGTGACTAAGTGGGTAAGTGAGTGAGTGGGCGAGTGAGTGGGTGAGTGGGTGAGTAGGTGAGTAAGTGAGTGGGTGAATGAGTGAGTGGGTGGGTGAGTGGGTGAGTAGGTGAATAGGTGAGTGGGTGAATGAGTGACTAGGTGAGTGGGTGAGTGGGGGAGTGAGTGAGTGGGTGAGTAGGTGAATAGGTGAGTGGGTGAATGAGTGACTAGGTGAGTGGGTGAGTCGGGGAGTGAGTGAGTAGGTGAATAGGTGAGTGGATGGGTGAGTAAGTGAATAAACTGGCCTTTAGCCACCACTTGTTATGGCCATTTGCCCAGCTGTTTCTGAGCGAGTGGGTGAGTGAGTGGGTGAGCGAGTGAGTAAGTGAGTGAGTGGGTGAGTGAGTGGACGAGTAAGTGAGTGAGTGGGTGAGTGAATGGGTGAGCGAGTGAGTAAGTGAGTGAGTGGGTGAGTGAGTGGATGAGTAAGTGAGTGAGTGAGTGGATGAGTAAGTGAGTGAGTGGGTGAGTGAGTGGGTGAGCGAGTGAGTGAGTGGGTGAGTGAGTGAGTGGATGCGTAAGTGAGTGAGTGGATGAGTAAGTGAGTGACTGGGTGAGTGAGTGAGCGAGTGAGTAAACTGGCCTTTCCCCCCCCCCCCTAGTTCTGGCCATTCCATTTATTTACTGGCTTTCCGTACATGGTGGCGCATTGGTGAGACCTACGGATAAAAATGCACCACTTTTACCACGTGTTAAGGATTGTTATCATTATTTAAACCGCATCCCGACATTCAAAGCTGAACATCGGCATCGTCAGCCATGGTCAATCCACTGCTGGATGAAGCCCTTTCCTCCCCAAGCCACCACCACCTCGCACGGTCCAGCGATACCACGAGAGCAGATTTTCACTTCTCCACCGTTACCACTGCAGGCAACCGCGGAACAGATAACCACCGGTGGAGCAGTGGAAATCATCGGTAGGGTTGGAAAGTGTGCGGAGCCCAGCACGGACTGAGCAACAACATGTCATCGTAGCGCCATGAGGTGCGATGCGCCGTAACATGCGATGTGCCACCTCATTCACCATGCCATGCCACGCTTTTGCCATGCAATGTGGAAGCTTGTTGGTTGTGGGTTGAGCATGTGACCCACCGCGGGACCTCCTATGGCGAGACAATCAACTGAGAAATATTTTCTTGTTTTTTTTATCATCTCGTTTTGATCGCATTGTCTCGCGAGCATCGTGATGCTTGCCCGAGTTGGCATCGCCTCATTAGTGTCTAACGTCTCGTTTGTATTGTCTGTCCGCATTTGTATTGTGCGGAACGCCCCACTGAAGAGCAATCCACTTTTAAATCTAATTGGTAAAACGAATTTCTTTAGAACTTTTTTTGTGTGTGTGTCGGTTAGTTTGCTGTCCTCCCCCTGCACCGTTGGGCTACGTACGGTGCAAAAGAAGTTCAACGCACACACACGACGTTCGTTCTGTCGAATTCATTCCATTAGACCTATCAGATCAAGATTTCAAGTTTCGTGACTGCAAGGATCCATACGTGGGTGAAAAACTAAATAAATAAAAATGACAATTTCGTTTTTTTATTTTAATTTAATTAGTTTTTTTACCCACGTGACTTTACCGAAAAAACCAAAAAGTATAGAGCCATCAGGTCAAATTTGTACGGTAAAAGTCACGTGGGTGAAAATCTAAATAAATTAAAATGACAATTTAGTTGTTTTCATTTTAATTTATTTAGTTTTTTTACCCACGTGACTTTACCGAAAAAACCAAAAAGTATAGAGCCATCAGGTCAAATTTGTACGGTAAAAGTCACGTGGGTGAAAATCTAAATAAATTAAAATGACAATTTAGTTGTTTTCATTTTAATTTATTTAGTTTTTTTACCCACGTGACTTTACCGAAAAACCAAAAAGTTATAGAGCTATCAGGTCAAATTTGTAGATCGTTTGCATCTCGATTTGCATCTCGATTTGGGAGGGATCGATGCTGGCGCCAACGGCTGCATGCGTCTGCCGGCAGCGCGAGGATCGCCGCCCCGAGTCCACGGAGGTCGCCCGGTGGTCACGTTGGTCGTCATGCAGCCTGCCATGTCGTGATGCAGCCTGCAGGTGAGTGGCGGGTGGTGAGTGGTGGGTGGGGGTGGTGAGTGGCGGGTGGGGGGTGTTGGGTGGTGAGTGGGGAGTGTTGGGTGGTGAGTGTTGGGCGGGGGGGTGGTGAGTGTTGGGTGGTGAGTGTTGGGTGGTGAGTGGGGAGTGTTGGGTGGTGGGTGGTGAGTGTTGGGTGGTGAGTGTTAGGGGGGTGGTGAGTGTTGGGGGGGTGGTGAGTGTTGGGTGGGGGATTGTGAGTGTTGGAGGGGTAGCGGTGCTGCATGGCAGGTGGTGAGTGTTGGGTGGTGAGTGTTGGGGGGGGGTGGTGAGTGTTGGGGGGGGGGGTGGTGAGTGTTTGGTGGTGAGTGTTGGGTGGTGAGTGTTGGGTGGTGAGTGTTGGGGGGGGTGGTGAGTGTTGGGGGGGGGGGTGGTGAATGTTGGGGGGGGGTGGTGAGTGTTGGGGGGGGGGGGGTGGTGAGTGTTGGGGGGGGTGGTGAGTGTTGGGGGGGGGTGGTGAGTGTTGGGGGGGGTGGTGAGTGTTGGGGGGGGGTGGTGAGTGTTGGGGGGGGTGGTGAGTGTTGGGGGGGGTGGTGAGTGTTGGGGGGGGTGGTGAGTGTTGGGGGGGTGGTGAGTGTTGGGGGGGGTGGTGAGTGTTGGGGGGGGGTGGTGAGTGTTGGGGGGGGGTGGTGAGTGTTGGGGGGGGGTGGTGAGTGTTGGGGGGGGGTGGTGAGTGTTGGGGGGGGGTGGTGAGTGTTGGGGGGGGGTGGTGAGTGTTGGGGGGGGGGGGTGGTGAGTGTTGGGGGGGGGTGGTGAGTGTTGGGGGGGGGTGGTGAGTGTTGGGGGGGGGTGGTGAGTTTTGGGGGGGGGGTGGTGAGTGTTGGGGGGGGTGGTGAGTGTTGGGGGGGGGTGGTGAGTGTTGGGGGGGGGTGGTGAGTGTTGGGGGGGGGTGGTGAGTGTTGGGGGGGGGGTGGTAAGTGTTGGGGGGGGGGGTGGTGAGTGTTGGGGGGGGTGGTGAGTGTTGGGGGGGGGTGGTGAGTGTTGGGGGGGGGTGGTGAGTGTTGGGGGGGGGTGGTGAGTGTTGGGGGGGGGTGGTGAGTGTTGGGGGGGGTGGTGAGTGTTGGGGGGGGGTGGTGAGTGTTGGGGGGGGGTGGTGAGTGTTGGGGGGGGGGGGTGGTAAGTGTTGGGGGGGGGTGGTGAGTGTTGGGGGGGGGGTGGTAAGTGTTGGGGGGGGGGGTGGTGAGTGTTGGGGGGGGTGGTGAGTGTTGGGGGGGGGTGGTGAGTGTTGGGGGGGGGTGGTGAGTGTTGGGGGGGGTGGTGAGTGTTGGGGGGGGGTGGTGAGTGTTGGGGGGGGGTGGTGAGTGTTGGGGGGGGTGGTGAGTGTTAGGGGGGGTGGTGAGTGTTGGGGGGGGGGTGGTGAGTGTGGGGGGGGGGGGGTGGTGAGTGTGGGGGGGGGGTGGTGAGTGTTGGGTGGTGAGTGTTGGGGGGGGTGGTGAGTGTTGGGGGGGGGGTGGTGAGTGTGGGGGGGGGGGTGGTGAGTGTTGGGGGGGGGGGGTGGTGAGTGTGGGGGGGGGGGGTGGTGAGTGTTGGGGGGGGTGGTGAGTGTTGGGGGGGGGGGTGGTGAGTGTGGGGGGGGGGGTGGTGAGTGTTGGGGGGGGGGTGGTGAGTGTTGGTGACAGGTGGTGAGTGTGGGGGGGGGGGGGGTGGTGAGTGTTGGGGGGGGGGGTGGTGAGTGTTGGGTGGTGAGTGTTGGGTGGTGAGTGTTGGGTGGTGAGTGTCTGGTGGTGAGTGGTGAGTGTTGGGTGGTGAGTGTCGGGTGGTGAGTGGTGAGTGGTGAGTTGGGTGGTGAGTGTTGGGTGGTGAGTGTCTGGTGGTGAGTGGTGAGTGTTGGGTGGTGAGTGGTGAGTGCTGGGTAGCGGTGCTGCATGGCGGGTGGCGAGGCGGAGGCAGGCACGTACGTGAGCTCATGGAGTCTCCGACTTTTCTCCTGTTCCTCACTTTTTAGCTTCTCGTAGTCGGAGCGCAGCCGCTCCTGCTCCAGCTGCAGCTTCTGGTTGAGGCTGCGAGCGCCACGCCACACGACGCGGGGTGACGCAACAACGTCGCTCGACACACACACACACACACGCATGTACACACTCTACAGATATATGCACACACGCACGCATGTACACACTCTACAGATACACACACACACACGCACGGGCATACTCACACACACGCATGTACACACTCTACAGATACACACACACGCACGGGCATACTCACACGCACGCATGTACACACACACACACACACCTACACACGCACACGCACACACACGCACACACACGCGTGCGTGCGTGCGTGCGAGCACTCACTCCTTGAGTCCGTCCACGATCTTCTGCTTCTCGTCGATCTCGTCGCGCAGGCGAGCCAGCTGCTTGTGGTGGCTCTCGCGGTGTTCCATCATCTGCTGCTCCAAGGCGCTCTGCCGCAAGCAAAGACGACGATGCCTCCATGGTGCTCACGATGGCGCCGATGATGACGGTGCTGATGATGATGATGGCGCCGATGATGATGATGATGCTGATGATGATTGCGCTCATGATGATGATGTCTCTGATGATGATGGTGCTGATGATGGTGGTGCTGATGATGGTGCTGATGATGGTGCGGATAATGGCGCTGATGATGATGGTACTGATGATGACGTTGCTGATGATGATACTGATGATGATGGCGCTGATGATACTGATGATGATGGCGCTGATGATGATGGAGCTGATGATGATGGTGCTGATGATGCCGCTGATGAAGATGGCGCTAATGATGATGGCACTGATGATGGCGCTGCTGATGGCGCTGATGATGATGGTGCCGATGATGACAATGCTGATGATGATTGTGCTGATGATGATGGTGCTTCTGATGAAGATGGTGCTAATGATGATGGCGCTGCTGATGATTGTGCTGATGATGATCATGGCGCTGCTGTTGCTGATGATGGTGCCGATGATGGCGCTGCTGATGATGATGGTGTGCAGGGCAAGCTGCACGATGGGCACCTGATGGGCATCATCCCCCGCATCGTCCAGGACGTCTTCAACTACATCTACTCGATGGATGAGAATCTCGAGTTCCACATCAAGGTACAGAGATAAAGATCCCCCGTGTAACCTTCACCGACTGTAGGGGCAAGTGCTACTAGCGAGCACTTGTGAAGGTCTGGCGAGGCACACGAGGGGGGGGGGGGGGGGGTGGGTGGCCAGCACCACGCCCGGCCGCCTTTGTCTCCCCAGTGCTGATGATTACACACCGCACCAGGTACTCGTTTAAGGCTGAGTCGACCTAGGGGGGGGGGGTAGGGGTAGAGGTTGAGGAGCCCACCTTCATCTCGTGAGCGTCCTGCAGTTTGTCCAGATGCTCCTTCACCTTGTCCTTGAACGACACTTCGTGCATTTTCTCTGTGACGAGGAGGAGGGTGAGGAGGGTGAGGAGGAGGGTGAGGAGGGTGAGGAGGAGGGTGAGGAGGGCGAGGAGGTGGGTGAGGAGGAGGGTGAGGAGGGTGAGGAGGAGGGTGAGGAGGGTGAGGAGGGTGAGGAGGAGGGGGAGGGTGAGGAGGAGGGTGAGGAGGAGGGTGAGGAGGGTGAGGAGGAGGGTGAGGAGGAGGGTGAGGAGGAGGGGGAGGAGGGTGAGGAGGGTGAGGAGGAGGGTGAGGAGGGTGAGGAGGGTGAGGAGGGTGAGGAGGAGGGTGAGGAGGGTGAGGAGGGTGTGATTAAAACCATCATCAGAACACGATGCCTCCTGGTAACGAGACACCATGGCGACTGGAAGTCATGTCAACCAGTAGTCATAGAAACATGACGGCATGGCTACTGGTGGTCATGGCAACTGGTGTCATGGGAACGCGATCGTCACAGTGACCGTGGCAACAAGGTGTCACGGTAACCGGGTGTGGTGGAACCAAGGTGTCGTTGCCACAAAGAAACCATGGCAACCAAGCAGAATGGTAACTATGGGCCATAGTGACAGGGCATGACAGCAACTTGCTGCCATGGCAATGAGCCATTTTGGCAATTGGGTACCAAGTTAACAGGTTGCTATGGCAACAAGGATTTAAGGCTACGTACAGTGCAAAATAAGTTCAACATACGTGTCATTAACCGCATGGCAATGCGGTGACCAGTCGTCATGACAATACAATGTCATGGCAACCAGGTGCCATGGCAACCGGCATCACATCAACCGGGTACCACGGCAACCAGGCACCATTTCGAAGATAATTGAACGTATGTAGGTGGAACTTCTTTCGCACCGTACGTAGCAAACCGCGCTAATCGGCTGTGCGGGGGAAGGACAACAAACTAAACACACAAAGCAGTTCTAAAGAAATGAGTTTAAAATCTAGATTTAAGGTAGTCAAAGAGAACGTAGCATGTTGAACTTTTCCTTTCGCACCGTACGTAGCAAACCGCGCTAATCGGCTGCGCGGGGGAAGGACAACAATGCATTGCAGCGACTGGTCGCCGCGGCAACGAGTCTCCGCGGCGACAGGTATCCGCGGCAACGAGTCTCCGCGGTGACGGGTTTGGTGGACCGACCCTGAGCGCGCAGCTGAGCGAGCTCCTCGCTGAGCGTGTCGTAGGCGTCCTCCAGCTGCCGCTTCTTCAGCTCCACGCTCTGCATGTACTCGCTGAGCGAGCGGATCTTAGCCTCGTGCTGTGGGGGGGGGGGGGGTCAGGGGGGGGAGAGGGGGGGGCAGAGGGGGGAGGGAGGGGGGTACAAGCGCGGAGAAGGGTTCAGCCCAATTGCGTGTACGATTTGGATGACGATGGCTGGTGGCGGTGACGGCGATGGTGGCGGTGATGGCAATGGTGGTGGTGAGGCCGATGGTGATTGTCACGGCGATGGTGGCAGTGATGGTGATGGTGGTGGTGAGGCCGATGGTGACTGTGATGGTGATTGTCACGGCGATGGTGGCAGTGATGGTGGTGGTGAGGCCGATGGTGATTGTCACGGCGATGGTGGCAGTGATGGTGGCGGCGACGGCGATGGTGGCAGTGATGGTGGTGGTGAGGCCGATGGTGGCGGCGACGTCGATGGCGGCACGATAATGATGACGACGATGACGGTGGCACGGACGACGACGACGACGATGACGTGGGTGCGTCACCTGCGAGATGAGCAGCTGGCAGGCGGCGAGCTCGCGCTCGGACGCCTCGGCCTTGCGGCTGCACTCGCCCTGCGTCGCCTCCAGCTGGCGGCTGCGCTTCACCAGAGACTTCACCTCCGACTTCATCTTGCTCACGTAGAGGCGCGCCACCGTGAACTCCTCCTCGATCATGCCGCTCGCGTCCGCCGCCTGCGGGCCACGGCGACGCGGGCACCGGTTAACGCCGGTTAACGCCACATTAACACCGGTTAACACCGGTTAACGCCGGGGACGCCGGGGACCGTCAACACCGGCGGGGGCGCGCTCGCGAACACGGCACACGCGGACACGGCACACACAGACACGGCACACACAGACACGGCACACACAGACACGGCACACGCAGACACGGCACACAGACACGGCACACAGACACGTCACACACAGACACGGCACACGCAGACACGGCACACAAACACGGCACACACAGACACGGCACACGCAGACACGGCACACAGACACGGCACACAGACATGGCACACACAGACACGGCACACAGACACGGCACACAGACACGGCACACACAGACACGGCACACATAGACACGGCACACGCAGACACGGCACACACAGACACGGCACACGCAGACACGACACACACAGACACGGCACACACAGACACGGCACACACAGACACGGCACACAGACACGGCACACACAGACACGGCAGACGCGTGCTCACACGGACGCGGGCGGATGCGCGGAGGGCAGCACCGAGGACAGGAGGGGTGAGACCAAGTCAGACCGAGTCAGAGGGGGCAGTGAAGACAGGAGAAGCAGAGGGTACGGCACGGTAAGAGGAAGGTGAGGAGAGTGGGGGGGGCCGGTGAGGAGGGGGGGTGAGGAGAAGGGGTGAGAAGGGGGGTGAGGAGGTGGGGGGGCGGGTGAGGAGAAGGGGTGAGGAGGGGGGGTGAGGAGGGAGGGGTGAGAAGGGAGGGGTGAGCAGGGCGTGGTGAGGAGGGGGGTGAGGAGGGAGGGGTGAGGAGGGGGGGGTGAGGAGGGAGGGGTGAGGAGGGGGGGGTGAGGAGGGAGGGGTGAGGAGGGGGGGTGAGGAGGGAGGGGTGAGGAGGGAGGGGTGAGCAGGGCGTGGTGAGGAGGGGGTGAGAAGGGGGGGGGGTGAGGAGGGGAGAGGTGAGGAGGGGGGGTGAGGAGGGGGGGGTGAGCAGAGCTTGGTGAGCAGGGCGTGGTGAGGAGGGGGGGGTGGTGAGGAGTGAGTGAGGGGGTCGTGGACCTTGATGTCGCTGTTGCCCACGGCCGTGCCGATCTCCCCCAGGTCCTTGAGCAGCGACGAGAGCATCTCGGTGACGCGCTTCTTGTGGTGGCTGCTCGTCTCCTGGAGCCGCTGCACCTCGGCCTCGCTCGACGCCAGGGAGCTCTGCGCACACCGACGTCATCATAACCGTCGTCATCGTCACCGTCGTCATGGTCACCGTCGTCATCATCACCGTCGTCATCGTCACCGTCGTCATGGTCACCGACGTCATCATCACCGTCGTCATCATCACCGTCGTCATCATCACCGTCGTCATCATCACCGTCGTCATCATCACCGTCGTCATCATCACCGTCGTCATCATCACCGACGTCATGGTCACCGACGTCATCATCACCGACGTCATGGTCACCGTCGTCATCATCACCGTCGTCATCGTCACCGTCGTCATGGTCACCGACGTCATCATCACCGTCGTCATCATCACCGTCGTCATCATCACCGTCGTCATCATCACCGTCATCATCACCGACGTCATGGTCACCGTCGTCATCATCACCGTCGTCATCGTCACCGTCGTCATGGTCACCGACGTCATCATCACCGTCGTCATCATCACCGTCGTCATCATCACCGTCGTCATCATCACCGTCGTCATGGTCACCGACGTCATCGTCACCGTCGTCATCATCACCGACCTCATCATCACCGTCGTCATTGTCACCGACGTCATCATCACCGTCGTCGTCATGGTCACCATCGTCACCGTTGTCATGGTCACCGTCGTCATCACCACCGTCGTCATCATCACCGTCGTCATCATCACCGTCGTCATCATCACCGTCGTCATCATCACCGTCGTCATCATCACCGTCGTCATCATCACCGACGTCATGGTCACCGTCGTCATCATCACCGACGTCATGGTCACCGTCGTCATCATCACCGTCGTCATCGTCACCGTCGTCATGGTCACCGACGTCATCATCACCGTCGTCATCATCACCGTCGTCATCATCACCGTCGTCATCATCACCGTCATCATCACCGACGTCATGGTCACCGTCGTCATCATCACCGTCGTCATCGTCACCGTCGTCATGGTCACCGACGTCATCATCACCGTCGTCATCATCACCGTCGTCATCATCACCGTCGTCATCATCACCGTCGTCATGGTCACCGACGTCATCGTCACCGTCGTCATCATCACCGACCTCATCATCACCGTCGTCATTGTCACCGACGTCATCATCACCGTCGTCGTCATGGTCACCATCGTCACCGTTGTCATGGTCACCGTCGTCATCACCACCGTCGTCACCGTCGTCATCGTCACCGTCGCATAACGTCGCGTTGTCGCATCATCGCATAACTGTCATCATCGTCGTCGTCGTCATCATCACGTCATCTTATCGCGTAACATCGTGTCGTCGCGTCATTGTCGTTATCATTATCGTTTTCATTATCATCAATCGTGTCCTCATCATCGTTATCGTTACCAACATTATCATCAACATCGTCATTATCATCACGTCGTTATCATCATCATCGTCATCATCGTCATCGTCGTCATCATCGTCGTCGTCATCAACATGCTCATCATCATCATCATCATCGTCATCATCGTCGTCGTCGTCATCGTCGTCGTCGTCATCATCATCGTCATCATCATCATCGTCATCGTCGTCATCAACATTATCATCAACATCGTCATTATCATCACGTCGTTATCATCATCGTCATCATCGTCATCGTCGTCATCATCGTCGTCGTCATCAACATGCTCATCATCATCATCATCGTCGTCATTGTCGTCGTCGTCATCGTCGTCGTCGTCATCATCGTCATCATCATCGTCGTCATCGTCGTCGTCACGGCGCGTCGACGCACGATCTTCTGGGCGAGCTCCTCGCTGAGCGCCGCGTAGTCGCGGCCGCGGTCCTCGGCCTCCTGCGACTTCTGGTCGTAGTTGACGGCAAGCTCCTCGAGGGCCTGCAGCACCTCCTTCACCTCCTCCTTGGCCGCCTCGTTCTCCGCCTGCAGCCGCGACAGCTCCTCCTGGACGCCCTCGTGGTCGCGGCGCGTCGACGCGATCAGCTGAGACGCGGCCCAGACAACACCGCCACCGTGATCGCCGTCGTCGTCAGCATCGTCGTCACCATCGTCATCAGCATCGTCATCACCATCGTCATCACAATCGTCATCACCATCGTCACCGCCACCGTGATCGCCGTCGTCGTCAGCATCGTCGTCACCATCGTCATCACCATCGTCATCACCATCGTCATCACCATCGTCATCAGCATCGTCATCACCATCGTCATCAGCATCGTCATCAGCATCGTCATCACTATCGTCATCACCATCGTCATCGCCATAGTCATCACCATCGTCATCACCATCGTCATCAGCATCATCATCACCATCGTCATCAGCATCGTCATCAGCATCGTCATCAGCATCATCATCACCATCGTCATCACCATCGTCATCGCCATCGTCATCATCATCGTCATCACCATCATCATGACCATCGCCATCATCATCATCCCCATCATCACCACCATGATCACCATTATTGTCACCATCGTCATCACCATCGCCATCGTCAGCATCATCGCCATCTTTATCGCCATCGTCATCAGCATTGTCATCACCATCGTCAGCATCATTGTCACCATCAAATCACCATCGTAATCAATATCGTCATCATTACCATTGTCATCACTCTCATCATCCCCATCATCAACATCGTCATCGTCATCACCATCGTCATTGTCAGCATCGTCGCCATCGTTATCAGCATCGTCATCAGCATCACCATCATCATCACGATCGTCAGCATCGTCACCATCATTGTCATCACCATCATCGTCATCACCATCACCATCGTCAGCATCGTCACCATCATTGTCATCGAAGACACCACCGCCACTTGTGTCCCCACGGCTCTCTCACCTCCTCCTGATCCAGCATCTGCTGCTTGAGTTTCTCGGCCAGCTGGCTCTGCTGGTTGATCTCATCATCCTGGGCAGAGCGGGCGACATCATCATCATCACCGTCATCATCGTCGTCATCATCGTCATCATCATCGTCGTCGTCGTCATCATCATCATCACCGTCATTGTTATCGTCAATAATGGTGGTGATGTTAAAGACCCCGCGACGACTCCCCGTCACTCGTGCTCTGTACCCGGGTCTTGTAGTATAAATAAATAACGAGATATGATGATGATAATAAACATAATAATAAAAACAAAACTTTTCACCGGTGATGTCATTCCCGCATGCGTGACGCCATTCCAGCGTGAGCGTGACGTCATTCCAGCGTGGGCGTGACGTTATTCCCGCGGTGACGTCATTCCAGCGTGGGCGTGACGTCATTCCAGCGTGGGCGTGACGTCATTCCAGCGTGGACGTGACGTGATTCCAGCGTGGGCGTGACGTCATTCCAGCGTGGGCGTGACGTCATTCCAGCGTGGGCATGACGTCATTCCAGCGTGGACGTGACGTGATTCCAGCGTGGGCGTGACGTCACTCCAGCGTGGGCGTGACGTCATTCCAGCGTGGGCGTGACGTCATTCCCGCGTGGGCGTGACGTGATTCCAGCGTGGGCGTAACGTCATTCCAGCGTGGGCGTGACGTCATTCCAGCGTGGGCGTGACGTCATTCCAGCGTGGGCGTGACGTCATTCCAACGTGGGCGTGACGTCATTCCAACGTGGGCGTGACGTCATTCCAGCGTGTTCCCGTGCCCCCCGACCTGTGTCCAACCACCGCCCCCCCCGCCCGCCCGCCCCCCCAACCCCCCGCCCACCGCCCCCTCCCACCCCTCACCTTGTCGTCGAGCTGCTTGTAGAGGTGGCGGATGTCGTCGTCGTACTTGATCCGCTCGGCGTCGCCGATTCGCGGCGCGGGGGCCGCCGGCGCGGTGGGGGTGTCGGCGCCGCCGCCGCCGCCGCCCCCGGACGCCGGCGCGTTGTCCACCGTCATGGCCTCCAGGCTGCGGCGCTCCTTGGCGTCCAGCTGCTCGCTCTCGGGCACCGACTCGCCTGCGGGGAGGGGTTAGAAGAGAGAGGTCGCGGGGAGGGGTCGCGGGGAGGGGTCGTGGGGAGAGGTCGTGGGGAGAGGTTGTGGGGAGAGGTCACGGGGAGAGGTCGTGGGGAGAGGTCGCGGGGAGAGGTCGCAGGGAAAGGTCGCGGGGAGAGGTCGTGGGGAGAGGTCGCGGGGAGAGGTTGCGGGGAGAGGTCGCGGGGAGAGGTCGCGCGGAGAGGTCACGAGGAGAGGTCGGGCGGAAAGGTAGCGGCGTCGTCACGTGCAGTTACGAGTCATCACAAATCATCACAAATCATCACAAATCATCACAAATCATCGTCACGAGTCGTCGTCACGAGTCGTCGTCACGAGTCATCGTCACAACGTCACGAGTCGTCGTCACGAGTCGTCGTCACAACGTCACGAGTCGTCGTCACGAGTCGTCGTCACAAATCGTCACGAGTCGTCGTCACGAGTCGTCACGCACCGTTGCGCCAGCGCAGGAGCTCGGCCTCCAGCCTCGTCACGGCCATCTTGAGCCCCTTGTTCTTGTCCTTCTCCTTCTCGAACTTCTTCTTCCACTCCTCCGCCGTGAGCTCCAGGTTCACGCTCACCTGGTTCTTGATGGTCTTCGCCCTGCGCACACAGCCCACGCGGCCCGCTGTAGCGTGTGTGCAGGTGTCGTCCCTCACAGCTGTGCGTGTGTGTGCGTGCAGGTGTCGTCCCTCACAGCTGTGTGTGTGTGTGTGTGCAGGTGTCGTCCCTCACAGCTGTGCGTGTGTGTGTGTGCAGGTGTCGTCCCTCACAGCTGTACGTGTGTGTGTGTGCAGGTGTCGTCCCTCACAGCTGTGCGTGTGTGCGTGTGTGTGTGTGTGCGCGCCTTCATAGGTGCTGCTCGCTAACGGCACTTGCCACAGCAGTCTGTTAAGGCTATACAGGGCGGGATCTTTGTCTTTGTGTGTGAGCAGTGCAGCGGTCAGCGCTACGCTGCGCTGCGACCCGAGTCCGATTCCCGCTCACGGCCACCAACACCTGGGCCTCCCCTAGGTCGACTCAGCCTCAAACGACTCCCCGGTGCGGTGTGTCGCGTAAACATCCCCGCTGGGGAGACAAATGCGGCCGGGCGTGCTGCTGCCGGCCACCCACCCCCTCGTGTGCTGCTACTCTCCGACAGCCACTTGCCCCAACAGTCTGCTAAGGCTACACGGGGCGGACTCTTTGTCTTTGTGTGTGCCTCACCGCTGGCCGAACATGAGCGTGGACTTGGACTCGGCCTCGTTGTAGGCCGAGGGCGAGCAGCAGATGACGATCGTCGTGCGGCAGTTGCCGCCCAGCGAGTCCTGCAGGATGCGGGTCATCTTGCTGTCGCGGTAGGGCACGTGCGTCTTCTGCAGACAAAGACGACGCAAAGACAACGGTCGTCACCACCCACCGCCCGCCCGCCCAGCGTGTAGCCTCAACAGACTGTTGGGGCAAGCGGCTGTTAGCGAGCGCCTATGAAGGCCGGCACGGCGTGTGAGGGAGGGCTGGGGTGGCCAGCAACCATGCCCGGTGATCTTAAAACACCCGGTCCTGATCCTACCCTCACCCTCGCCATAACCTTAGCACCAACCCTAACTTTAGCAATATCACTCCTCCCTTACTCTAGCCCTGATCCTTGACCCCAGCTCTATCCCTAACCCTTGACCCCAGCTCTATCCATAACCCTTGACCCCAGCTCTATCCCTAACCCTTGACCCCAGCTCTATCCCTAACCCATGACCCCAGCTCTATCCCTAACTCTTGACCCTAGCTCTATCCCTAGCCCGTGACCCCAGCTTTATCCCTAACCCTTGACCCCAGCTCTATCCCTAACCCTTGACCCCAGCTCTATCCCTAACCCTTGACCCCAGCTCTATCCCTAACCCTTGACCCCAGCTCTATCCCTAACCCTTGACCCCAGCTCTATCGCTAACCCCTGACCCCTGACAGTGACCCGTGCGGAGCTGAGCTCACCGTGCCCTCGGCGAGGGCCGAGATGACGTTCCCGAGCGAGGAGAGCGACTTGTTGATGTTCTTTGCCTCGTCCAGGACGGATCCCTCCGCTCCCGTCTTGCTCACCTGGCGCGGACAACACACGGCAGGGAGCGCACAGAGGCAAAGGTCACCCGCGTAGCCTCAAACAGACCGCCGGGGCAAGTGCCGCCGTGAGCGAACGGCGACCCCTACGATCCGGAGGCGATGCCGTTGCTGCTTCGCTCTACGGAGCGCGAGATGGGGCCTCCACCCCTCAGCCCCACACAAAAGAGAAAACCACAAAGCGCATGCCCGGGTATGTTATGTCATTAAATTACACTGGTCAACAACAAAAAAACATGTTTTTTCTGGCCTGGACTTTTGCAGCTGTTTTAGACTAATTTCAGGGTGCTGATTCCAAATCTGATCTCAGATTTGCTCTATGTTTTATTTTCTATACAATCGGCAAACCCCATTTTCATTGATTTTACCCGAAATTACCTCTGTCACTTACGATTGCAAGTTGTTGCGGGTCAGTGACTGCTTCAGTGTTAAAATATGGTGCTGTATTTTAGGATAGTGTGTTTATAATATCATTTTATGTAGATATCCACATTTATTTAATATTTTTCTTCTGCAGTTTTTATTGAAAATGCAATATTTGATATCTCAAAAACTGATGCCAGATTTGGAATCAGCACCCCAAAATTACCTTAAAACCGTTGGAATACCTTATGCCAGAAAAAGCGTGTTGACCAGTCATATTTTCCCGTTCCCTTCACTCCCCGTAGTTGTGGAGATAGTGGAGGCGTTCCCATTCTGCATTATCTTCACATCAGCTGCTACCTGGCCTATCGCTCCACGCGAAGCTCCGGGTCTTCTCGGCCACGGCCATTGCCCTCCCCGTCTCTACGCTTGCGAAACGTGGACCCTGTTGAAGGAACATCTGCGCCGATTTGACACATTTCAGGCTGGGCCAGCTGCCTACGATCCATCCTGAGTTTAAGCAGACTGGATTGTGTATCGAACTCAAAGATCCTTGAAAGATCTCCACCGTTCTGTTAGTGAGCTCCTCTGGCTGGGTCACGTAGCCCGCATGCCCAGCCACCGCATGCCCAACAGCTTCTGTTTGGCTGGATCGAGGGGGCTAAACGGGCATGACAAGGGCTGGAGAAGAGATGGAGTGATGTGGTACTGGAGGATGTGGAGCTGAGTGGACTTGCTAATGACCGGTACCAGCGGTGTCAAGATCGGTCTCTATGGAGGTAGCTCGTGAAGGACGCTGCTACTGGCCAGTTGGAGGCAGTCACCCTCCAACAACAATGCAGGGCAAAGGAGCGACGCTCACAACAATGAGCGGATAAAGCGAGTTGGCACAGTGAGGAGCACAGTTCATGCCTCAGCCAGTCATCTCAGTTAGTCAACTCATGGCACCTGGGTCTGTCCCGTGACCTCCTCCTGCACCTAGCCTGGCACTTAGCGGTGCATGGCGGTTTTTGTTGTTGTTGTTGTGTCTGCGGCATCACGATGACGATGATGACGACAATGATGATAACCATTGGAACCTCATTTGCCAGTAAAAAATATGATAATTGGTTTTTTACCCTTCTATCTGGCAACAAAACTGACACCTTTTTTTTTACAAGGAGTCATGTTTGCATAGACCACAATACCTGCAGTCATAATGCAAACAAAAAACATAACTCTGATAATGTATGCACTGTCCTTGAAGTTGATTCAACAATCAACTGTCCTTGAAGTTGATTCAACAATCAACTTCAAGGACATTGCATACATTATCAGAGTTGTGTTTTTTGTTTGCATTATGACTCCAGGTATTGAGGTCTATGCAAACATGACTCCTTGTAAAAAAAGGTGTCAGTTTTGTTGCCAGATAGAAGGGTAAAAAAACTATTATCAATGATAATGACGACGATCACGACGATGTCAACAATGACGACGACGACAACGATCATGATGACGACGCCATCTCACCTTCTCGCTGCCAGCCAGGTCGACGAGGTAGAGCTTTCCGCTGAGCTTCTGCTCCGTCTCGACGTTCTCCTGCTTCACGTTGATGAGGAAGATGCTGTGGCTGCGCGAGCTGTGCTCGTTCATGTCTGCCACGGCGCACAACGACACGAGGCCACCCACGGATCCCTCAACAGTCTTGAGAAAGGCTACACTGGGGCCCTGTGCGTGCGCGCGTGTGTGTGCGTGCGTTTGCACGTGTGTGTGTGTGCACGTGGGTTTGCATGTGTGTGTGTGTGTACGTGCGTGTACGTGCGTGCGAGTGTGTGTACGTGTGTACACGTGCATGTGCGTTTGCACGTGTGTGTGTGCGCATGGGTTTGCATGTGTGTGCGTGCGTGTGTGTGTGTGCGTGTGTGTGTGTATGTGCGTGTGTGCGTGCGTTTGCACGTGTGTGTGTGTGCGCGTGGGTTTGCATGTGAGTGTGCGCGTGCATGTGCGTGCGTGTGTGGGTTTGCATGTGAGTGTGTGCGTGTGTGTGTGTACGTGCGTGCGTGTGTGTGTGCGTGTCGCGTACTCGTCACGGCGACGTGCCGGTTGGACTTCCCCTCGTCGATGACGTCCATCACCTCCTCGGGGCTCGACACGAAGCGCTCCGTGCAGCCCTAGACGTCGACGGGGCGACGCATCAACTCATCACGTGAACACAGCGTCACATCGCCATGGCGACGCGTCAACTCATCACGTGAGCACAGCGTCACATCGCCGCGGCGACGCATCAACTCATCACGTGAGCACAGCGTCACGTCGCCATGGCGACGCACCAACACACCACGTGAACACAGCATCACATCGCCACATCGCACCAAGTGCTACACCCGACACGAGCGCTGTGAGAGAGAAACGCTCTGCGGACTTCGATTGGCTGCGACGTCACAACGCTCTGCGGACTGTGATTGGCTGCGACGTCACAACGCTCTGCGGACTTCGATTGGCTGCGACGTCACAACGCTCGCGGGACTGTGATTGGCTACGACGTCACAACGCTCGTGGGCTGTGATTGGCTGCAACATCACAATGCTCTGCGGGCTGCGTGGCACAGCGGCACAGTGACACAACGCTCCGTACCTTGACGTACGGCACGCGGTTCTTGTCCTCGTGAACGGACAGGTTCGTCTTGGAAACTGAAAAACGCACACACGCACGTACACTCACACTCGCACGTTTACACGCGTGTTCACACTCGCGTTCACACACACGCACATTCACGCACATTCATGTTCACACTCAACTCACGTTCCCTGTGTGTCTTCTCTGTGTATGTACCTCGTGTCTGTTCATGAGTCCCTGTCCTCTGTTTTACGTTGGCATGTTCAGCCCGGATGATGAACACGAGAGATTCGGCAGTCTTTGTGAAATACGTGGTCAACCAGGTGAGTGTCTAACTGCGTTGTTGGCCGACTGGTTTGCGTCACGTGATGTTTCTAAGGTCTGTTGAGTTTCTCGTCTCCCATCTTCTTGTCGCGTTTGCTCATGTGCAGTGTGACATTCTCTGCGTGCTGTGCACGTGGTGTCCCTCCCCTGTGTGTTCCCTCGCTACGTGTCTCACCCCATGTCCACCTGACGATGAGCGCTTGTGTTGCGTTCGAAACGTCGTGATTTATTTTAATTAATTTTAATTTATTTTATTTCAACATACGTGACTTTACCGAAAAACCAATGAGTACAACACATGTACATACACAACACACACACGTTCACACACACATGTTCACACACAACACACGTTCACACACACATGTTCACACACACACGTTCACACACACACGTTCACACACACACACGTTCACGCACTTGCAAGTTCACACACACACGTTCACACACACACCTGTTCACACACACATGTTCACACAGCACACGTTCACACACACATACGTTCACACACACACGTTCACACACACACGTTCACACACACACGTTCACACACACACACGTTCACACACACGTTCATGCACACACCTGTTCACACACACACGTTCACACACACACGTTCACACACACACACACACACGTTCACACACACACGTTCACACACACACGTTCACACACACACCTGTTCACACACACATGTTCACACAGCACACGTTCACACACACATACGTTCACACACACACGTTCACACACACACGTTCACACACACACGTTCACACACACACACGTTCACACACACACGTTCACACACACGCACGTTCACACACACGTTCATGCACACACCTGTTCACACACACACGTTCACACACACACGTTCACACACAAACGTTCACACACAAACGTTCACACACACACACACACGTTCACACACACACGTTCACACACACAACACACGTTCAAACACAACACACGTTCATGTACACACCTGTTCACACACGTTCAGCACATGCACATGAACACGCTCGACGCGACTACCGCTCCGCTCCAGCCTCCACACAACCCTCACCGCCCTCCCCCCCATCGCCAATGCGCGAGACGTTACAGGTGGGGCAGCAATCTGGAGCGCACGGAGGAAACCCCTAGCGGGCGATGGGGAACAGATGGAGATCAAATTTCGATTTAAAGCTTCTTTCGTGACTGCAGGGATTCATCTTCTTGGTTCTTTCGGTAAAGTCACGTAGAAGGGAAATAATAAAATAATAAAAATAAAACATAATTAAATTAAATTTCGATTTAAAGCTTCTTTCGTGACTGCAGGGATTCATCTTCTTGGTTCTTTCGGTAAAGTCACGTAGAAGGGAAATAATAAAATAATAAAAATAAAACATTAAAATAAAATTAAATTTCGATTTAAAGCTTCTTTCGTGACTGCAGGGATTCATCTTCTTGGTTCTTTCGGTAAAGTCACGTAGAAGGGAAATAATAAAATAATAAAAATAAAACATTGAAATAAAATTAAATTTCGATTTAAAGCTTCTTTCGTGACTGCAGGGATTCATCTTCTTGGTTCTTTCGGTAAAGTCACGTAGAAGGGAAATAATAAAATAATAAAAATAAAACATTAAAATAAAATTAAATTTCGATTTAAAGCTTCTTTCGTGACTGCAGGGATTCATCTTCTTGGTTCTTTCGGTAAAGTCACGTAGAAGGGAAATAATAAAATAATAAAAATAAAACATTGAAATAAAATTAAATTTCGATTTAAAGCTTCTTTCGTGACTGCAGGGATTCATCTTCTTGGTTCTTTCGGTAAAGTCACGTAGAAGGGAAATAATAAAATAATAAAAATAAAACATTAAAATTAAATTAAATTTCGATTTAAAGCTTTCGTGACTGCAGCGATTCATCTTCTTGGTTCTTTCGGTAAAGTCACGTAGAATGGAAGTAATAAAATAATTAAATGAAAATAACAAATTATAAAAATAAAACATAATAAAATAATTCTCACGACGTTTCGGCTACAACGCAAGCAGCCGTCCTCAGGTGGAGAACAGGTCTGTCGAGGAGACAGAGTCTGTCTCCTGAGGACGGCTGCTTGCGTTGTGGCCGAAACGTCGTGAGAATTATTTTATTATGTTTTATTATTTTATTATTTTATATTTTCCATTCTACGTCACTTTACCGAAAGAACCAAGAAGATCGAGATCAGTTGAACACGTGCTAGTCGGCTTTAGCGACCAATATCATCCATAATAGAGGTTGTGTTGGGTTAGATCACGTAAATATATAAATGTTGTGTCGTTAAACTCCTGCACCACCCGACACAGCCAACTAGTAAGGGTTGTCACGTAAACAGAACGTGCCAATTCGTCACTAGTACAGCACTAGTGTGTAGTGTATAGTGTAGTGTATGGTGTAGTGTATAGTGTAGTCGTGTATAGTAGTGTAGTGTATAGTGTAGTATACTAGTACAACACTAGTGTATAGTATTGTAGTGTATAGTGTTGTAGTGTATAGTGTAGTGTATAGTGTAGTGTATAGTGTAGTATATAGTGTAGTGTATAGTAGTGTATAGTGTAGTGTATAGTAGTGTATAGTGTAGTGTATAGTAGTGTATAGTGTAAAGTGTAGTGTACTAGTACAGCACTAGTGTGTAGTGTATAGTATAGTGTATAGTAGTGTAGTGTATAGTAGTGTAGTTTATAGTAGTGTAGTGTATAGTGTATTGTGTAGTAGTGTATAGTGCAGTGTATAGTAGTGTAGCGTATAGTGTAGTATACTAGTACAGCACTAGTGTATAGTATTGTAGTGTATAGTGTAGTGTATAGTGTAGTGTATAGTGTAGTGTATAGTGTAGTGTATAGTGTAGTATATAGTAGTGTATAGTGTAGTATACTAGTACAGCACTAACCGGTTGTGAGTTTGAGAGCCAAGCCACAACATTTACGATCTGCGTACGACGTTTCGCCAGTAATTATAGTAATGATGATGCTAGTTGTAATTACTGGCGAATTGTCGTACTTGAGATTGTAAATGTTGTGGATTTGCTCTCCAACACACAACCGGCGCACTGTACTAGTGACGAATTGGCCACGTTCTGTTTACGTGACGAACCCTTCCCGATTGTCTGTGTCGGGGTAGTGGCGGGTTTAATGATAACACGATTATATATTTATATACGTTATCTAACCCAAAAACAACCTCGACAATTACAGATGGAGGTTAGTCCACACCGCCTCTTCGACGCCCACGGGAAGGGAGTTTCACATCCCATCTGCGCCGTGATCCACCAATCCTCGCTTACAGGCAGCCGCGTGCAGCAGCGTAGCCGCCACCACAATCATCATCAGCAGCAGCATGATCGACACAACCATCAGTAGAAGCGCCACCACAATCATCATCAGCATGACCACCACAATCACCATCAGCAGCAATATGAGCGGCACCATCAGCAGCAGAAGCACCACCACAATCATCATCACGACCACCACCACAATCATCATCAGCAGCAGTATGATCTACACAATCATCAGCACGACCACCACCACCATCATCAGCAGCACGACCACCACAATCATCATCAGCAGCAGTATGAGCAGCACAACCATCAGCAGAAGCACCACCACAATCATCATCAGCACGACCACCACAATCATCATCAGCACGACGACGACCACCGGCACCACCGCGTGACGTTCTCACCATCAAGGAGATCGCGAATCTTGTCCATGTAGATCTCAAAGTAGGAGACCTGTACGGGGGGGAGGGGGGGGCAAGAGGTCACGTGGTACGGTGATGAGCTCGTCCACTGCGTAGTCTCATACCTGTCAACCCCTTGTCAGCGCCCTGCCTCATTACAGACCAATTCACGCCTTAGTGGTCACCCCGTGCCCCTTATACATCTCAACGCTCATCCTGCAAAAGCCCCATCACCCGTTTTGAAACGGCTGTACGCCGTGTGGACCTGAAAAGTCAATTCGCCTGCACAGCAATACGGGGTAAGCCGTGACGGGTTGACAGTTGTGTAGTCTGCGTGCATGCGTGTCTGTGTTGTTTGTGAGGAGTGGTGGCGCAGCGCTTAGCGCGCTTTGCGCTACGAACACGGCGACCCGAGTTCGATTCCCGCTCACAGCGACCGCCAACCCCGGTGACGATTATCTGAACCGGTCCTGGGCTTCCCCTAGGTCGACTCAGCCTCGAATGAGTAGCTGGTGCGGTGTGTAAACATCGGCACTGGGGAGACAAAGGCGGCCGGGCGTGGTGCTGGCCACCCCACCCCCTCGTGTGCCTCGCCAGACCTTCACAAGTGCTCGCTAGCAGCACTTGCCCCTACAGTTGGTGAAGGTTACACGGGGGATCTTTATCTCTGTACCTTGATGTGGAACTCGAGATTCTCATCCATCGAGTAGATGTAGTTGAAGACGTCCTGGACGATGCGGGGGATGATGCCCATCAGGTGCCCATCGTGCAGCTTGCCCTGCACACCATCATCATCAGCAGCGTCATCATCGGCACCACCATCAGCAGCGCCATCATCATCATCAGCACAATCATCATCAGCATCATCATCAGCACCATCATCATCAGTGCCATCGTCATCAGCGCCATCATCATCATCAGCACCATTATAATCAGCACCATCATCATCAGTGCCATCATCATCAGCGCCATCATCATCATCAGTGCCATTATAATCAGCACCCTCATTATCAGCGCCATCTTCATCACCGTCATCATCAGCGTCATCATCATCAGCGCCATCATAATAAACACTATCGTCATCAGTATCATCATCATCAGCACCATCATCATCAGGGCAGCGTTAAAAGTTGACATTATTCCATGAGTCAGTGATTGCATGTTCAAAATTATAAGAAACAACTGGATTCACAGTTTATGAATCTGCACGTTACACTCAGCGAGTATATTTATAAATGCGCAACTCTTAGGTTATCACGGGTGCGCAAGATTCATACATTGTAAGCTTGATTAACAGTTCGATTAAACCTACTCACTCTACACAACAACAAAAGACAAAGATCCCCCGTGTAGCCTTAACAGACTGTTGGGGCAAGTGCTGTTAGCGAGCACCTACAAAGGCCGGCACGGCACACGAGGGGGTGGGTGGCCAGCACCACGTCCAGCCGCCTTTGTCTCCCCAATGGCGATGTTTACACACCGCACCAGGTACTCGTTTGAGGCCGAGTCGACCTAGGGGACGCCCAAGACTGATTCAGAGAATCATCACTGGTCTTAGCCATGTGCGGGAATCGAACTCAGGTCACCGGGTTCGTAGCGCAGCACGCTAACCACTACACTACCGCTACCCAACGTACACACACACACGTACACACGCACACACACGTACATACGCCACACACACGTACATACACACATGTACACACGCACATGTACATACACACACACGTACATACACACACACATGTACATACACACACACATGTACACACACACGCACATACACACACACACACATGTACACACACACACACACACGTACCTACACACACACATGTACATACACACACACATGTACACACACACACGCACATACACACACACATGTACACACACACACGTACATACGAATCAGATTACACTTCCTACCGGAGCACGAAGATGCGGGGGCTTACAGGAACCTTTCAGACGCTAATCCGATTGCAGTCAAGGGGATTGCGACTCTCACCTCCATCGTGTGCGTCTTGCCCGACGACGTCTGTCCGTACGCGAAGATTGTTCCATTGTATCCCTCAAGGACATCTGCACACAGACACCCGCAGCCATGTGTGTTTGTTGTAGTACAGAGTTAGACTGATGGCCTTAATCTAAGTTGTCTTGTGGTTGTTGTTGTTGTTGTTTGACTTGCATCCCACTGGGATTTTTGCACACAGCGTTGGTGTACGGTGATTTTTTTTTGCAATATTTTGCTGTCTTTTCTTGGATTTTCTGTTTGCACTTAGTCACTTTAAGATGTTTTTTGTTCATGTTTTTGTTTTTTTGTTTGTTGCGGTTGCACCCGATTCAAGAGCCGAATGGCTCACAGGGCTATACCTAATCAATGAACTTGAACTTGACACACACACGCCAACAGCCACACACAGACAATGTACGCACCAAGAGACAGACGCACAGCCACACAACAACATCCGCCGTTCACCGCTAAGTGATGGTGACAGCCACAAAGACAAAGATTCCCCCCGGCCACGTAGCCTTCAACAGACTGTAGGGGCAAGTGCTGTCAGCGAGCAGCACCTACGAAGGCTACCGGCACTGTGGCACACGAGGGGGTGGGTGGCCAGCACCACGCCCGGCCGCCTTTGTCTCCCCAGTGGCGATGTTTACTACACACCGCACCGGGTACTCGTGTTGAGGCTGAGTCGACAGCCACAAAGCCACACCGACTAAACACCATCACGACATCACACACGAACCGCCATCACTATCGCCATCAGCCTAACCATCGCCGCCACCTCTTTTTTTTATTCTAAGACAATTTTGTTTTTTAATCTCCGGGCTTTGATCCCCGGATCGCCGCTGTCGTCGTCATCGTCGTCGTCATAATCGTCGTCATCGTCGTCATCATCGTCATAATGAAAATCAAAAATATAAAATTCTTACGACGTTTCGATTGCTTGTGTTGCAATCGAAACGTCGTGAGAATTGTTATTGTTTCAATTTTATTATTTTATTATTTCCATTCTTTGTGACTTTACCGAAAGAACCAAGAATATGAATCCCTGCAGTCACGAAAGCTTTAAATCAAAATCGTCATCATTGTCGTCGTCATCATCGTCATCGTCGTCATCATCGTCGTCATCATCGTCGTCATCGTCGTCGTCGTCATCATCGTCGTCATCGTCGTCATCGTCATCGTCGTCATCATCATCGTCGTCATCATCGTCGTCATCGTCGTCATCGTCATCGTCGTCATCATCATCGTCGTCATCATCGTCGTCATCATCGTCATCGTCATCATCGTCGTCATCATCGTCGTCGTCATCATCGTCGTCATCATCGTCGTCATCGTCGTCGTCGTCATCATCGTCATCATCGTCGTCATCATCATCGTCGTCATCATCGTCGTCATCATCGTCGTCATCGTCATCGTCGTCATCATCATCGTCGTCATCATCGTCGTCATCATCGTCATCGTCATCATCGTCGTCATCGTCGTCATCATCATCATTGTCGTCATCGTCGTCGTCATTGTCGTCATCGTCGTCGTCATTGTCGTCATCGTCGTCGTCATTGTCGTCATGGCATCACGACGACAAAGAAGCCGCGTGGACGCCTCCGCGTGAGCAGAGAACGGCCCGCGGAAGTGGACATCACAGAGTTAGCTCCGAGGTCCCTTCTTCACGTGACACTCTAGTCCACACACACACAGTATCGGGCAGCACTGCCTCACCCGCTCTGCCGTACGAGAGGAGTGCCCGTCACCAGCGATAGTTTAATTTTCAGAGAGACAGAAATTTGGCAAATTAAGCACAACCCAGTTTATGCAAGTCTATGGGTCTCTGTGTGAGTCTATGGGTCTCTGTGTGAGTCTATGGGTCTCTGTGTGAGTCTATGGGTCTTTGTGTGAGTCTATGGGTCTCTATGTGAGTCTATGGGTCTCTGTGTGAGTCTATGGGTCTCTGTGTGAGTCTATGGGTCTCTGTGTGAGTCTATGGGTCTTTGTGTGAGTCTATGGGTCTCTATGTGAGTCTATGGGTCTCTGTGTGAGTCTATGGGTCTCTGTGTGAGTCTATGGGTCTCTGTGTGAGTCTATGGGTCTCTGTGTGAGTATATGGGTCTCTGTGTGAGTCTACGGGTCTCTATGTGAGTCTATGTGTCTCTGTGCGAGTCTATGGGTCTCTGTGTGAGTCTATGGGTCTCTGTGTGAGTATATGGGTCTCTGTGTGAGTCTATGGGTCTCTGTGTGAGTCTATGGGTCTCTATGTGAGTCTATGTGTCTCTGTGCGAGTCTATGGGTCTCTGTGTGAGTCTATGGGTCTCTGTGTGAGTCTATGAGTCTCTGTGCGAGTCTATGGGTCTCTGCGCGAGTGTGGCCCTGTTCGCGTTACGTTCGAGAACGCGATTCGAACTCAAACCGCACAACCTCGCCTGTGACGGCTTGGGCCCAATGCCAGCCACCCCCGTGACCCCCGTGACCCCTGCGAAACCCCCCCACCCTCCCGAAACCATCGCCGTCACCGTGGCGACCACGCGACGGGCTGCATAAAAGCAAATAAATAAATAAGTGGTGCCTCCCAAATCGTCCATTAGTGGGAGCTCTTTGGGTTGCCATGGCGACGTCAGGGTCTCTGGAGAGATGTTGCTAATGAGCTAGGATGGGGAGGGGGGGGCGATGGAGGAGGGGTGGCGGGGAGGGGTAATGGGGGGTGGAGGGGAGGGATAATGGGGGATGGAGGGGAGGGGTAATGGGGGATGGAGGGGAGGGGTAATGGGGGATAGAGGGGAGGGGTAATGGGGGATAGAGGGAGGGTGTAGGGGAGGGGTAATGGGGGATAGAGGGGAGGGGTAATGGGGGATGGAGGGAGGGTGGCGGGGAGGGGAAATGGGGGATGGAGGGGAGGGGTAATGGGGGATGGAGGGAGGGTGGAGGGGAGGGGTAATGGGGGATGGAGGGGATGGGTAATGGGGGATGGAGGGGATGGAGGGGGGGTTGGAGGGGTAATGGGGAATAGAGGGGATGGAGGGAAGGTGGATGGGAGGGGTAATGGGGGATGGAAGGGATGGAGGGGGGTGGAGGGGAGGGGTAATGGGGGATGGAGGGGGGGTTAGAAGGGTAGTGGGGGATGGAGGGGGCATGGGGGGGAGGGGGAATCTGTGCTCGTGTCTGTCCCTCCACCGGGGTGGTGGGTGAGGTCTCCCGATGTGACGGGATACGGACAAAGAAAGACAAAGGCGGACGGACAAGTGACGGACAGACAGGCGGGGGGAGCATGGACGGATGGGTGCCGTGGCCGCTTGGACAAATAGCGACAGGCAGACTCGGCGGACACACGGGTGGACTGAGACAATGGGCAGGAGGACGAGACACGTGGTGAGAGACACGGAGACAATGGGCAGGAGACACGTGGTGAGACACGTGGTGAGAGACAAAGACAATGAGCAGGAGGACGAGACACGTGGTGAGAGACACGGAGACAATGGGCAGAAGAGCGACGCTTACAACAACGAGCGGAGCGCCGGGTGGCTAAAGCACAGCAAGTTGGCACAGTAGGGGGCACAGGTGGTGCATCAGCCAGTCATCTCGGTCATCTCGGTCAGTCGACCCGTGGCACCTGCTGGGTCTGCCCCTTGACCTCCTGCCAGCGGGCGTTCGACACTTTACGTGGCCTCAAGGTGCACTTGGCCTGGCACAAGCGTCGTGGTGACGTCACCGCCACTTAGTGGCGAATGGCGGTTGTTGTGTTGTTGTTGTTGTGTGTATGTGTGTGTATGTGTGTGTATGTGTGTATGCACGCGTACCTTTCACGATCTGCCGTGCACATGCGTTGTACACTTGCTCCTGAGTGGTGTTGGGTGGAAACACGCGGTCAAAGATGTACGGCTTTCCCTGCACACACAACACACACCACACACACACACAGAGACACAACACAAGTGGGGCAGTGTTAGCGAGCACCTATTGAGGCCAGCGCTGCGGCCACAGCAGCGTAACCAAGACAAAGGTCCCCCGTATAGCCTCCAACAGGCGCGCTGGGGCAAGTGCTGCTAGCGAGTAGCACCACCTATCATCTGTGGAAGTCTGCAGGGCACACACCTTTGATCGGTTTAAAGTCGCAAATCGATTCTTAAATCGATTTTGTGGATTAAATTTAAAGTATTACACTGCTGTCCTGTATAATGGTGATATCTTTCGTCATTACTATTCTCCATAACGACAGTGGCTATTGTATCGTGTATTACCATAAAACTATATCGTGTATATTACTATATAATTGTATCGTGTATTACTTTATAACTGTATCGTATGTTACAATAGAATTCAACGTCGCACCAAGGACACGAAACTAACAGAAGGTCCTTGCTGATGAAACACAAAATGTCAAAACCGGCCCACGCCTACGAACATCTGGGAAGATCTGCACTGGTCAAGGCCAAGCCTGACTGCGCAGCTGATGAGACACTGGATGTCAAAACCAGGCCACGCCTACAAACATCTGGGAAGATCACGTGCCCTGGTTAAGGCAAAGCCTGACTGTGCAGCTGATGAGACACTGGATGTCAAAACCGGTCCACGCCTACAAACATCTGGGCAGATCACTAGAACTGGTTCAGGCCAAGCCTGACTGTGCAGCAGATGAGACACTGGATGTCAAAACCGGCCCACGCCTACAAACATCTGGGAAGATCACGTGCACTGTTTCAGGCAAAGCCTGACTGTGCAGCTGATGAGACACTGGATGTCAAAACCGGCCCAGTGGTGTTGGCTTGCAGTCGATGCCTGGCTGCCGCAAGATCGATTTCGCACTCCCAGCAGGATGCTCTGGTGGAGCAGATGGCTCGCCTCGTGTGGCGGAGTTATTCGTGCACTTGCGTGTGGAGGCACACGCGGTACTGTACAACTAACGCCACCAAACGCCACGTGGGGGACACACATCCACCCCCCAATATTCTAATATGCTCAAAATGTAGTCTCCAATATATTGCTTTAAAAAAATTGCTATGCTATGTAAATGAAAACAACAATTTGCTAAACCTTGGCCACAATATCTGGACTCGTCTTCATATAAATTAATGCATAGATTTCTGTTTATATGATTCTGGTTATGGTTGTACTTTATTAATCCCTAATCTCTGCCATTACATACAATGAAACAGGAAATGGTAAAAAAGAAAAAAACTAGAGCAATATAATACAATACATTCTAGATTTGAAGCTTTCGTGACTGCAAGGATTCATACTGTTGGGTTTTTTCGATAAAGTCACGTAGGTACAAAAGTCACTTGATGCAGTAATTTTAGCTGTGACGGTCCCACCTGATGACGGAGACTTGTGTTGCCTCCGAAACGTCGTGATTTTGTATTATTTTATTTCTATTATTACTTTTATTAATTTTAATTTTATTTTTTACCTACCTAAGAGTATAATACAATACACTATTCTACATTGTAAAAAATAAATAAAAAGTCAATTTTATGCGTTAGTGAATTTTTTTAATATTTGTGGCAGGAAATGAGTTTTCAAATTTAGATATTTTTTTTCTGGGTTGGGACCCCCAGACACCCTGGAAAATTTGGTCACCCCCCAATGTTGTCTCCATGGCTACAGCCTTGATCTGAACCGCTCCTGGACCTCGCCTAGGTCGACCCGGCCTCAAATGTGTACCTGGCCCGGTGTGCAGTGCAGCGCGCGGTGTGTGAACATCGCCACTGGGGAGACAACGGCGGTGCTTACCACCCACCCCCTCGTGTGGCAAGGTGCCAGCCTTCGTTGGGTGTTCGCTCACCCCCTCCCCTCCCAAAGGTTGCGTTAAGTCTAAACGGGGGGGGGGGGGGCATCATTGTTCTTTGATGATAGTGCAGCTTCGTGCCTGCAGAGATGACGTAAGCCCATTTATTCCGGGGGGGAGGGAGGGGGTGGCACTGTATCTGCATTGTCATGGAACAAATACTCTTATCGGAAATGTGTCCATCGGATGCGTTTCCCAGGGCTTCGCCTCACCAAAACCATTTCTCGTGCACTCCACATCTCTCCCTCTCTCTCTCTGGCTTCTCTTGTGCGCCGTGCAGAAGGCACATTGCCCGAAACAACACCACGCGCGCTCGTCAATAATCACCGCATGGCCCTTAAAGAGAAGGGTCATTGCCCGACGTTTCGGGCAATGACCCTTCTTCGTAGCATAGACAGGGTGCTTCAAAACGTGTTTAACGCTTCTGGGAATTTGCAACGACGACGCGAGATACGAGCCGCCTCTGGGCTCTGGAGACCACCTGGAGATGATTCCAGGCCACGTGTTGATGACGATGGTGAACACGTGGGAGACTCGGTGACGTCACAGTATTATTATTATGATTATCCGTTCCATTAAAAACGACAGTCCCATACAAGTTTTACATTTTGAGACATCTCCTTTACCAGTGGCAAAATATAGTAGTAGGTTTTTACCCTTTCAACTGGTACAACAACTGACACCTTTATACAAGGCATCATGTTTGCAATAACCACAACACAAGCAGTCAAAATGCAAACAAAAAGAAACAACTCTGATAATGATATGCACTGTCCTTGAATGTACGCCTTTTGGCGTCATCTGGTCCAACACCAATGGAGACTAGGCTCTAAGAAAAGCTGTCTCGGGTGTGGACCAATCAACTTTAAGGACAGTGCATACGTTATCAGAGTTGTTTCTTTATGTTTGCATTTTGACTGCTCGTGTTGTGGTTATTGCAAACATGATGCCTTGCATTTTTCGATTTAAAGCTTTCGTGACTGCAGGGATTCATCTTCTTGGTTCTTTCGGTAAAGTCACGTAGAAGGGAAGTAAAAAAATAATAAAAAATAAAACATAATAAAAGAATTCTCACGACGTTTCGGCCACAACGCAAGCAGCCGTCTTCAGGTGAAGAATGAAACACTGCCAAGCTTGGAGCGTATATTTAAGCTGGGTTGGAGGTGGAAGAAGAGCGCCTTGCAAATTATTTTGTCAAGGCCCTCCTCTTCCACCAGCAGCAGCATGGTCAGGCGATTGACCAGCATAGTAAACGGGTGAGGGGTTATCGCGGAGACCGTTGTTTTTGTTGTTGCCAGTATGAGAGTAGTGAAAGTAAGGCTGTAGTCGTAGTAGTAGTTGGTGTTGACTCTCTCTCTCTCTGTCTGTGTGTGGGGAGCTGCTCTCCATCGCAGCGGTGGTGCTGAAGTGGGACATCACGGGCGCGTTCTGTTCACAGCGTGACGAACCTCACTCAATGTGGCTGCGTCGCGTGGAGGAGGGTGGTAACGACACATTGACCCGATCTAACACAACAACAATAACAGCAAACACACTTTGTCGTGAACAAAATTTGGTGAGGAAGGCCTACTAACGTGTTAAATTAAAGACGGTTACATCAATCAATCCGAGCTGTACTTGACAGTCTTGTGGCTATCTGGGTACGACTCACCGATGAGCTTGAATAAGGACAAAATGTTCATCCTGATTGTATAGGAAGGTCCGGGCGTCTAATGAACGAGCCGTTCAAGTAAAATCTGCCCTCTTATAATGGAATTAATTGGGCGGTGCTGGTGCAAGGACCACGGCATTGCAAACCAAAGACAAAGGCCCCCCGTGTAGCCTACAAAGACAAGTGCTGTTGGCGAGAACGCGTGAAGGAGGCTTGAACGGCGCAGGGGTGTGGCCAGCGACCACGCCCGACCGCCTTTGTCTCCCCACGGGTGCCGATGTTTGCACGCCGCACCAGGTAGGGATATTCATGTTAAGGCTGCGTCGACTTAGGGAGAGGTGTGGTGGTCTAAACCCGTTTCGGACGATCAACACCGATTTATACTTTTGTCGTGAGCGGGAATCGAACTCGGCTCGCCGGGTTGGTAGTGAGCGCAGCGCGCTAACCGCTGCGCCACCGCTCCCCCCCCCCCCCCCGATGCAATGTACACCACCGATGCACACTAACACCCAACACTCGTGGCCGCTGTGTGAGCGGCTACGGCGTTGCTGATGAGCACCAAGGGGGTCGAAGCGCGCGCCTGGCAGATAGGAAAATGGGAGCAGCGTGACCTTGGGAGCGTTCAAGAATCAGGATATTTATTTATTCTGGAGGAATCCGATGAGCTATAAAGCACTTTGTTGTTGTTTTACAGATGTCCAGCATTGAGGCGAAAGAGGAGGACGGGATTTGTGTTCTCTTTGTGTTATCTTTGTGTTATCTATCCCCAGGACTCTCCTTCCAAGGACGCTCACACCGTACGCCTCTAGACTGCGTGGCTTTGTCGATGAGTCTCTGTGTCTTTGTGAAGGAGTTTCTGTGTCTCTGTGTGCAACGTGTCCCTGTATGTACGCATGTCTGTCTATTTGTGTACACGCGTCCGAGTTCGATTCCCGCTCACGGCCACCAACACCCAGTGACGATCATCTGAACTCGCCCTGGGCCCTCCCCTAGGTCGACTCGGCCTCAAATGAGTACTCGGTGCCGTGTCCGAACATCGCCACTGGGGAGACAAAGGCGGCCGGGCGTGCTGTCCGTGGTGGTCCTCGTGGTGGTGCTGCGACTCGCTCACAGCCCTTGCCCCAAACAGCCTGGTAAGGTGACTCCCAGGGCCGAATTCAGATTGTGTAGGCCCCTGGGCTACAGACACTGTGAGGCCCCCCCCCCCCCCCCCAGTAATATTTTCAAGAGGAAAACAAAGTTGAAGGGGGAAAAAATGTGTATTTTTACAAGGCTAACAACAAATAAAATTCAGCGTTCGCAAATTAAATAATGTTTCACTTCTTCTTGGTTCTTTCGGTAAAGTCACGTAGAAGGGAAATAATAAGATAAAATAAACATAATGAAATTATTTTATTTTATTACTATATTATTTTATTACTTTATTATGTTTCATTTTTACTTGTGTTGCAATCGAAACGTCGTGAGAATGTGATTGTTTTATTTTTATTGTTTCCCTTCTACATGACTTTACCGAAAGAACCAAGAAGATGAGTCCCTGCAGTCACGAAAACTTTAAATCGGAATTCAACTTTTCACTTAATCTCTGGGGGCATCTTCAAGTCATCTCGGTCAGCCGGCCGGTGACGCCTCTCCCGTCACCTTCCACCCTGCCACGTGACCTTAAAAGTGCACTTAGCCTGGCACGAGCACCGTGCTGAGGTCACCGCTAAGTGGTGCGGTGACGTCACCGTTGCCTAGTGGCTGAACGACGATCGTTGTTGTGGTGGTGGTTGTTGTTGTGGTGGTGGTGGTGGCTGTTGTGTATTTGTGTGTGTGTACTAGGGCTGAACGATTTGGTGAAAATATCTAGTTGTGATTTTTCTGACAGATACTGCGATTTGATTTACGATTTGATTTTTTAAAGTCAAGCTTCAGCTCAATATCCACCGTGTAATAGATTTAAAACATGTGATGGAGCATTACCACGTGATACCATCTCAATATGAACTGCTCTAGATATTCTAACGCATCGATGAGAACTTAAAATATATGAATTGCTCCCAACATGTATTTATAAAAATGTTTTAATTGAAATAGAACAATCAAACATAGAACAATTGTGAAGTTAAATAAATACAGTTGTAAAAATAAAATAGTAAAACAATTCCAATAAGTAATAGGACTTTTCAAAT